>NC_072014.1:8801122-9108252 GCF_027791375.1 Indicator indicator | reverse complement strand
TCCCTGCCTGATGGCCCTTGCTTTTGGTTTTCTGCCTGAGAAACATCTCCTGAAGATGTCATATGCCCCAAACCATCAGCAGCTGACACCATTGTGAGTTGACATCAGAAGCGGTACAGCTCTTGCCTCAGCTGTAAGATGCTTCCTTCAGGAGAAGGTGGAAGTGTCCCACAGTGTATTTACCCCCACATACAGCCAGCTGGGCCTCAGTGAACTCAGCAGTAGGTGTTTTATGAGTGTTTTGTAAAGATGTAAGGACCGTCCTGCAATATGACAAACATCTGATGGCCTTTATGGCTAAGGGCACGCTGTACCATCCGTCAGGAGTTCATTCTGCGTGGTTGTGTGGCTTCATTTTATATCTAGCAATATGCCTCTCTGCCAGTATCCAGTCTGTTGCAGTGCTTTACAACCTTGTGTTCTTGTGTAGGATCTGCCTTCCAGGCCAGCCTGGTCAGCTGGTCAGTGGTCCATGCTGCACACAGCCCTGGTGCCATGAGGCTGAGACATGTCTGAAACCTGAAGTGTAGGTGGGAAAGAAATGCACGTTGTGTTATGGAGACCGATTAATAAGATTTTCAGGAAAGAGGTTAAGCTTGAGGTCATTTCCTTCCTATTGTTAATGCTTTTGAATTTTTGCCAGTGAGATGGGTGAAAGGATTTATTTTTGTCTTTGAATGCTTTGAATTTCAATGATGCCTTTATTTGGAGTACGGAGAAGTGGAATTCCAATTTATTCCTGCCATTGTACTGTGTCATATGTTTGAAAATATTACTTGTATCTTTTTTGCAGTGTCCTTATCCTGCATTCTAGGTAACTAATCCTCTGAGCTGATGCTATGACTTGAAATATCCCCTAATGTGAGGGCACATAGAGAATCATAGAATTGTTTTGGTTGGAACAGACCTTTAAGATCATCAAGTCCAACTGTTAACCCAACATGGCCAATTCACCACTAAGTCGTGTCCCACAGCACTACATGGGTGGAAGCTGAGGCACAGGAGATTCCATGTAAATGTGAGGAAAAAATTTTTCACTGTGAGGGTGCTGGAACATTGGAATAGGCTGCCCAGGGGGGTTGTGGAGTCTCCGTATCTGGAGATATTCAAAACTCACCTGGATGTGTTCCTGTGTGATCTGGTATAGGTGATCCTGCTCTGGCAGGGGGATTGGACTAGATGATCTTTTGAGATCCCTTCTGGCCTCTAACATTCTGTGATCCACAAAGCTTTAAAACCCCTCCAATCTTTTCTTTTCTCAGCTGAAGATTTCTGTCTTATGCTTTAATTACCATCCAAGTTTTCTGAAGTACTAGGAAGTGCAAAGAGATCTGTAATAATGTGTAGAAGTATCTAGTAGCTGCTTAGGCAGCTTTTAAGATTGGCAAGTATTTTGTTCTTCTTAACTTTCTGGTAGGTTGCTCTGTTGGTATTCAAGGGAGAACAGCTTCCAGCTGTTCAGTGCACAGCAGCATTTGATATTTTTCTTGCAGCAGTCCAGTTCTGGTGTTCATTCTCCTTCTGCTCTTCAAAAATACAGTTCCTAGAGGTGCTCCAGCAAAATCACACAGCAGCTTTTGGTTCATCATTACCAGAGAGTCC
Organism: Indicator indicator; assembly: GCF_027791375.1. Taxonomy (NCBI): domain Eukaryota; kingdom Metazoa; phylum Chordata; class Aves; order Piciformes; family Indicatoridae; genus Indicator; species Indicator indicator. The sequence continues at coordinate 9,106,650 of NC_072014.1, read as the reverse complement.
ATCTTAATTTCTTTGACTGGAAGCATTTTTTGGAAAGTCTTCAGCCAAGTATGGGTAAATATTCTTGTTAAGAGGGGCTTTTGTTACCTGATCATCACTAGGAAAACCAAGATCTGTTTACAGAGCTTGAGCCGTGTGCTCCACAAGCATACATGTTAGTAAATATGTGCTGTGAAGGACTTCATCTGCAGAGATACCTTTTTAGTACTCTTTTTATTCTTGAAGTACTGGGGCTGCTTTGGCACAGTTTGGGTCCTTTCCATAAATTGAAGGAGTTGTGGGTCAGGCACCAGCATCCCTCAGAGGGCTTGTGAGCAGTTGGAGCACTTGGCAATGTGGAGCCTTGTCTGAGCCTCTTCATTGAGGTGGCATTTACCGACAGTAACTGAGGCTTTCTGACATCTGCTTATCCTCCTGCTCAGGAGTGCCCAGTGCGGAGTTATCCCGGTCTCAAGGCAGCTTCATCCCAACCAAACGTCATGGAGCAGTCTCGCCTCCTCTGCAGTAACTGGATTTGCAGGGAAGTCCTGTGGGAGAGTGGGCTCCTGAGTAAACAAAAGCCAGCACTTCCAGTGAGCTCCCACAGTGCTGGTTGCTGTGGCTGCCTTGCTGTCATTTTGAGGATTTAATGACTCTCCACATCAGCCCGCCCCACGCTGCGGCTGTGGCTGTGCTTAGGAATCCTCCCATGGACAAGGCAAGGAAGGAAGTGGAGGGAGGATGGGGCTTCAGCATCCTGTACCCTTTGGAGGGGAGTGGCTGCAAATAGCTGAGCTTGAAGGACGTAATACTTGATGTGTTTTAACACGGGCTGTTTGAACCAAGATAAACCCTTGATGAAAGGAGAAGAGGCAGACGATTGTCTGTAACTGCTAGAAACTGCCTGGGAGTTGGAGAACATCCTTCTGAAACCCTCTCCTTCAAATGACAAGAGGAAGGGAGAGGACAGACGTGCCTCGTGGAGCTGAGCTTATGCAACAGTGCTAACAGAGAGCTAAAGCCTCCAAACTTGAGCTGCACAGGCTGGATCCAGAAGGTTTTTATAGGAAACACGATTGGCGAATGGGAACAGGGATGCTCTTTTCAGGATCCATCCTGTAAAACATAAATTTATTTGATTCTTCAGTTTGATAATTGGACTCAGATGGAGGAATGCAGTTTAGGATCCACAGATACCCTTTGGAATGGCCAGGTAAGGCTGGAAGGTGCAACTAAGTGTTGCTCTTTTATGTCAGCAATGTGATGCAAACACTAGTGCTGTCTTCTGTGAGAAATGCTTTAGCTCCACTGGAAAGCCTGTGAACAGTTCACAGATTGAGGTGGGGAGCCTGAAAATCACAGGACATGAGCTGCATGTTGCGGTTTAAGATGTGTTTGTGTGCTAGTAACTGCTGGGTACTGTATTGTAAATGGGTTACCAGAATGTGATTTGGTATCATCGCTGCTTGCAGTGGAAGCTCTGCCTTGACATTGTTCATTTATGTACTAACTTTCCAGTGAAGGAGTGAGGCTTCCGATGGTAAAACTTGTCTTCTCCTTCAAATGTGTCCTGATGCAGTTTTCATTTGCTTTTAAGCATAAGGATATAAAGTTTATTTAGTTCATTAGCTCAGTGAACATTGTCCTATTTTATCGATTAACCAATGGTTATTGGGGGTTTTGGTGTCTTTTAGTACAATTAGAGGTTACCAAAGTGAAATATTACACAAAATTTAGCATTTTAGACGTTCCTAGTCTACAGTAAGTACTCTCTGGAATGTTGTTTCTCATGGTACGTTTTGCTGGCCGTCTGTTTTACTGTTTGGGGAGTCTGTGCTCACACCAAGAAGCAAAGTGTGCTCGCTGGCACCTGGACTGAGGCTTTGGGAACTGTGCAGTAAAATGCACCTAGGTCAGGTTTCTGTTCTACATGGGAAATGCCACCCTAGAGATCTTTTGGTGGTTGGCTCCAAATGAAGTTCAGAAATAATCCTTCAATGCAGATTAACTACAAACCTCCTCCTTTTAAAGACTGAGTGAAATGACAGAATAAAATAGCTACAAAATGACCATCCTCACTGGTATGCTTATGAGAGAAGCTGTTGGCAGATCACCAATCTCAGCCTGAGATAAAGCTACATGTAGCACTGCTATCTACTAGCCTTCCAGCTTCCCTGGCACAAACTGCAAGACAGCATCCAGTCACAAAAATAACATTTGGACTGATGCTTTATAAGCTTCCCTGGGCTGACTACAAACACTTGTCTTAATAATTGGCTTCATTGCACACATCGGCTTCCGTGCCCACGAATTTACTGAAAGGAACCTAAACCACTATGGAAATCTGCACTTCAACAAGCTGAGCTTCATTTAAAATTTTAAATAAAGAATAAACAACACAAGCACTTCAAAAGATTCTGTGTAAAACATCTTCCAGAAAGGGATGAAAAAATGGGAGATTGGGATGTAAATCCCAAATGAGGACCACAGAATTAGGCAGGGATACAATGGTGTTACCAACACAATTGATCTTTTCCAAGCTGAGCTGCACAGATTTTTCAAGAGCTGCAAACTGGAATGCCCATATTTGGTAGCGAAGGATTAAAATGTTAACATTGGGTATAATTAAAACCATTCAGGGACATTTGGAATCTGTTAAACATCACCTTCTCTCTGAGCTCTGCATAGAAGAGATTGGAATGCAGAAGTTTGAAGCTCTTGGATTGCTATAGGAGACTTTCAGTCTGTTTCCTATGCAGTAAGCAGTCTGTGATGTTCCCATGCTAGAAGTTCGTGACTTCTATAATGGTTTGGATTTGAAGATTAAAACCCCTTTGTATTCCATGGAGTCAAGCTGTTTATCACATAACCTAGCATTACTAACCACAGAAACTGCAACCAGAAAGTGAGCAGTGGTTTGTATATCTCAGTCTGTGCACTGGGACTATCCAGGTTTTTGACTGCCATGTCTTGGTTGGTTGGGGTTTTCAAAGCTGCACAAGATGATTGTAAGGTGATGGATTTCAGTTAGTTTAAGACAGAAATAGTGAAAGCAGTTAAGACACCAAGAACAAATTGTTAACTCCACAGAAGCCTCCTGACTCCTGATGCCAGATACTGGCTTAGCAGGGTTTTCAGCAATCCACAACATGCAAAACTGGGAGTAGCAATTGATAAACCAGATGGTTGTGCTGCCATTCAGACAGGCTGGAGAAAGGGACAGACAGGGATGTCATGGAGTGCCAAGGGAAATATCAGGTCCTGCCCCTGGGGAAAAATAATCCCTGATGCCAGAGCAGGCTTGGGGGCTGATTGTCTGCTTTCCAGAAGAAGACCTGATGATCCTGGTGGACAAGTTGAACAGGAACAAAAAGTGCACCCAGGCCACCTGCTGGCTATCCTGCTGGAAGAGCCTTAGTCATCAGGCTGAGGGAGGTGGTCTTTCCTCTTTGCTTAGTACTGGTGAGACTGAGTGTTGTCCAGTTCTGGGCTCCCAGTTCAGAAAAGGCATGGGCATACTGGAGCTTCTGATGGCTCTTACTGTTTTAGGACTGTGATTTATTGTGCAGTCCAGTTCTGTAAGCTTCCATGGCACTGCTCATCCGTTTATCCAGCACTGCTCTATTGCTTTGCATACGAAGAAATCATACGGAGTTGAGCCCTGCCAGCGAGAGCTGCACCCCCTTCACGGGCACCTCAGGACAGAACTGTGGACATGGGTGTGGAGCTGCAATGCTGGCATGGAGAGCACAAGCTGTGGGGATTACAGATGCTCATCTTAAAGTGTTTTGTAACTTTGGTGAAGACTGAAAGTGGAAAAAAAGAAATTCGGTTCTTGCTAGCAGGTTCAGCTAGTGGCTTAGAGTTAAATAAAGAGAACATCATTGCTCAGAACACGTTGCTGCACCATAGTTTCAAGGAGCAATAGTCAGTGTGAAGTTAGACACAGTGATATATTTATAATTACCCACTTTTCATGATAGAACATCTCACATTACGCCCATTTGTGCAGGGATTGCAGGTCTGAGAAATAAATTGGTTTCTATAGCATGTTGTGTCTGCAGCTTACTGAGGGCAGAAGGATACTGTGCAGCTTGCATTGTTTTCTTTCTTTCAGCAGCATGGATTCACTGGGCAAGATAATGCAGTAAGACAGTATTTTGTTGCATATTTTATGTTCTGGGAAAGGGTATTTATATCTACTCTTTGGCCCAGATTCTGGCACAGCCTCCAGTTTCCCAAACAGCAACAATTATGTGCTAAAAGGGGCCTAGAACTGCTTAGAGTTGATGTTCCCTATGGAATATATACATATACATATTAGTGCGTGTATACATGTACATATATAAGCTGTGGGGAAGAAAAGAGATGAGGTAGTGGCAATTCTGACACTGTTTTTTGTGCTGAGCATTACTGAAACTATCACTGTTTATTTTACTGCAGTGTTGATAAGCAAATTTTGGCAATATTGTGTACTTTAATATTTCTGTGCTATTTAGTTTTAATTTTTTTTTTTAAGTTCATAAACTGAGGTTTGAAGTAATTTTCCCATCTGCTTTAGTAATGTTATTTTTTCCCCTGTGTAAGTAACATCATAAAAGTGTGTGAGGGGAATAAAATCTGTTTCAGAAAAAAATCAAAGCTGTCCAGACTAAATCCTGTATGTTTGAGACAGTTGCTGATATGCAGTGGTCTGTCAGCACTTCTGATCCCTCTGTCTCCACTACCTTCTGTTGCAGTGGCAGTGTGCTTGTGGGCAGAGTATTGCTGGTTTTGTCTTCACTGCTGCAAAGGAGACTTTTCTTTCATGAAAGGGCTGAAAATCCACTTTTCTTAAATGCTGGATTTTATGAAATAAGGTGTAAGTAAAATGTAACTGTCAGCTCAGAATTCGAGACTCGATTCATGTAGGACTTTTTCTGAAGCTCATGAATGACCCTCTGCAACTTACCATATATTTAGTGATCTTAAGAAAGTGAACGTCAGTTGCTTGTGCCGTGATGTTGGGAATCTCACTGCTAAAGGTGTATTTATTTTATTGCTTCAGACTTCCTTGATTTGTTGAAATTTTCATGTATATGGGTATAATACTCCACATATCTTGGGATTACAAACAAATGCTTCTCCAGCTGATTAAATACAGAAATCTAGAAGAGTTAGATCATGCTCAGGGAGGTGTTTTTCTGTCATGTAATACGTCTTCGTTTACCTAGGCTGAACCAAAACACTGCATAATTTCAGACTTACCTGTTTCAGATAACTGTGGATTTTTTAAAGCATCTGCTTGCTTTTGGTAGTGCTGGTTTGGTTGTGTGGTGGACCAAACTAGGCACTGCTGAAGATTTGCTGGGAGTTAAGCTACGCATCACATGGCTTCTCAGAGTTCTGACTGGGGAAGATAACAGTGGGGCCTCTGGTTAGGAAGGCACATTAAAAAAACAAAGTAAAGAAATAAGTCAGCAGTGTTTTGTTTTGTTTAGAGTGTCTTTGCAAACCACATACTGAGTTTTGGGGGTGTTTTCAGGCCCATGGGATGATTTTAAAGTCTGTGCTTCCAGAGTTCCTCTTTATAAAGCTTTGAAATAAACACATGGATGACATACAGCTTTCTTTAGAAGTTTTTTGCTGTAATGAAGAATAACCCTGCAGGCTTTAAGTTCTTAATGCCTGTGTGCCTTGATTTGTAGTGTGTGCAGTTTATGTGCTATTGGGAAGAAAGGCTGAGGGAAATGGGATTCAGCCTGGCTAGGAGGAGGCTCAGGGAATACCTTCTTGTGGCCTTTCAGTACTTAGAGAGGCCAGTCAGAAAGCTGGAGGCAGACATTTTAGCAGGGCGTGTTGTGGCAGGACAAGGGGTGACGGTCTTAAAGTAAAAGAGGGAGATTTAGAGTAGATAATTTTTTGCAGTGAGGCTGGTAAGACACTGACCAGAGAGGTGGTGGATGCTCCATCCCTGGAACCATTCCAAGTCGGATAGTCTGGGGCTCCAAGCAACCTGCTCTAGTTGCAGATGGCCCTGCTGACTGCTGGGGGTTTGGACTAGATGAGCTTTAAAAGTCCTTTCCAGCCTGGTGTATTCTATGATTCCATGTTGATTCCACACAAAAAGTTAGGCCTGAGAGTATTATATGCTTGAAGATCGCAGGTATCGGGAGAAACCTCCTGTCCCTTCTTGTTGTCATTTTGATAATTACGAACCTAGCTTGGACTCATCAGGATATTGAGGTGTTCAAATTGCAGCTTTCTAAAAATTCTCAATGTTGCCCATGCCTGGAGGCATAAAAATGTTGGCATTTTGCCATCGCTGCCTTGTGGAGAAAGTTTCTAACATATTCTTACTCATATTCACAAAAGTCCAGCATATGTCTGGTAATGCTTTATGTGCTGGTTTGATGGGACCTGCATGTAGAGACTGCACCAGTTGTGATTCAGTAGATTTACTGTGCATACATTAAGATGAGCAGTGAGAATGGAAAAGAGAACAAGAAGCTTTAGTATAAGTTTATATTTTTAAGATGAAAGAAAGAAAGCTGCATTGCTTATTGTTCCTTCATACGTAAATGCAGGTGACGATGCTGTCGTTTATGTTCCTACTAAAGTACAAAGAAAAGCTGCTTGGATGGAAAGGGTGCATGGAAAGTGAATTAAGCTACAGAGGTCTGAGTCCTTGGTGAACTCTCTTATAGATTGCAGAATGTAGGTAATGTTTGTTCCAGTGTAGGTAATAAAACAGGATTTGATTATTTTTTTAACTAAGACTGAAGGGTATTGAGCATCACTGGCAAGAATAAAGATGTATTTGTGGTTGCAGATCTAATTGCCTAATTAAGAAACAGCTGCCTAAATGCACTTGTAAAATGCTATGCTGCAGACTTCTGGTGGTGTTAGTGTGGGAGGGGAATTTCAGCCACCACACTATAACATTCTTCTACCAAAGAGTGAAGTTGTATTTACATCAGCTTCCTCTGGGTCATGGTAACTAACCTTTCAACCCTGTCAAACAGCTTCTTGCTCTGGTTTTCTTTTGTTCACACTACGTTCTGGGTGCCTCAACACAAGCTGATAAATGAAACTCAGAGACCCCAGGACCAGTGTTTGTTACTGCTAGGACACAAAGCTTAGTTTGAGAGGGGGAAATAATCTGCAGACAATTAGCTATTTGCCTCTCTGTTTTCTCCTTTGAATGTATCTTGCTGAATCTCTCACTTGTATATTGGTGTCAGTTCTGTGCTTTGAGCCTCTGTCTCAGCTTCACTGGTAAGAAAGAACACTGCGCCTGCCAGGAAACCGAAACTGCTATTTTTTGCTGTGTGTATAAAAACATTCCCTCTAGTTTCTAAAACACAGGAATAGATTGAAAACTGAAGTAAGTCGTGATACCACTACTTATAATTCCATGCTTCCTAGCTAGGGAATGAGTGCTAGATCTTTACATCACGGAGCAGGACCGCTCTGTAATTGGTGTGGCAACTGTGATTAAGTTTCACTCAGCTGTATGCTCCCAGTAGCACCTCTGTTGAGTTTGGGAAGTTTGTGAATTTAATACTTTACCTTGGCACGTCACCTCTTACAGGAAACCATGTAATTACTTTGGCTGTATGTCTGTCTGCTCAGTCTGCATAAACCGAGCTGTCAACTGTAAAAAAATGTTTTCCCATTTTGTTTTTTTTCTTTTAACTTTTTCTTTTTTAACACAAGTTATTTTCTGTGTCTGGGCATCTTGAGAAAGCAAACCAAGAAAACTGCTAGTGTAAATCCTGCTTGACAAATGAGTTTTTCTTTTCTCTTTCAGATGAGAACTCTCCAGCCAATTTCTGGGATTCCAAGAATCGAGGAGTGACTGGCACACAGAAAGGACAAATTGTCTGGCGAATTGAGCCTGGCCCCTATTTTATGGAATGTGAGTACCTGTTTGTTCAGCCCATATCCACAAGAAACATGGTTTTGTGTCAGGACAGGTCAACAGGATGGCATGTGATACACAATTTGTCAGTTCCTTTGACAGACCAAAAAACCTGACCACATTGCTCTGAGACAGCACTTCCCAGTGTGTTTGTTGGGCATGATAAAAATGGAGTTGAGTTCAGCTGTACATCTGTATTCTAGGAGTGTTCCTAGGCAGTGTGCTTTAGTTCAGGGGAGGAGGAAATTCCCTTGCGATGTCCTATGGCACATATGTATTGAAAGTCCCTTCCAAAGAAGATGAACATTTCAGCAGGACAAACATTAGTTGTAAATGAAGGAAAAGATAGTAAGCTAGTAGTGCTTGCTGCTGTTTCTGTTAGCTTTGTCTCTAGGAAGTGCCAGCCTCCTGTCCAGTTACATAGGGATTTCTCGTCTGAAGTTTTGTTGCACTGGAAAAATCCAGTGGGTGATTTAATTTTGAAATACTGAGTCTGTGTGACTGGAAGAAAAAGTCTTTAGCTGAAGACTTCTTTTTCTCCCAGTTTGGAAAGCCATGCCACTCCCTTAGGCAGCCAGGAGTTACAGGAAGCTGACCTACTCTGCTGCATCCTTGCTTTTTAAAAAAATATTATTATTTCTTGACTTAGTTTTGCTTTTTGATTAAAAGGAGATATCTTTCTATGTAAGATATATGATCTCCTAAAGAAATTGATGTTCAAGTCCTGGGATGTTGTGTCAGAGCTTGCTGGAAGCTCTGGTATGCCAAGCATCAAAGTGGCAATCAGTCCCAGAAGAGCTGTGAGCTGCTCTACCACCTGTTTAGCCTCACAGCAATGAATCTCCCTTCTAAGTCAAAAATACTCCCACTCTGTTCCTTGACATGTGCTGCAGTGCTGCTAACTGTAGATCTTGGCAGAAGTTTTTATTATAATTAGCTGATATAACAGTAATACATGTATTTTAAGAGCTGCTGTATACCCTGTGCTATTAATAATTATTAAAACTTCTTATTTCTAGAACTCCTCATTGAATCTCGCCAATTTGCCTTTGACATTATATGCAGCACATGTCATTAGCAACAACAAAAAAAACTTTCTTAGGATAAAATTAAATTAAATTCCAGGAGTTCATTACGGGAAAAAAAAAAAAAAAAAAAGATTGACCTGAAGATAAATGCCAAGAAAATAATAAAGAACAAGGTAATTAACTTTTCTGGTGCCAAAGACAGTGGTATATTAAAGCAAATGTCAAAAGAGCTCATTGTCTCATCTTCCTTGTACATACACTACTGGTGGTGTTGCCAATATGGACAATTTGACTTGAGGAAGTTTCTCTGTCTTTTAGGTGAGGCTCGTTAACACCATTTTTACTTACGTGAGTAGCACAGGCTAGTGCTTCAAGAATGAGTAGTTTAAAATCAGCTGCCACTGTCTTTGCAACTAACTGTACTTAGCAGCCAGCTGATGGAAAGAGTGCAGGATACACATTTCATTGGTTGTGCTTAGCTCTGCTCATGAGCAGTTCTGCTGCTGCGCAATGAACAAGAGACAAGCAGTTACGCAGCAGGTGAGAACCGGGAAAAGGAATGTATATGAGCATGTGTTGCTGTAGCACAGGGCATGGCAGAGAAATATGTCAACAGTGACATTTGTGTTTATAGTGAGAGGGTAAAAATTGTACTGAAACACTTAACTAAATTCTGGTGACACTTTAAACTAGGAGGCTCCACAGATACAGTAAATATGTGCCTAATTATTGAAACTAAGGTATCTCTGATGCTTTAATTACCATTATTGTCCAAGTTGTGGAAAGAACTCTACAGCTGTAGGCTTTTTGTGCTTAGAAATATCTTTGCTGAGAGGCAAAGTGTATCAGGTACAGATCCGTGGTATTAGGAATTTGTCATATTTACTCCTCACAGCAGATCCTTAGTAACTTGACTGTGCTTCTCTAGGAGTGAAAGGAGCAACTGGAGAACAGTCCCAAATTTTGTAGTAGTGCCCCTGAATTCTTGAATCACCAGCTATCTAAAAAAGTTTCTCTGGCATCAAATCCAAAGGGTTAAATTTAAGGCCATTGACCCTTAAAAAATTTTTCTGGCAGAACTGGAAAGAGATCAGTTTATAGTATTTGTCTTGCCTTAACCTCCCCTTCAGACTAAAGGCCAGCTCCTTCAGCCTCTTCTTATATGTCAACTTTTCTCCGTCTCAATCATCTTCATAGTCCTCTGCTGTTACCTCTCTATTTCCTTTATGCTCTTGAACCTAGTGATCCAAAGATAGGCATGAAATTGCTCACCAGCACCGAGAAGAGGACAGTAGCTTCCATCTGTCTGCTGGCCACATACTTTCCAGCGTAGCCTGTGAGCATGAACTGGCTCATACTCAATTTGGTGTCCATCCTGAGCCAGCTCTGGCAGTGAGGATTGATGCTTGTTAACAGGGTTACATCGAGTAATTACAATAATATATTAGGTTTTACAGTCCAAACTAGCCTGAAGTTGTCTTTTTGGCCAGAAACAAATGGAAGTTGCTAATGTTGAATGATGAGTTGAGATCAGTCAGCGTGTACCCTGTCCCAAAGACTTTGTGGTTTTTTCCTAGCAGTGTCAGAACTTGGGGACATCACATGTCTTGTCACCAGTCATCTGAGAGCTTTGTAGGGTGAAGTACAGAGGATGAGGTCATCACTAACAAGCCCTGTGCAAACAGATCTCATGGGAAAGGAGTATTTCTGTTTTAATTGCATTAACGTTAATCAATGGGAGTCAGCTGGGTTGGCCCTTGGATTACTTCTGCAGTCCTCAGATTTGTGTCTTTTAGGAAAAGCATCTTAAGCCTTAACTTGGGAAGCCAGTTTTCCATAAGCATGGTTATAAACTTGGTAATAGTCTCACTGAGGTCTGTGGAATGTAAGCTGATGTTTTAAGGCAGGCCTTGGATAAGCACTTTCTGAGTTTCTCAGTAACTCAATTTTCCAGTCATTCCATTTATTCCTCTTAAAACCCTCCCTATGGAGTCAACATTTCCTATTTCCCAAGGAAGTAACATGTAAAGCCATAGTTTGCCATCTGCTCTGTTCAGATCAATCAACCTGCAGGAAAAAAGGGCAGGGAGAGCTGCATCATCATACTAAAACTAGACATTAGTTCACCCCAGAGCATCCAAATTAGCAAAACAAAGATGATCAAAGAAAACTCACTTGCTTTAGACAAAAATCAATACAAAAATTTCTGTAGACTCTACCCTGAGAAGGGGGAATCAAAGGAATTAATAGTGAAATAATGAGAGATTAACTTAATGTATTCCAGCCTCTTGAGAGGAATGGCTGAGGGAAAAATATGCAAAGGAGAAAGGAAATAGTGGCAAAGCAGAGTCCAGCTCACCGTCACAACAGCTGGTGTCCTTATGCTGTCACCTGAGGACAGAGGTTTCCCTGGGGAAGGAGCAGAAGTGCCACATAATCATGAAGGGGAACTCAGTCAGTTTAAAGAAGGTGAATATGAGCATCAATATCCCCAAGATGCTGACATAATAGAGGTGGCTGTAAGACATCCTGCTTGATACAAGCTGCTGCTTGTTTCTAAAGTGCAGTTGCTCAGTCAGCTTTCTGCAGTATAGGGGATGACAGGTTATGTTGGAGGGGCCATGGGAGGGGGGTCCTGTAGAGTCACTGTCATGCTGCATGTGACCGGTCTTTGTGCACTTCCATATGCCAAGTGCCCAGAAGTTTACAGTTGTGCAGGTTCTCCTAGGTAAGACAGGCCAGGGGCTATTTTCTGCTGCTAGGAGAAAGTGCCACAGCATGGCATATGCCTATGCAGCCAGCCTTCCCCATGTCAGGGATGCATGCTGTTCAGCAGTATGGATGGTCCTGTGCTTGCATTCAAGTTCCTGCTGTGGTCCTGCCTGATTTATTGGTACAGGTCTAGGCCAAGAACCTCCTTTGAGACTGTACTGGACTTGGATTTGTAAGTTACAGCCTAAACCCCATGTGTATTGATTGAAGTATCTACAAGAAACATCTTCACCTACTTTACCTGTAGTGTGAAGTCCTTGTTGTTTGTAACATTCGATGTCACAGCCATTGCTGTGAGCAGCACAGAGATACATTGATTTCCATACATCTCCTTACCCATGCTGTGGCTTTATGTCTTGAGCAGTAATGCATAGTGGCAGCTGTGAGGATTCATCCCGACTGCCAGTCTTGTCACATCAATCATTTCCAAGTCACCCTTGGGATGTTTGTGGTTAAATGACTTCTGGTGCCTCACTGCAGTGCTGTGGATAAAGGAACAGCACAGATGCTGTCCTCTTTGTGCTTAAAATCTTGGGTTTGTGGCATGCATTCAGAAAAGATGATAATCTGTGCATTTGCATTGCTTGTTACACAGGAGGTTTTGTGTGGAGTTCTCTCTATTCAGTACCCCTTTCAGTGAAAAGGCTTCCCACTGGAAGAAGCTGGATTTACATGAGACATTAGGAAGAAATTCTTCCCAGTGAGAGTGGTGATGACACTGAAACAGGTTGCCTAGTGGAGGCTCCAAGCCTGGATGCAGCCTGGTCTAGTTCAAGGTGTCCCTGCCCATGACAGGGGCTGGAACTAGATGATCTTCAAGGACCCTTCCAACCCAAACTGTTTTATGATTCTTTGAAATTATAACCTTGAAAAAACCCAGTGTATTGGGGCTGAAAATGCCATACTTTGTAGCTAGTGGAATGAGCTCCCAGCTTCCTTTTTGTTAATAAAACTAATAGATAATTGAAAGAATAAAATCTCAATTTAATAATTGAACTTGATGCGCTTTTAGCATTTAGGGGCTGCTGTAGCAAAGAGTTGTTGTTACTGGAGATATGAGCAGAGTTTGGTGCCTTTTGGTTTTGACCAAAGTGGTCAATATTAATTATGCAATGACTTCATTCCTCCTACCCAGTTGTGTTTTGTTTTGGTTTTTGTTTTCTTTTTTTTTTTCTTTTTGACCATTTAAATTAAACTCTTTAAAGGTCATGGTTTTCTCACATGGAATTTTTCTGAGCCCAGAATATGTGTCTCTGTAGGGCCATTCAACCAGTGCCCTTCTAGTGGTCTGTCAGGGGACTGGTGGTTATTGTCCCTACCCTATTTATAAACACATTCTCTGCATTAGAAACACTTCTGTTACTCTCCTATTTATAGCTTTTGTGTCTTAACAGCTATTTTTGAGTAGCACAAATAACTGAAGCAACATCAGGTCTTGTATTTTTTACCTTTGTGGCAAGTCTTGTTGACTTCCTTAAGCACAGAATAGCCCCAGTCTTTGGTTTAAAGGTTAGTGTTTTGTGCTTTGCCAAACTGGAATATAATAGGCCATGCTCGTGGCTGTAAATAAGAACATCCAGTGGACAGCAAAGCAAGCAGGACTGGCAGTAGGCTCTGTTACCTCAGCAACCATTTGTCCAAGTGCTTCCTTTTGAAGTGGGTTAGATGAGAAGAGACCACACATTTAATGTTCTTGAGCCCAGTTTATCTAAAACCTTTCTGTAAGTCAGCTTAAGTAATTTTCTGGTGTTCTGGTTTTAGTAATTCCTTCTGTAAAATAACTTCTGTGATATGCCTGCTGAGAGAGCCCACAAGTACCTGGGAGCAGCCAGCTTTAGCACTCGGGTTCTGCTGCTGTTTGCTAAGTTGTGCTCTTCCCAGCAGGAACTAATTGGAATGGTACGTGGTTAAAGTGTTGCAGAGAATAGAGTGATAAATGCCCAAACAAAAAAGCTTCACTGAACTGTCAAGCTAAGGAGAAGAAATTCAGCTGGCAGGATGTGCAGAGTGTTTCTAAATTTCTGTAACACTCCATGTGGTATTTGGGTTCAGATGGGAAAAATTGGGGTTTAACCCAGTGCCTTTTTCCTGCACTGTAGCTTTGTAAAGCCTGCATGCGACTGATTGAATTTGTTCTGGTGACAAAATTTCCTTAAACATATTTTGCAGAGCATGAACTCATCTGAAAAGCATGAGAACATGTCATGTCAGCAGTTTCCTCATTGAGTGTTGAAGGGTGCATCTTCAGGAATGCAGCTCAGGTTGAGAACCACCTGGCTTGAGAACAGCACTGTGGAGAGGGACCTAGGGGTCTTGGTGGACAAAAGGCTCAACATGAGTGAACAGTGTCCTGTGGTGGCATAGAAAGCCAACAGGATGCTGAGTTGCATTAGTAAGGGTATCACCAGCAGGGATAAAGATGTCATTCTCTACCAGCACTGGTCAGGCTGCACCTTGAGTACAGTTTACAGTTTTGGTCTCTACTACATAAGAAGAATGCAGATAGGCTGGAAAGGGCCCAGAGAAGGGCCACAGGAATGATCAGAGGACTGGAAGTCCTGTGGTATGGAGAAAGGCTGAGAGAACTGGGTTTGTTCAGTCTTGAGAAGAAAAGGCTTAGAGACCTCATAACCATGTACAGATACGAGAAGGGTGGCTGTCATGAGGAGGGAGGCTCCCTTTTTACAAAGAGTGCCATGGTAGAGACAAAGGCTAATGGGTACAAGTTGCTACTGGGGAGGTTCAGACTGGATGCCAGAAAAAGAAATTTCACCATTCAAACTATGAGACATTGTAATAAACTCCCAAGGGACGTGGTGGATTCACCTACATTAGACAGTTTCAAGGCCCACCTTGACAGGGTGCTGGGCCATCTCACTTAAACTGTATTCTTACCCTGAAAGGTTGGACTACATGATCCTTGAGGTCCCTTCCAACCTGGTATTCTATGAATCTATGTTTATGTGTGCAGAGAGACATGGATTCAGCCCTGGTGACTTCTAGCATATCTAGCTGCAGTGTGCAGAAAGAATTAGCTGCTGTGCAGTTCCCATATGGTTAACCAGGAGCACTTTTTGCCTCCACAACCTGTTACAACCCAGCTAGGATTTGATTAGTCCTTTGGAGGTGTCTCTGCCCACCTCTTCTTAGTGGAGTGTGGTTCATTTCACAAATAAATACACAGTATGGTAGGGGTTGGAAGGGACCTCTGGCGATCGTCCAGTCCAACCTCCTGCTAATGCAGGACCACACACAGCAGGTTTCCCAGGACCACTGTGTCCAGGCATGTAGGGGATCTCTCTAGAGGAGACTCCACAGCCTTTCTGGGCAGCCTGCTTCAGGACTCCAGCACTCTCACAAAGAAAGAAGTTTCTCTTTATGTTCAGATGGAACCTCCTGGGTTCTAGTTTGTACCTATTGCCCCTTGTCCTGTCACTGGGCACCACTGACAAAAGCCTGCCCCCAACGCTTTAACTCTTGCTGAGCATTAAGAAGATCCCCTCTCAGGCTGCTCTTCTCCAAGCTAAACAGCACCATGGCTTTTAGTCTTTCCTCCTCACAGAGATGCTGCAGGCCCCTCAGCATCTCTGTAGCCCTGTTTTTCCAGGAAGCACATGTATGTTCCTGAATTATCAGTCTCCCAGAAAGAATGCATTCTTCTAGAGTTACATCCATGTGTTTATGCATTCCAAGTTCATGTATTCTGAGGATCTTTCTCCCCTAAAACAAGTTTTTTGATGGGCAGTGCTAAAGGCAGTAAAAAGGTAGTTGAAGTGGGGGGACTTTGGGGAATTGGTGGTGTTTTAAATGCAAGGTGTTATTTGGTGTAAGCTGATTTCTTTGTTGTTGGAGAGGCAGGAGTGCATGGTCCACAGAGGGAAGTACAATGCTGTAATTTCATGCAGGGGTTCCTTTGAAATTCAAATGTCAGTGCATGAGTCCCAGAAGTGTTGCTTAATTCCTGTGTTTTTATGTGATGGACCTGAGCCATAAAACTGGCTATAAAATGATACCAGCTCTTGGCTTTTAAAGGGCATTATGGTTTTACAGAGTGTTCAGATATATCACTTTTTATGTGACCGTGCAATGGCTTTTCAAGAATCATAGATACCTCCATTTAATTTTTATCTTATTTTTAAATGACAAAGGACTGTCTTGGTGTCTATATGATGACTTGGAGGAACATCAGTGACAGTGGGACATGTATGATATCAAGAACACAGAGCTAAGTACAGTCATGTCTCTCCTCCTTCCCCTTTCCCTCCCAAATTAAAACACTCTTTGATCTGACATGTCCTATTTTTCCTTAATGAGACAGCAAACAGTCCTCTGGTCAGGTACAGGATGTCTTTCCCTTGCTGGATTTACTGCCATTGGCTTTTCCATTACAGATCACATACAAAGAAAGCTAATTGATTTGTTGAGGCATGCAGAAGTAGGAATGAAGAGAGAGAAGTGCAGGTTTTCTCCCCTAAAGGAAACATATGAAAGCAAAGTGGCAGGAGAAATGAATGAAACAGGGAAGATCCTGGAGGTGACACGTGCTGTTGTGCAGCTTACAGTGGAGAGCAATTCAGGAGTTAATCTGAATTAACTCCAGAATTGTTAAACCCAGTTCTCTGAATATTGAAGTCCTCTGTGCAGATAATTGAACTTACTTCTGCGGGTGTCTGTAGGGCCTTAGTTATAGGTAGTTCTGTTGGGAGCAGTGCCAGATCCCTATTCTCAATCTATCTGGAATTCAGGAGTCCACTAATCAAGAGAACTGTTTCTATTTTATCCAATAACATAGTACAAAGATTGTCAAAAAGCTAGATCCTCAGCTGTTTTGACTGACAGGCTTCCTCTGAGATTCCTTCTACTGTTATTAACTGCAGTTTCTAGCATTATTAGCCATGAATAAAACGGCTTGGCTGTGTCTGATCCTATGAAGGGATTGTGTTCTTGCTGTGTACAAGATCCAGCCTTGGCAAACCCCTGCACCCTTTGGCACATCTGCATGCATGTGATGGGCAGCCCAGTTTTCAATTTCATGCTGAATTTCAAGTACAGCTTCTCTTGTGTTAATGCCCTTGACACGATGCTCACAGCAGGTCTGCCATTTCTCAGAGTAGTGCTGTATAAAGCCCAGACTAAATCAGTGCTGCTGCTCCTGGGAAGTGGACGGAAGTCCCCACATATGGTTTGAAGTGCTCTGCTTATCTAATTCTACCAGTTTGCACCAAAGGTTAGTTTTTTTTTTTAAATTTAGTTTATATGAAAGGGACCATCAGGTCTGTTTTTTCACTCACTGTTTTCTTCTGTCACCAGTCACATACAGGACTGTCTGGGGGTGGAAGCAGCAGGTGATAATCTTTCAGCTGCTAGATTCTTTTCAGAAGGGATGAATTGAGAGAAAATAGTCAGTGACAATAGACTGAATAAACAGCAGCTCTAGAAACTCTAAGAATGAAATTTGAGTTGCAATAAAGCTGAGCAATGTAGCCAGCAAGTGGAAGTCTTGGTGGAATGGTTCCTTGCCATAATACATTCGCAGTGCTCAAGACCCGAATCCTGGTTACCTGATATGTGCATTTTGCAATGTGGAGAGTCCAGCACTTGGTGTAAATTCTGCCAGCTTTCACAAGTGCTGAAATTCCAACTCTGTGGGAGCTAGAAACTCTTCTCTGTCCATTTGGATCTAAGCACTGTTGGTAGGCTAATAGAAATGCTGTTTAGGAAGAACCTGCAGGTCCTGACTTGTACTTTTTAGGTCTGATAAAATGGAGGTTATTAGAAATCCTGTCTGCATTTCAAATTTTGCCGTGAAGCCTGTGATAAATAGAGCATGTTTTGACTGTGTGTGTGAACTCAGCTGTGAGGAGGAGGAAGTGGGATCAGCAGCTACTCCACCTCTGACGTCCCTGGAGGCACTGTCAGCCAGACACTAGCCTTTGAAGGCTAGTTCTGAGGTGCCTTCTCTTTGTTCTGGGAGGAAGATAGTAAATAAATGTTGAGTTATAACTGCAGCAAGTTTTAAAAATACATAAACAAGCAATCCTTTTTGGCTGAGGAGGCTTGCAGGATAGATTTCTGATCCTTGTGAGAAGGAAAAAGTTGGTATTTTATCACAGCCTTCAGGGAATCATGCCCTGTGTGTCTCAAAACCTTATCCCAAACATTGTAGTTTTGTACTTTTGGGGTAGCCAAAATACTGTTAAGCCAAGTCAGAGGAACTGACTTTGCCAACGCCTCCAAGTACATCTTCTGGTCTGTCTGCTGCAGTTTCTGCATGCCTGTGGCTATTCCTGTAGCCTTAGGTAAGCCCTAATCAACCTTGCACAGGAGAGTTATCCCAGCCAAGGAAAGCAGGGACATTGTTCTACACAGAGAAAGTCCCACAGGATGATGGGCAGCCGTAATTTTAACTGTTCTGCTGGGCTGGAAGAATGCAGAAAAATGACAGTGGAGATCAGGCTTCAGCTCAGCTCCATACTCTTTTGTTTGCAGTAAATGCAGCTTAGCAAACAAAACTTGATTCAGTGGGACCAGTAAGATGGTGTAACATTTGCCTTACCTGTGTTCCAATATGAAGTGCTCCATGCTTCCTTCAGATGTCATGCAGCTTCTTCCAAGGCTGACCAGAATCCTAAGTAGCAAATGTCTCAGTAAGCCTTTTTCTTACTGATCATATTGAAATAGAAGCAGAAATACAAATGTGCAGAATTAGGTAAGTTACTTCATTTGTCTGTTAAGTAAAAGAAGGATTCTATGCATAAAGAGGAGATAATCAGCTGCTCTGCTCTTAATTTCCTGTTGGAGTATTTCTGGAGACAGATCACTGAATGGTGGATCCTACTCGTATGGCATGAGCTTTCAGGAGTTCTGTCACGACCAGGTATCCTGTGCCAACCCTGGGCAGCAGGGGAGGTGGTACTGAGATTCAGAAACTCCCTCGGAGTAAATAAAAGTGAACCGAAGCCAAATGGATGAGGAGTTGGGTTTGGTAGAGCCAGTGAAAAACTCTTGATAACAGACTGGAGCAGAGGGAAAATGAGAAGAGAGAAGAGAGTGAGAGAAAAAGCACACACGAGAGTTAAGAAGTGAAAGAAAGATGGCACCACCCTTGGTCCCTAGAAGGTCTCATGGACACAGTCCAAGTTCTTGGTGATGGGTGTACATTCCAGCAGGGTCTTCTGTCATAAATGCAACACGTGCACCCTGGAAGTTGTGGTCCTTTTATACCTTTTTGGCAGGGGTGTGGTCTCTCCGAGTTGCAAAAAGAGGGGTGCATGAGGAAGGTATGTACAGGGGATGCCATCGGCCTTCTCCTGGCACTGTTGCGGTGGTTTTAAAGAGGGGATTGCCACCTCCACAGAAATTATGCCTTGTCATTGTTAAGCCATCTGCCGAGCCAGCAGTTCTTCTCCAAAGCTATGAAGAGCTATCAAAGCCACCACCCTGTATATTAAGACCAGGTAATGTCACACCTTGTTTGAGACAATAGAATCGTTAGGGCCTATCATTCTTGCCCTGCCACACATATTCTTTTGAGGCCATAGAGTCCTTGGGCTGTCACAACTACACTACACAGCATATTAATAGCTCTGCGCTGTGACCAGACAGACTTGCACCTCCACTCCTACCAAAATGTCAGACTATCTGCAGGGCTAATGTCCAAACTTTAAGAGACAAAAGTGAACTCTTCTTTCCTTTTAGTTGCCTCTGCTTTGCTCGGTGTCAGTCCTGAAGGGTTTGATGTGAGCTTTGTTTTGTTTTGTTTTCAGCCGAAATAAAGATCTGTTTTAAATACTACCATGGTGTTAGTGGAGCTCTCCGAGCTACTACTCCGTGTATCACTGTGAAAAATCCTGCTGTGATGGTAAGTTCAGCCTCTTTATTCCTTGTTTTCCTATAAGGTGATAATATTAACTCTCAGACAAACCTATCAACACAAGGCTCCTAGTTTTACCATTGTCTGTAATTTGTCGCAAAAAAAAAAAAATTATATTGCCTGATGAAAATCACCCAAGTTGGGAAATGCTTTTCATGGGTTTGTGTTGTTCCTGATAAAATACCAGCAAAACGTTAAGGAGCTGAACTGAGATCTTTTATGCTGAGAATTAATTTTGCTTGATTTCAGCTTTGAGGCTTACAGTTAATACCATAATAGAAATTTTTCACACTGGTTGTGTAACCTAAACTGAATCCCTGCCAAAGTTTTCCATTTCTTCCTTTTTGTTAATATTAAACCCAAAAGCATTGCTTAGATAGCAATTGTTAGTGCAAAATTGAAACAGGACAAAACTCTGCTCTGGCAGATTTTTTAAGTGTTCCTGTACCACTGGAATACAGTGATTCTCTGACTGCTGAGAATGATTGTTGCCTTACTATACTTCCATTATGAGACTTGTTCTTTGGAAATACTAAAAGTTGCAATGGAGTGATTTTAGTTATTTAAATAAGTAGTGGCAGAAAAAGAGCCTTCCAAACCTGGATCCAGGGGCTTTGGATGGAAGTAGTTTATCTGATAGCCTCACTCTTCATTTGACACAGTTTCGCCCTGCGTTGGATTCATTGATACTAGCTGACAAATCTTCAAGATCACATCTGTCAGGATGGTGTCTTTACAGCTGCAGTGTGAAAGATCTAGTAGAGTACAGGTTGCACAGACTGAATGGCTTTTATTCTGATCTTGCACTTTTCCAAGTGCTTTGGACAAGCAACTGACATTCTGTTGTGTTCATTGGAACTAGTGTAAACTCATGGCCTGATCTAGCCTGCAGAAACGCTGCCTTACACCCAGAGAGATAGCCTGGGTAGTGCAAAGATCTAAACGTGTGCCCACGTGAGGTTTTGTACTTGTCACAGAGAAATTGAAATTGCTGTTCAGAGTGTAATGGAACAGGAGAAGGTTCTATAGCCAGCCATGGAGATCTCTGTTACAGTCAATTTTTTTACAGCTGGAGCATGGGCAAAGCCTGTTTTCTATAAAATGAGGTGATTTACAGTGTAAACAATATTATTCCAACGGAGTTGGTGATACAGCAGTAGAATGGGTACAAAACAAGGAAGGCCGTGGTGGTGGTGGGTAAAGTTGTTAAGAAGAAAGCAATATATTAGAATAAGCCAAAAGAGTAAGCTGGGATAGATAGCATTCATCTGGCCTTGCCTGGGCTGAGTCACCATCCCAGCAACATCCCATGGGAATCTCTCTGTAGGTGAAGGCATGCTGACCCATCTGGAATGAACCCATTCCTTTTGATACTCTAATCATTCTACTACCACCTCTCACTGATTATGTGTCCATACAAGTCACTGGTGCAGTGATGTCACCCTGGCTGGGAAGGGGACCGTTTTGGGCATTCTGGTGAGAAATGTCTTACCCTGAGAACTGGGGTTCCTCATGAAGCCAGCAGTGAGAGAGAGGAATAGACTGGTTGATGAGCTCTTGCAGGCATGGTGTGTTCCCTCATGAGACATACAGGGACATCTGGCATCAACACTACTGCTGATTCTTCACCGATTTGTTACCTATGAAATACTTGAGATTTACAGTGGGAGGAATTCCATCTATCTGATAATTCTGGTGAAATCCCAGTGTGCTTGCTGATCGTCATGGGAGTTAATTGAAAGCTTAATACAAAGCAGGTTCAGCTCCAGAATAATTTATGAAACTGGTAACTTCAACCAAACCTTCAATTGCTCAAAACTACTTCACATACTTCACCTGCATACGTAGCTGTGTAAGTTTTTCTGCAGCTTATGTTTATATTGTTCAATACAGCAGATGCCTTTCTGTTCTGTCACAAGTGTTTAATCCTCAGCACCTTGTCTGGCTGCAGCT
Organism: Indicator indicator; assembly: GCF_027791375.1. NCBI lineage: Eukaryota > Metazoa > Chordata > Aves > Piciformes > Indicatoridae > Indicator > Indicator indicator. The sequence goes on along the minus strand of NC_072014.1, from coordinate 9,085,142 downwards.
TTTTCATCAGGCTGTTGCCTCTTCCGCCCCTGAAGTGCAGTGCCTACCTGGAGAACTGTTGGGACTTGAGAGCTCCATTCATGACAGATTATTCAGCTGGATGCACCTCTCTATATTGCAAAGCAAATGCTTCTGCTAGTTGAAACAGCTAGGCATTGATAAGATATTAATACACGAGAAGCTTTGTATTTGGAAATGGTGCTTTGCCTAATGAGGAATTTCATTAGAGACCCAATCTGAACATCTCTAAAGCTAAGGTTTTAGGCCACATTTGTATTTAGGTATCTGATGCAGGAGCTTTTGTTCATGGATCTGAAGGCCTTTGTTAGTCTCTCTTTGATCTCTTTGCTTTTTTTTTTGTTGCACAGTAAATTATCTATTTGTGGAAAGTGGCAGAAGTTACACATGCTGTCACTGGCCAGCTCAGTGCTCTGGTATGTACTGCCAGGCCACGACACTGATTTTCTCTTATAAAAGAGATGCCTATAAGAAAATACAGCCCACTTTGCTCTGATTCACAGTGTCTGCATGCCTATCAGCCTATACATGTTCTGCTTGGAGGATTCCAAGTCCTAGTGTATTAGCAGTGCATAGCATAAATCATAGATACTGTCCTAGAAGCAAATGCTGTCTGTCTGTGGTAATAGTCAGTAGCTGGTCAGATTCTTCCTTGCAAACTACCGTACAATTGTACTATCATCCTCAAGCATGTACAAAGCAGATAACAATTTCTGTATTTTATTTAATTTTTCCTCTCTTCTTCAGATGGGAGTAGAAGGCATGGATGAAGGTGCTTCTGGAGCCCAGCACTCGAGGAAGTTAGTCAGCTTTACTCTATCAGGTAAAACCCAATGCTGCTCTCTTTCACAGAACACTATTTTAAAAAAAAATGCTGGTTTAACTGGCAGCAAAGATTGGTTTCTTCATTAGCCTCTGTAGGAGCACACTCCAGTGGCTTCAAAGAGGTCGGTTCTTCACAACTTCTATTTGCAAACAAGCCAGAATCATGAATCTCCAGGAGTGGAAGAAATGGATTAGTTGAATCTTAGCATTAAAAAACTTGGAGAAAGAGAGAGCTCTCCTCAGATTGAAAAGTGGAAAACTTAGCCTCTAAATAAAATGCCAGCTGGTTCTATCACTTTGAAGTAGTAAAAAAGGCAATGGCTGAAAACGGTGGTTTCCAAAAGAAAAAAATCTTGCCTTGGAGCTCTGCTGTCATAGGTGTAGGGGTGTGGTCTACCAGTCTCACTTGTTTTGATTAGCACTTTATTCCACGGGAAGTCTTGTGTGAGACTGAAACACATTCAGCTTGAGAAAAGATGGAAAGAATGTACTTCTGAACCTCGAGGAGCTGATAGTGAAAACATTTAGAGACTGTAGAGGTAAAGCAGAAAAAATTACCTGCTTTTTGAGATGATCATTGAGCAGTTATCTAGGAAAGAGATGATAATGTACTGTAGCACTGTAGAAATAATTTGTGAGTTCTGAAAACCCTGGTGTGTTTAACAGAAGGTTGTGACTCACCCTGAGGAGCTCCCTAAAGGCACGTTGGAAGGTGTATTGATGTAATGTATCTCCCAGCACATCTTTTCGTTGCTCATTTGCATGTGTGAAGTTGTTGCTTTTAAAGGCAGTTACCCTTTATTTCAAGGTATTTCCACCGTGTAACTGAATTTTAAATGTTGGTTTTGAACGGTTTTACTTACTCCACAGGAATGACATTTCCTCTCAGCACAGTGAATTTCACCTGCATTTGTAAAGTGCTCACCCAAGTGTGGATGTGCCAGTTGCATTAGAGTTATGAAACCTGCATGCAGAGCATGTCAGGATACCTAAAGAGGCAAGACACAAAAATCATGTGCTTCAGAAAACCTAAACAGAGAAATACCTAACATCAGTTACATTGCATTATATTAGATTACCAAATATCTCTTCTCTGTTCGTGTTGAAGCTTGAGCTATAATTGAAGTCTTCAGGTGTAAGAATGTGCAGTTGAGAAAAATTATTTATGGTTGCAAGAGCTGCAATACTGAGGTAATAAGCATTTTAGGGAGCATTTAGGAAGAAAGAAGCATTTTCAGAAATCTTTGGTTCCTTTTATGTGAGATACTTCACCTTCTAAGTTGTGAGAAAGTGTGCATCACAGTCCAGAGCAACCTTGATAATAAGAATTTGAAGTTGTTTATCAAAGTCTCAGCTTCAACAAAGTGTGAGTTTGGTATATTACCTCTCATAGAGTTCATCTTAGCTGCTTCCCCTTACCTAGAAACAGAGCAAGGCCTGTTCGTGAGTTTTTTTTGTTTGAGTGGAAGTACCTTACACATTGAGAAGCCTGTTTGTAGGTGAGCTACAAGTTCATGATTTTGTTTTACAAGTGACTGGAGGCTTAAAAAGTAAACGAGGATGTTGATAGCTTTCCTCCTCCCTATATTCTTGTGGGAAGACTTGACTGCCTGCTTTAACTGTCTTCTGTTCACTGGATCCAGTCAACATCTGAGTAATTTCAAGTTGTTTTACTTAGTAGTTTATGATGAATTGGTATCCTGGCCAGTATATTAGGAATGCATTGCTTTTTGATCTGGCTTTAATTATCTTAAGTCCCTTTTCCTTCCTTCTTTGTAGATATTAGAGCAGTTGGGCTTAAAAAAGGCATGTTCTTCAACCCAGATCCTTACCTAAAGATGTCCATTCAGCCAGGCAAGAAGAGTACATTTCCTACCTTTGCTCATCATGGCCAGGAAAGAAGGTCAACTATCATCAGTAACACAACTAACCCTATTTGGCACAGAGAGGTAACGTATCCCTTCTGAGAGCTGTCTGCCAGCTGATGCCCCGTACCAGCCTTGTATTTTCTCTTTATGCGTTAGTCCCTGCTCTGTAAAGGCTGTGGGCTGATTTTACAGCTACTTATTTAAACTGACAGAGAAATTGTAGTAATTTTAGGAACCCTGTTGTGGGATAGAAGCAGCTATCATCTGTGTATTTCATCTGCACTGCTGTGAGGTTTTCATTCTCTTCCCTACTAACGAGAGTTGAACTCACTCAATAGCCATATGGATGTCTTGAAACTGCAAGAATAAATTAATTAAAATGGATTATATGTTGTGAGAAAACTCTTCAAGAGGAGGCATTTATGCTTGGTGATTGCAGCAACTGCTCATTTGGAAATGATGCTCTTGTTGTGCACAGCAGGTTGCAAATTTTCTGTTCCATCAGGCAGAGGGGATGGAGGCTGTTGGGTGTAGCCACTGTATATAGATTTTTGCCCCAAAGGTCACAGGTCTTCTCAACGAGATCCAACAGAACCTTTTCTTGCACTGGAAGCCTTTCAAACAACATGGTGCTAATTTAGAAAGTATTTCTTGATGCCTGGTAAGATCATTCTTCCACCTTTCCTTGATTTGGAAAGGAAAGCCCGGGGAGTCATTACAGCAGCACTCAGCAAGGAGGAACAAAAAACCGCAGTTGAACAGAATCCATCTTTCCAGATTGGGTAAGCCGTGCAGGGCTCAAGAGAAGGAACTCAGTCCCACCAGTGTCTGAGCACAGAAGAGCCAGGCTGTGCCTTTGGAGAGAAATGTTTGTGTGGGATGAGGTGAAAATACTGATACAAGTCCACAACCCTCCCGGGCCCAGCAAGCAGTGTTCTTGATCGGAGCTTATTTTGTAATGAGCAGATGCCTGCACTGTTTTTGAGTGTTAATGTGTTCTTTGGGAAGAGAGGAAAATTGAGTGGGCTTTTGAAAATGTTCTCACAAATCACAATCAAACCGAAGAAGCAGGAAAGCAGAACAGAGCAGGGCCAGCCTTAGCTCTACTCTGGGGTGTTTGGTTGAGGAAGGAGTGTAGATGTGTGGATGTTACCAAAAAAAAAAAAGAGTTGTACATTCTAAATTGGTTCTTCATCTTTCTGTTTGTCCATTCCTCTATCCAGCAGAAGGAAAGAAAACTGCTCTCAGCTTCCCCCTTTTTTCTTCTCCAGTTCTCCTTAGTTTTGAAGCTTATTGGAGAAGTGATAACACTCACTGGCACACACGTTGTATCAGCTTCCTTTAGCTGCTGTTTCTTCCCTGTAGCCACATTCTGACAGCAGCTCATGATCCCATTATGTATGCTGTCCTCCTGGTGCAGAACTGATCCTGGCTTACATCTACTTTCTGCAAAATAGTGTGCAATTTTATACCAAATTGTGAGTGACACATTCTTAAGTTCTGTTCATCGCAGGAGCCCAGCTCCCCAGCATGAGGAGTTGTTTTCATTCCTGACCCAATTTAATGGCTGTTTAGCTCATATCTGCAGCTGAACTGAAGAGCTGTTCGTTCTTCAGTACATCTTCAGCTCTCTAGCCAGGTATCTATTACGCATTGTACTTGGGATGTGATTTGCTCAGGGAGTCTTAAAGATGGTAGATAGTAAAAAGTATAACCAGATGAACTCAGTTTCTTTGAGCAGGTTACACCATCCTTCTTTGCTTGTTTATTTGAAATATCCCCAAATGCAGAGAAAAATGAAAAGTTTTTGATTTCTAAGCTTGCTTTCCTAAGGGAATTTGTCACCACACTGTGTGTACATGTGTGTGCATCTGACAGCATGCCTGCTCATGTGTTTGTCCTGAACCTCTTTTAAATCTTTTGAATGTCTTCAGGCAGATTTGACAGAGTAGCACAGTGAAGTACTGTTGATCTACAAACAGCAGGAAGTGATGCTAGACTGAAGAGAGGAACTTTGATAAAGTTCTGTCGTAGGGAAAGGTGGAAGAATGATCTTATTAGTCATCAAGAAATCTTTTCAAAGCTAGCACCATGTTGTTTAAAGGCTTGAAGCACAGAAAAAGGTTATGCTGGAGCTTGCTGAGATTTGTAAACTTTAGGGCAAAAATCTGTAGAAAATTTTCTTCCTTTAATTGCAGTGCTCCTGAAAACACTGGATTGCTGTTTGACCTTTTGATTCCCTCATACATACAAAAAATTGCCAGGAATGGTGTGGGAAGGAAAGTTCACTAAGCACAGCCCAGAGTAAGACTCTGTTCTCTTTCCTCCTGCTTCGGTGTGGCTACCTGATAGAATAGAGCAAGGATTCTGTCTTTTTTTTCTTGCTACTGTCCAAATCAAAAGAAGCACTTGAATAGAATAGATTCATAGAATAGAATCGTTTCAATTAGAAAACGTCTCCAAGATCATCAAGTCCAACCATTCTTTAACTTTAGCAAGGCTGGTTCTAAGCCATGTCCCTCAGCACCACATTGCTGCCTCTTTGGAACACCACCATGGATGGGGATTCAACTAGCTCCCTGGGCAGCCTGCTCCATCCTTAAGATGAGATACATTGCTTTCTTCTTTCTGACACAGACCATGGAAGTGCTTTTATGCAGCACAGCTAGTTACTGAGCGATTGTTTTCAAGCTGTGTGAGTGAGGGGACATGGGTTTCCTGAGAGGCTAGTTCCATGTGCAATCCCACAGTGCCTAATGACTGATGGTGACATCACTTTGCATTATGGAAACTGCTGTCATCAGGTGTTGCTTTTGGAGCTTGCTGCACACTAGTAGTGATTTACCTGCGTACTTGCTGGATAAAGATGTATTGATGTGGTGTCACATATGTTCTTTCCTTCCAGAAATATTCTTTTGTTGCACTTCTAACAGATGTCCTGGAAATTGAGGTTAAAGACAAATTTGCCAAGAGTCGTCCCATCATCAAGCGCTTTCTTGGGAAATTAACCATACCAGTTCAGAGGCTGTTGGAGAGACATGCAATTGGGTAAATGAGTGCACTCTTAATCCTGACCTCTGCTCATCAGGGGGACTCAGCACCTAGAGAACTGGTGCTGAGCAGCCTTTCTGCCGTGCTGGCACACACCAGTTAATTTTTACTGCACCTGTAGTAAGAAATTCAGTAGGAAATGTAATAGTCTTGAAACCTGACTGGAGGAAAACAGCATTTCTGACCCTGTTCTGGGTGCCTGTACCCAGCTCTGGGTACACATGTGTCCAGAATTTGTTCTCAGCTCAATTTCTTTACACAAAAAATTTTAACCTCACAAAAAAACTCTTGTTACCTTCTGGCTAGCTAGTCTAGAAGCAAAATATTATCACAGGGCTACAGGGTTGCATGAAAATCATTTAGAAGTAGATTTTATTACATCACTTCTTTTACAGTTCAAGTATTTTTAATTATCAGTTTAAGAATCAGAGATTTAACACCTGTTCATCTAATTGGCCTTAACTGCAAGGCTGTGACTCCTTATTTTCAGAGTGTTGGTGGTATTGCATCATTGAAGTGGCTTTTTGACATGAAATGTGCACTGCTGGGACTCAAAATTCACCTGTGGTGAAAAAAAAATTCTCATGTTCTGATAGCTGACTTCTGGTATAAAGATGCAAGTCTCATAGAGTCTTTTAAGATCTTTTATACTTCATGATGGTTACTGGAGGGGACCATAGCACAGTGAAGTGGATGATCCAATGAGGCCTTTGTGCAAAATGTGCATTGAGAAGAGCCTGAACTTGAAATTAAGCACTGTGATAGATTGAAGATGTGAAGCAGGAACTGCATTTAGATGCAGAATAACTGCAACTTGTTCCTGTAATGACATTGCATTTGTTCTAGTCTGTCACTCATATTGCAGCAGGAGTGCTCCCAGTAAAGGAGAGATGTTCATACCAATACATTTGCATACATAACAACAGTTTTCTATGGAGGTCTTCAGAACCTCACTCTTCTCCCTTCAGCTGTCCCAGCTGTGCTGTGAATCCTGGCTGTGCCTAATAGGAACGTACAGCCTAGGATGTATAGCCTAGGATCTGATCCTGAGTCTCAAGCTGATGCAAGGGCTTAATCAAGTCTGAGTCCCATTGAATTCAATAACTCTTAAATATATTTGAAGTTAAATCCAAGAATTAATAGCTTTTCTAAACAAGAATGCAGAAGTGCTTTATTGAATGAGAACTAAAATGTGAAGAAATTGAGTATTTTGTCTGTAGTAAAACCCACAAGGGGGAAGAAAGATTATTAATTATAAAGCATTGGGTTGGGAGAAGGAGTAGATTACAGGAAAGGGATCCTTTACAGTTTGCTTTCTTTAGGAGTTAAGAAGTTTAGGGATATTTAAGATTTACTGAGGCACAGTCTGTGTTTGGCAATGATCAAAAGTAGTTTGATAGGTTGTTTGATCTGTTTAACTAAGGGGATTTTACACTATTGTTGGTGTTTGCGTTTTTCCACACAAGCCGCAGAGTATATGGCTGGTTTTAAGACTGTAATAGAAATGACCATCTGTCATAACGACTTTTATCTGATAAGAGCCTTTGATACAAAATAGTGGGAAATTAAAACCAGCTGAAATGTCTTTGGTTTTGCAGAGACCAGGTTCTCAGCTATAATCTTGGCAGAAGGCTCCCAGCAGATCATGTAAGTGGGTATCTCCAGTTCAAAGTGGAAATCACATCTTCCGTTCATGAAGGTGAGAATTTGTCACTGATCGGCATCTCCAGGCAGTCATATGCAGAGAGTTTCTATCTGTTTCTGTCTGTGGGACAGCATGCTTTCTGTCTGTGGTAGTACACTTCATGTACAGTGCCTCTACTACAGATTTTTCTCTTTCCCCAAGTTTTGGTATGCCAGGCTCTGCTTTGGAGGTGGTACTACACCAGAACTTTGTGTAAGTTTTCCCGTTTTGTTAGGCAGATTTTAAATGACCCTGCTTGGAATGGATAATCGAATGTGTTGTTTCTCTTGCCGTTGTAATGTCTTTGCTCTGTATCACCTTTGGCTGAGATAAGCAGTTGCAAGAAAGATTCCAACTGTGCTCTCATGTGGATTGCGGTGTCCTGTTCCTCTCTCACAGGACTGTCATGCTTAGAACCCAAAATATCTGTTTTGGTTGTAGAATACATGCTTCCTTTAGGCAATTCTTTTATTTCCCTTTTGATCCTGTTTGAAAGCAACTAGCAGAGCACGGCTGGTAGGTATATCTTCATTACATCATGTGTGTCTGTTGAGATGTTTGTGATCTTAGATTCTCCTTCGTTCAGCTTGTTGTCATCTCTGATACGGAGATGCTGCTCTGTCTTTTAACTTGATACAAACTTTTTTGTACCCACGTAGTCTTGTATTTCATTCATATTTTTGCTCTGTCACCATTATAAAATTTCTTCTGTCCTCAGTCCTGTTTTTTGCCAGGCACTTTGGTTCACTGATCTCACTGGTTTCTTACAGATGGGTACAGCCACTTACAACTTATTCAGCTCTTGTGCCCGTTTAATTTCCATGTGGGGAGTCTTCGTCTTGTCTCTCAAATGAGATTTCCCTTCTCTATTACCATAGCATACCTACCATCTCATGGACTTAAGGGGTTTTCCATTCTTGGCAGTGGAAAGTCCTATAAATGAACTCAAATGTTGCATGTAGAATTTGATATCTATACACAATTTGTGATTCCTTGTGTGATCTCAGGTGATGGTTTGCATGCTGCTAGGTAGGGGTGTAGTGACAGCTGGTGTCAGTGACTGACTGTGTAAATCCTGCTTTTGGATACAAGGAATATGCTGTAGAAAACACGTTGCATGGTTGTGAGGCTGGTTTTACTGACCATTTGGCCATACTCTGTCTTGTGAAAGGAAAATGGGAATCCTTAAAGTCATACTTGACATCCCTTAAATTTTCTGTATCTTACAAATTACTCTGTAATTACTGATTAAATACTTCTCTTGATTTAATTGTATTTTCTTCTATTACTTGTCTGATGGAAATAAGTGAACATCTCAAAAGTTGTGGTTTTTTCCTATCACTTCTGTGATGCAGACAAAGTAGAATGAACTGTCTTCTGCCTTGTGTTTTACATTCAGGCTTTGTGTCTCTGCAGATGCTTCTCCAGAAACAGTTGGCACTTTGCTAGGAGTGAACTCTGTAAATGGAGACTTGGGGAGCCCCTCAGATGATGAGGACATGCCAGCAGGACATCATGACACATCCACAGTGTGTTCCAACGGTCCAGTCCTCGAGGAATCTTCTGGAGAAGCAATCCTGAGACACCCTTTAAGGACTAGTACAACTTTGGAAACAGACCAGGATGAGCTGACTTCCAGTATGTCAAGATCGTCACTGACCAGAGGTCGCCAGGACTCTCTAAATGACTATCTGGATGCAATAGAACACAATAATCATCCCAGACCCGGGACCTCTGCCTGTAGTGAGCGTCCACGTGGAGCCTCCCCAAAACTGAGGAGTAGCTTCCCTACTGACACAAGACTTAATGCTATGCTTCACATTGACTCAGATGAGGAAGAGCATGAGCTACATCAAGACCTGGGCTTTCCATCTTCCTTGGAAGATGATGGTGGTTTGGTAATGCTTAATGGTGCTACAAGAAGTGTGGAAAGAAACGGTTTAAGTAGCTCATCAGATCAGGTAATGCAAGGGTCTGCAGAGAATGAAAATGTGATAGCCTCTGAAGCTCCTTTGTCATCAACAGATGACCAGCAAGAGACTGCCCTTGAGCTTCTTCCCCCATCACAGCCAGCAGGAGATGAAAGCCTGCAAGGTGCCCAAAGCGAAGCAGCAGCCCAGGCTGGCAGTGAGTCATGTGCTGCTCCAGAGGCAGAGCAGCCTCCTGGCAGTGTGGACGCGGGAGCAGCCGATGCTGCTGCTGCTGCTGGGAGCAGAAGGGGCGTTAGTGAGACAGAATCCATTGACCAAGGGTCTGAACCTTCCCAGATGTCTTCAGAAACGGAGCAGAGTGACCCTGCTCGCACGGAGAGCGTCAGCGAGGCTAGTACCCGGCCAGAAGGGGAGAGCGACGTGGAGGGGGCGGACAGCTCCTGCAACGAAAGCGCCACGGTGCGGCGCTCGTCTGTCGAGATGCGGGGCTCTTCCTCCGAGAGCGCCCGCTTTGCAGAGACGCCTGCGTCCTCTTCACAAGAGGAGGAGGAGGGCGCTTGTGCCCCCGATGCAGGTGGAATTGAGCCAGGTGCTGAAACACAGGACACTGCAGGTACTTCAAGTTCTCTGCCTGCAGTGCAGTTGCCCCAGGAGGAAGCACAGGAGGCTGAGGCAGGCGAATTACAAGACCAAGAGGAAATCTGGCAACGAAGAAGCCTGCAGGCGGCAGCTGCCAACAGCCAGTCTCAGGATGATGAAGTTGAAGGAGCCCAAGCAGCTAGTGAGGGTGCCACAGCACAGGTGGAAGGAGCTACTGGAGGTAACAACTGCAGGAGGTGCTTTCTGAAGTGACCTTTCTGCAGCCAGTAAAAATTGTTTTAAAAATTAACATTTAAAAATTTCTCAGCTGTTACCTTCCGAGATTATATTTTGTTCCTTTTGGGATTTATTCCTTCCTTCAAGAGACTCTTGGGGGAGTGTTGATTTAACAAAAAATCAAATCTGAAATATCCAAGACATGTTTATTTTGAAATTGAATGTATTTTAGTCCTTGGGGGAGTAGTGAGAAGGAGGACGAAGAGGAGGAAAGAATTCCACAGTATCACCCAGCTTGCCAATCAGAGTGGTAATGAAGAGGGAAAAAAATCCCAAAACTATGAGATACAAAATAGAATTTGTTTGGGTCTTTACTTCTGCATGATTGCATGTTAGATTAAAATATAAGGGAATCAAAAGAAAGAGGAAAAAAAAAAGAATTGATTTTTAGTCACACCTCAGGCAGTTTATCTTCTCTTTCCCAGTTCCTTATCTGTACAGACGTATTCTAGCACAGCTGGAACCATGGAGGGAGAGGAGTCTGTTACTCAGGTTGACACTGTAAAAGTCTTACCAATTGTAAAGTTATTTTAACAGTTGAGAATATTATTTCTCACTAAAATCAGTGAAAGTAAAAATGTGACCCTAACAGATTGTTTCCAGCACCTTTATCTGTTCCAGTTCTTCAGGAGTTGGAATGGATCTAACCACATGGGTCTCTGTTTCTCTCTCATAACATTTCAGAAGCTCTGGGAGCTGTTCAGGCCTTCTCTTTGTTTCGGAAAGAACCATGTTGGTATTTATTTCAAACACTGTCACTACTTTATTTGACAGCGTCTTCTTGACATTTGGGACTCTCTTTGTTAGGCGGCAGGTTGCACCAACTCAGTGTGGCTGCAGCAAGGAAGGTCAGTGGATGGTTTCACCCCCCGCTTGCAGCAAGGTTTCTGCAGAGGCCAGCTGGAGCTTTGTCCCTTGCTGCAATGTGGGTCAGGCACATGCTGTTGTTGCTGTGCCCTGACTTCTGCTGGTCACAGGTGGATGTGACACATGCTGAGCAGTGACATTTTCAAGACTGTAGACATAATTAATTTTGTTAGATCCTAAAATACTGTAACCCTGCAGAGCTTTAGCATGTCTTGCTAGGGCTTCCCTACAACAACTGGAAAAATAACTTGTGGGCATTTTGCTTCTAGGTTCTCAAGCTAATGGCCATCAGCCCTTGAGGTCGCTGCCTTCGGTACGTCAGGATGTTAGCCGGTACCAGAGAGTGGATGAGGCTCTGCCACCAAGTGAGGTTCCTTATACTTTACTGGGGGGACAGACTGCCTGGATCTCATTACTGAGTCCTCATTGTGTTTCTTTTTTAAATGTGAGAACTGAGAATGTACAGCTGAGAATTTCTGAATGAGAAGAGCTGCTGCTGAAGTCTAGTGCTGTTTTGTACAAAGCATTGTGCTCAGACTGCAGACTGTTAGGATGTGTTAGGATAATTACACCTGGTGAATCCAGACCTGCTAAGTGACTTCTGGGGGGTACTGTGCTGCCTTTTCAGAGTGTAGTGCAGGTGCACAGGGCGATGAGGTGCTAAGCTCTGTGAGGCACTTGGGAGGAGAAGTGTCAGGCACTCCAGAATCTCTGAATACTTCCTGGATGGTGATGATTTACAAAGAAATATTTAGCATCTTTAACGCTGCAGACTATGTGAAAGGTGTCTATCTTTGCCTTGCATTTTTGAGGCATTGTGAAGACTTTTTGAATTCAAATAAATGTGCAGCACTTACATGAGACTAAATAGGCAGATAAACTGCAATTTTTCTAATGCATCATGAAAAATACATTGCTCCCGCTTGTTGGGCTGATTCCCTTGTGTAGAATAGGGGCAGTGAAAATCTATTTAGTGCTAGGTATTTAGAGAAAGGAGAAATGACTGAAAAGAAGCTGCACAGCTAAAGGGCAAATGTTACTTTAAAAGAAAAAAGGCAAGAAAAAGTTGGATTTAGACCAACTGAAGTCTGTGGCAAAGCTCTATTGCTTTAAAGGAGTCAGGAATTCATATATTTTTTGTAAAATGTGATGTTAAATATGATATATATGAATTCATGTATTTACTGTAAAATGTGATTTATTGTAAAATATGATTGTTACCACTGGCACAAGGAGCTGAATTTGCTCTGGTATGTGCACAGCTGGCAGTTCTGGAACATGCATTTAATAGATGAAGGACTTTTCTGTCAGGATCACTAACTTATGACACAGGTGTGTGTAAGCCCAGGAAGAGCACTGGCATCTCCTTTATTACTGCTGGTATTAGCTGAGGAAAAAGAGTGACAGATGCCAGGCTTTGCAGCATGTTTGGTTCTTATCAATTGGCATTTTGCACGGGAACAAGCCTCAGGTTGGACCTTCCAGCCAAGAGAACTAGGCTCTTTAAGGGGGTTTTCTGAGACTGTTATTTGTTAGTATGAAATAGAATAGCAAAAGGAATAGAAATAGATATGGATTCCCCAGAACCTTACCTACAGTGGAGAATTTTCTTTGTGGGACAAAATAGGGGGGAAAGCCATGTCTCTATGAAAGCTCTGTGCTGAACTCACCCTGTAAAAGAGAAATAGAAGTTGAAACAATAGATTTACTTAGAGAAGTGGCAGAGCTAAACTAAAGAACTGAATGAGCCCCCAGTCCTCCACAATTCATGGTGGTTTATTGCTCCTTAGACTGGGAGGCTCGAATTGACAGCCATGGACGGATCTTCTACGTGGACCACGTGAACAGGACAACAACGTGGCAGCGACCCACAGCCCCCCCAGCCCCCCAGATTCTCCAGAGGTCAAACTCCATACAACAAATGGAACAGCTGAATCGCCGGTAAGGATTACCTGTCGTGTTGGAGGCTCATGTGCTTGCAAAGTCATGCTCACCATGGTAAGAGTGAGCATGAGGATGGGGTCACAGCTGCTACTGGCCATGTCTGTTTATTGTTATATGTCTGTCCCTTTTATTTTGCATAGGGGCTTTTAGGGATTTTTTTATGCCACCCATGTTCAGAAGCTATGTGGCTAAAATAACTCTTGAGAGTGCTTTTCAGGAATTCTAAAGGCCATTAATGCAGAAATGAGAGGTCAATGTATGCTACCCTTTGTGGCAGAAAAGGTGGGCAAGCTCCCTTGAGCCAGAACTGGATGGTGCTTGCTACATTCTATGTATAAAGTCAAGTCTTCTAACCCTAGGTACCAGAGCATCCGAAGAACAATGACTAATGAGAGGCCTGAAGAGCATACAAATGCCGTGGATGGAGCTGGAGAAGAAACTGACTTTCACCATTCTAATGCAGGTTGAAAAAAAAAAAAGAGAAAATGTATTTTTCCCCTTTAAAGGAGCTCCTGCCTCATAGATAATTCAGAGTGGCGTAACGCAGAAACTGACTTCTGCACCCTGAAAGTCTGTGTGAGAATGAAGCCATCTTAATGAAAGAGTTTAATGCTGTAGCAAGTGCCACACCATGTATTTTCAGTTCCTGGTACTGTTGAAAAATTAGTGCAATTCTAAAATTGTCAGGACAAGACCCAAATGTTACCTGAATATTGAAATGTGGAACGTACTTCCTTGGCAACCGATTTCTTCCTCGCATAAATTGCTGAAGTACTATGCCAGGATTAGAGCTGTGCTAATGGCAGTGATTTTATTTTAAATTATTTTTTAAAGGAGGAATGAAACATTTTTAAGCATGCAGTGACTTTTATATCTGTTAGTTAGCATTAAAAAAATATCTTACCTGATAGAGCTGCAGTCCAACAACATAAGGCTTACCACAGGGACCTTCTTCCATCTTATACACAGGCATGTATTTTGTAACCCAAATAACTGTACGTGATTTTTCTTGTTCATGGTTGTTCACCAAAAGCAACAAGTACAAGTTAGTGAACTAAAAATGTTTTAGGAGAGATTCAGGTGCACTTACATGGTGAATACTTAAATCTAAAATGATTGTGTACCTAATGCTTTGCTTGCTTGTGTGATTCCAATGGACAGAGTAGTTTGTAGTGATGATAATTACTAGAAGTAATTACTACAAGTCTTTGTTGTTCACTTTGCTGTTAGATTTCCGAAGAGAGAATGTGCTGCCTCACTCTACCTCCAGATCCAGACTTACTTTATTGCTCCAGTCTCCCCCTGTGAAATTCCTTATCAGCCCAGAGTTCTTTACAGTGCTGCATTCTAACCCTGTGAGTATAACATCTATAGCTGAAAGACTTTGATAAATGTGTGCTTGTAAATACAGTTGTCTTGTGTGCAAAGGTATTGCTTGCTGTTTGATGCTAAGATACTGGTCGTATTTCAGGGATGCTGGGTAAATTCAAACCCCCATCATCATTCCTGGGGATTTTTGAGCTATCATTATGGCTTCTTCAGGTTTTGGTTTTCCCTCAATTCCTCATCTTTATGACACAAGTAATTTGTTTATCAAAGCAGTAGCATCTTTGCAGAGGGTGAGAGAATTACTGGTCTCTATTTTGGACACTGAGCTATTGACTGCAGCTCTCTGAGTGTGGCCATCTAGCCAATTCCTTAACCATCCAGTGGCCCACCTGTCAAGTCCATGCTTTTCCAATTTGGTGACCATGATGTCATGTGGGACAGTGTCAAACACTTTACACAAGCCCAAGTAGATGCCATCAGTTGCTCTTCCCCTATCCACTGATGCTGTAACTCCATCATGGAAAGACACCTAGTTCATCAGGCAGGATTTGCCCTTGGTGAAGCTGTGTTGGTTACCACCAGTCATCTCTTCTTCATTTTCCATATGCCTTAGCAAGGCCTTCAGGAGGATGTGCTCCATGACTGTGCCAGGCACAGAGGTCTGACTGACTGACCTAGAGTTTCCAGGGTTCTTCTTTTTTTTCCCATGTTGAAGATGGGGGTGATGTTTCCCCTTTTCCAGTCAGCAGGGACTTCACCAGGCTCCCAGGACTTTTTGTGTGTCATGAACAGTGGCTTAGCAACTTAATCTGCAGTTCCCCAAGCCCCGTGAGTGGATCTTGTTGGGCCCTCTGGACTTGTGCACCTTCAAGTTCTGTAGATGGTCTCAAACCTGCTCTTTGCTTACAATGAGCAGATCTTCCTTTTCCCACTCCCCACCTGTGTTCTCTGGAGCTGTGTTCTCAGCCTTCTCCGTGTCCCCTATTTTACTCCTTTCATTTAAAGTTCTCCTTTTCGTCTGTTATTTTAAACATAAGTTACCCATGAGCATGCAATGACAGGGCATTTTCGACAAATCAATAGGTGGAAACAGCCTTTCTGTATATCTGTGATCAGTTCTACAAGCTTCCCTGGAGAAACCTTCCCAGCGTCATTGCTTTCTTTTATGGCTACATTTAACTCATTGCTCCAGAAATAAGAAAATACCTAGGAGATGTCTCCTTTGAAAGAAATTTTAATGTTGCAGGATTCTTCACAGTTCCCAGGACAAGTGTGGTGAGTGCAATCTGTCACGTATTTCAGGCTTTGCTGAAGTGTGTCAGTTATCAACTGTACATCTAAAGCAAAATTAGAAACATCAAACATTTATCCCAAAAACCTCCCCCAAAGGACCACGTTTTCATGCCATTGTGGCTTAGCTGGAGGTAATGTGTAAGGTTTTACAGCCAATGCGGCCATCTGTTTAGAGTGGAAATCTTGTCTTTTGTCATAAAGAGAATGTTCTCCTTTCACAGCATTTCCTGTTGTCTCGTTCCCAGAGTGCCTACCGCATGTTTACAAACAACACGTGTCTGAAGCACATGATCACCAAAGTCCGGCGGGACACCCACCACTTTGAGCGCTACCAGCACAACCGGGACTTGGTGGGCTTCCTCAACATGTTTGCTAACAAACAGCTGGAGCTGCCGAGGGGATGGGAGATGAAACATGACCATCAGGGCAAGGTAACTGAGGCACCTGTGGCTGGCTCCCTTGAGTGCTTGGTCTTGGGCCATGTCAGGTCTTGGCTGGCTGCTCTGAACGACAGCATGGCAGTGCATAGTTCTGCAGGTGTAAAAGGCATGCTGCTTCTGCTGCTTTTGCAAAGAGAGGGTTGGAGGTTCTCATCTGTTCTGACAGAGCATTATGTGAAAGGAGGAGGAGACTGATAAGTGGCTATTAATCACTACAAGCAAACCAGGTAGAAAAATTGCTGCCATTTCACAATTCTGTAACTTGCTTAGCTCCCTTTAGTGGTTCAAAACTTGTTTTGAAAAGAGTTGCCTCATGCATCAGTGCAGGCACTCAGCAAACTGCTGTGGAGTTTTCCCTGTGTGCTCCTAAGATACTTTAGATTTGGAGCTACTTTATTATTTTCTGAATTTTACGTAGTTAATGTTCAAACATTTGTATTATTTTTTTTCTTAACAGTCTATCTTTTCCTTTGAGGTCTTTTTTTGTCCTTTAACCTCAAAATCTTGACTGAGATTCCTTAAGGTGCGCTATTTGCACTTCTTTTCTTAGAGCTAACTGTTCTCCTAGGTGAGTCCTCCACTGAAGTGCTAAGTAGGTCTAGTCAGTTCATGAGATGAAATGGATGCACTTAAGGCTGGGGTAGCTCTGGTGATGATCACTCTGTTGGATATGTATATCATATCTAGAATATCATCTCCTTTGTGCAATAGGGTTAAAAATAGACTGTGAGGGTTAAAAATACCATGTGAGGAAGTGAGAAGGCCACCAGTTGTGTGAGAAGTCTTAATTAGGATTATAGGCATATTAAGCTTCTCAGTCCTTATGTTATCAGTCTTGGTATGGTTAGCTGTGAGTGTCCTCATAAAAGGTGATCTGGATGTTTGAAAAGATTACAGATTCTAAACTGAAGAGTGGGAAAAGTGCCTGAGGCTTGTTTTCTTCTTGAGATGATTTCCTCTGGAAAGCTCTGTGCTTTTCTATTAGAAACACGGTTTGGAGTGTGCAGTTGTGCAGACCTTGTTCTTTGCCTCCTCGTTGTTTTCTGGGTCATTCTTTCTCTGTCCAGTTCTTCAGAAGCGAGTTTTCTCCTGCAGAGTACAACAATTTTACATAAGCACTCTGTAGAAATAATGAAACCTTTGAATTTCTGGTGTGGTGCTTGGTAATAGTGATGCCGCCACAACACTGGTCAACAAGAAAAAGCACTGAGTAAATTCCCATTGGGTTTTCTTCACTGTGAACTAGGCTCAGTGCTGTTCATTTTCATTATGTTGAATTGCCTGTGTCACAAGTAGCACTTGTGGCTGTAGAAAAGCCTGTTCAGCACTCAAGAGAGATGATGATCAGTAGTACATGGTGAGACCAGTGCTTGATGACACCAAACCTAAACTGGATCTGCCATTACTAAAGCATAAAGTTAAAGAGGAGCAAGCAGGAATTAGCCATGCTACAATATATCATCATATTTCCTTTTGCTGGCTGCTCTTCCCTGCCAAGGTTTTCCTTTGTTTTCCAAGTATATCAGAGTAAGAGGCTTGGTGCTCTTGCTCACAAGGCACAGTGATCATCCTGCCTCCTATACAGCACTGAGAAGCAGAGTTTTTATTCCCCAATGTCAGCATGGGCCTGATTGCTTGTCCTCTTTGCAGGATGTCTTCCAGGATCAGCTGGGGTCTGCTTACCTCTGAATTCCCTTCAGAGTAAAGCCCAATTATCCATCCCTCTTTGACTCCTCCATGTATCCTCTACAGAAGATAAAATCCATTTGGCATGCAGTTCTCCCTGGAAAGTCTGTCATGACTGGGATATAGTTTCTGATTGGCATTACAGACAAGCCTTTATCAGTCATTGGCCACAGGGAGGCAGGAGACCATTTGAAAAGGTGATAACAGGAAGCAGCGTTTAGGCTAGAGACATCTCCTGGTCTGCTAGCTTGGAAGCTTTGCTCACGTGTACTATATAGATGAGCACCTCAGAGCACATGTGCACTATGTGTGAGCATAGGTTTGTATTTCAAAGCCAGATGCAAATGTCTGTACTTTTTAATGGGATTTCTGCAAGATCTGCCCAGACACAAGAAGTTATTCTTGCACATTTATTCTCTGTTTTTTTTCTTTCTATAATGAAAGAATCCATTGTGATCAATTACTGGTGTCTTCAGTAGGAAGTGAAGGTATTTTAGCAAGCTTTGTAGACTTTAATTGGGAAGACAACTTGGGCAACTATCTGTACTCAAAAGGCTGAATGTAATTTTGGCACTACCCATCTTGTGTCCGTCTCCTCAAGCATCACAAATTGATGGATTATAGCTAGGCAGGAGTTATGAGAGGAATCTTTTTGAAAGGAGACTGAGCCACACTTTATTTTTACCTGTGAGCCAACATCCAGATTAACACAAAGCCGTGAAGCTCCGTTGATTAGCTTCACCAAAGCTGCCTTTAGTGATACATGCTTTATTTTGCTGGCCTGCAAACATTCATTATTTAATGAGACAGAATTTCTTTAAATTTATGTTTATACTGAACTATTTATTTAAATGTAACGCTAAAGAGTGCTGCCTGCAATATTAGGTTGCTGTGTGAACTCTAAGGGCTGTGGAACATAACTCCAGGTAATACTTTCTCCTACACTGAATCAGTGTCTCTTTTTTTTCTAAGTCATTTTACAGTATAATGTTGACTTAATGAAATCAACCTTTGTTTTGACGAAAGTACTTCACATCTTACAACTAAACATAGACCAGACTAGATAAAATAGTAGATAGAGAGTCACAGTTGTGCTGCAGGTGATGTCATTGTTTGTCAAGGTAAACACGTCCTGCACCAGGCATTTATTGCATACACATGATAATTTCTAACCTGTGGAGCAGTCAGTTTCACTTCATGTCTGTGACTGTCAGATGATCAAACCAGAGTTCTGCCTTACTGCTCTGGTGATGTGGTTCCTTGCTTGTAGGCACAGGTTACAGGCATAGACAATCACTGTTAGGGTTTTAGGAGACTTCCTGCAGTGTTTTGCAACTTCAGTGTCCTTCCACATGCTGCTTCTCTCTTGGGGAATGGCAATATGAAGGTCTTCTCCCACCATAATCCATAGTGATACTTAGTTTCTGCATAGTGTGACACACTGGTCTGTCAGGCTACCTCCATAGCAATTAAATGAACTGCATTTTCTCTGGTCTGGCCATACCAAGCACACTGAGACAATCATTTCATGGATACTGTAAGTTGGTTTAGCTGCCAGAAGAGCCAGTTCTGCTTTCTTCTGGTGGGTTGACCAAGGTTAGAGGAACCAGCAGGCAGAGGGCCAAAAAGAGTCATTTTTTCCTAGACCAGCTGCCCATCTGGGTTCACTGCCTGGCTATACAAACACTCGTGCCAGCACAAGGCAGGAAGAGCTCAAGGGCTGGGACAAGTGGTCATGAGGGGAGAAGGTGAGGATGTTTCTTTTGCTGGTACCGCAAGGCCAAATTGTTTGTGAAACTGTGGTCAGAATACCTCATGGGTATCCAAATACAGAAATAGCTCCCACAGTCCCTGACCACCTCTCTGGTCCAGAGCCCTTAATTCCTCAAACCAGATATCTCTTTCCTGTAACTCTCCTGCTCAAAACCAGGATCTTTTCTTTGGCCACTTCCATGTTCCCAGAACTGTGACTGAAAAAAGCCAAGTGTGCTGAAATAGAGCAGTGCTGGTTTCCAAGTGCAACACTGGAAAGAGCTTAAATTTCAGTGCTTAGAAACTTTTTTGCTACAGATTGGGCAGAATTGGAGGAGATTTTAATTTTCTGGGACACATGCTCCTGTGACCTGACTTTCAGCAAGTGGTTATCTGGCCACTGTATGCAAATTCTCACCAACTGCCTGATTTGAGTGTTTGTTGGCATCATCTTTGTACCCCTGACTGACCTTTTTTTTTTGTTTAAATGTTAGCAAACATAAAATGGCTGTATCAGGAAGATGGCAAAAATGCCTGCTGGCCTATAGTCATGGTTCATCACTTGTTATATATGCAACCACTTGTGCTCATAATTATATGTTAAATAGTTCACAAAGGGGAGTGACTTTGCCACTTAATGCCATAAAGGAATGAAAGGGAGAATACACCAGGGTTACTTTTATTAAACATTGCAGTTTTCTTGACAATCTTCTGATGCTTGTCAGCTGGGAATTTCAAACGGCTTTCTAGGCACGAATGAGGTATGGCATTAAAGAATTCATCCCTTTGGTGAGGTAGAAAACTCTTATCCCTGTTCCACCAAAGGGAAACCTGAGCCACACTAATGCGCATAAGATCTTTCCAAAGCCTCGCATCAGCAAACAGAACCTAGATCCTGAATAGATGTTAACCTCTGACATTAAAAACCAATGCTTGCTCTAAATCCTTTCTCTCTCCTTCCTTCTCCAGGCTTTCTTTGTTGACCACAACTCCCGCACCACCACTTTCATTGACCCCCGTCTCCCCTTGCAGAGCAGCAGGCCCACTAGTGCATTAGTCCATCGGCAGCATTTAACGAGACAGCGCAGCCACAGTGCTGGGGAGGTAAGCTGGGTCTGCCCCTTCTCTGCCATCATCTTCCTCTTTCACGTTTTTTCTGCTTACAACTCCAGCTTGTGGGGAGCACGATTCCTCTGTGTAAGCGTACAGCGCTCATCTGTAAAGATTTGTGATCTTACTAGCTGTTGAAGCATCCAATTGCAGAGAAAAACACCAGATGGGGTTCTCTTCCTTTCAGCGTTCAGGAACCCCATCAACCACAGGAGAGCATCTGATGACAGACTACCAGTATCTGTAGCCTGCCTTTCACTGTCAGAATGTGTACTGTTGTCTGCTCAGTATGTTGACAGAACTGTGCAAAGAGTTGTGAGAAGTGTACGAGTTTGTGTCCACCCATATGTGCACCTTTCTGAGGCAGGTATAAAAACTTCTCCCACAAAGAGACCTGTCAGACTGCATTGGCACATGTACTTCATCTCTGCTTTCTGAACAGAAATACATGGAAAATACTATTCTGCTGATTATGTCACTGTGGACCATTTTCACCAGCAGTCTCCACACTGTTGTTGTACACTGTTGTTGTAACTTCTTTTTGCTTAAGAGCAAGTGTATGCACAGTGACTTAGGCTTCAGTTGTACTTTGCTTAGTAACCTCTACACTGTTGGCCGTAAGTTGTCTTTTCAGGTGGGGCTGCTCCATGTCAGGAATTCAGAATGGCAAGAGAAATGCTCTGATTGATCCTTTTTATAGCTCAGTCTTGTGGCAGATGAAGTTTTGCCAGAGGTCTGTGTCAAAGTATGAATTTTCTCTGCCTCTTGCCTAGCAGTACTTCTGCTGAGCTGCAGCGAGTGAGTGCCCTGCCACTAGCTGCGCATCTTGTCATATCCTATGTGAACATAGGTTAGTCATCCACTGCACTTTCCACCCCCCAACCCCAATGCAAGCTATATTTCACAAATGGGTTTAAATAGCATTTTCTATCACTTTGGTGATGTGGTGCAGGCCATGATGTCTTACGGCAGGCAAGGAAGCTGGAAAGTTCTTCATACAGCTCTTTAAATCTTCAATAAAGCAAAGCAAGTATTGTTATTGTAATTGATGTATAACAGAGCAGAAAAAGGGTTTTTTTCCTTAACTGTAACAAATGTGCGCTGAAATTATCTTTCTCTAAGCAGCGTGTCAAAACTGTGCACTTAAAAGAGAGCGCCACATCACCTGTGTTGCTGAAGTTGTCAATACTGCAAAATAAGTGTCACTTATCCTACAGGAAGTCATTTACACGCACGTCATTACCTGTTAAAGTTTCCACTCCACTTAGATGAGTAAAATTCCTTAAACCATGTTTCTAAATGTGATGTTAGACACGTTTGCTTGATACCGTTACCATTGTAACTTGAATAGAAGTAAAATTCTGAACACTAATCTCAAAAATAGCAATACAGTCTTCTTATTTGGGGATTAGTGATGTAATGGTGCTGATTAATATGCATATGTATACATCTCAACAACGCTTTTTCTTCTGTGGTTATGTCTTAAGTATTGCACATTTGGAGCTGTTTTCTCTCTTCTAAAACCACTGCAACAAGGAATTGTGCAGAAATTGCAGGAAATGAACCCATGATGAAAAGAACGCTCAAGATACTTTCTTTGGATTTACCTTGCCATGAACGTTGGTGTTCTGAAGCCACTGACCCAGTTTTGACAAGGAGATGTTCTAAAGCAAACACAAGCCAATGCAAGGAATGCCTTTTTAGCTGAAGCTGAGCTGCAGTGTAAAGCTGGAGCTAATAATAATGGCATTCCATTTCCAGCACAGTGCCTGCAGGAAATATTTCTTCATTTTTCTGAGAGTATTGTCAGGGAGCACAACAATCTCAGGACATATATCAGAACTTTTGCCCATTTGTGATTTCATAGCCTGGAATTATAAACAACCTTTATATTCTTTGATCTTTTTCAATTAGATGTTTTGGAGTTCTTTGAAGCTTGGAAGCGCAGTTCAAATGCTGACCGTTACATGCAGGTAGAGGAACTGAGAAGTGAATATCAAGGTCCAAGAGGATGAAAAGAGGTTGAACACCATGCTTTATATAGAAAATACTGACTCTGTGGAAATGGGTGAAGCCTCACACACAGAAAAGTGCAGGAATTGCCCTGACATCACAAATGATACCAGGAACAATTTTACATTGTGGTTCTACCCTCAAAAAACATTTCTATGCAATATTTTTTTTTAATCCCAGAAAGGAAACACAAATTAGAAGAGTTCATGGTAGGAAACATGTAGGAAACGTGTTTGTAGTGGCTTTGGACTTGTTTACCTTGCCTAAATATGAATTTACTTCTTTATCTTCCTACTTCAGTTTTTCTGACTTATTTTCAGTTCACATGTAGGGAAACTGGGAAGCTCCGTTGGTGCACAGAGGTGACAGAGGTGGTAATGAAGGAGCAGAATTTGATTTTTGGAAGCTTTGCTATGGATAAAGATGTCAGTGAAGTGCAAAAGACCCTTTGAGTGGATTCCCAGGTTGAATTCTTTAGTTTCTCTTCAGAACAGGACTATTACTTAAAAATAGCAATAAATGTTCAATCAGTTTATAGAATCATAGAATTGTTGGGGTTGGAAACGACCTCCAAGATCATTGAGTCCAACCATTGACCTAACACCACCGTTGCCATTAAACCATGTCCCCAGGTGCCACGTCCACACATTTCTTGAACACCTCCAGGGACAGTGATGCCACCACCTCCCTGGGCAGCCTGTTCCAATGCCTGACTACACTTGCAGGAAAGAAATTTTTCTATTCCTTGACCTAAACCTCCCTTGGCACAATTTCAGGCCATTTCCTCTTTTTCTATCACCTGATACTGGGGAGGAGAGACCAGACCTCCTCTCAGGGAGTTGTAGCGAGCAGTGAGGTCTTTCCTGAGCCTCCTCCAGACTAAACAACCCCACATCCCTCAGCTGCTTCTCACCAGACCTGTTCTCCAGGCCCTGCACCAGCTTTGTTGCCCTTCTCTGGACACGCTCCAGCACCTCAGTGTCCTTGGAGTGAGGGGCCCGAAACTGAACCCAGTATTCAAGGTGTGGCCTCACCAGTGCTGAGTACAGGGGAACAATCACTTCCCTGGTCCTGCTGGTCACACTGTTCCTCATCCAGGCCAGGATGCTGGTGGCCTGCTTGGCCTTCTGGGCACACTGCTAGCTCATGTTCAGCTGGCTGTCACCAGCACCTTCAGGTCCTTTTTCTGCCAGGCAACTTTCCAGCCACTCTTCCCCAAGCCTGGGGTGTTCATGGGGTCGTCGTGACCCAAGTGCAGGACGCAGCACTTGGCTTTGTTAAACCTCATACAATGTCATGGAACCCAGCTGATTGCTGCTGCAGTGATTACTGGGGACAGTGTGTGTACACGCTCAGTTTGAAGCGATGCGAGTTCTCACTTTCACATACTGGAGAATGTCTGCTGGCATAGAGATATTGATGGTGTTTGTTTGCACTTTTTCAGGTCGGAGAGGACTCTCGTCACGCAGGACCACCAGTTCTGCCAAGACCATCTAGCACATTTAATACAGTCAGCAGAGCTCAGTACCAGGATGTCGTTCCAGTGGGTATGTCAGAGACATTCTCCATGACTCTATGGTGCTGGATTGCACTGCTGGGCTTTTGTTAGCCAGAGTGGAAGTTAGCAAAGCAATTGTTACAATTTACTTCTGTCCATCAGCACTTCTCAGCTGCTGATTTGCAACCTGTAGGGATAATACTGAAAAGTGTCTGTGCAGAGCCAAGCAACTGCTGTATAACTACTACCTCTCTAGCTTCACTTACTCCATGCAGTGACAGGAGGAGTTGAAGCCAGCAAGTGAAGTTGTGTCCTAATTGCACTCTGTATGCCCAGTGATTTTTTTTTTTTTTTTTTTGGTACAACTTTTGAGCATCTATTTTGGCTGGATTCCAGGAAGTGTTAATCAGCTTGGAATTAGTCATTATCTTAAATTCTGTTCTCAGTTACATACACAAAAGTTTTAGTGGCTGTTGTGCCACCAAGAGGATCATTGGGCTTATTGAATCCAAGAGCTGTCACACTCTGCCGAATCAAGAGAACTGAATCCAATTGACTCTCAGGGGCTCTTTGTACTGGAGCATGTTTACTTTGAAATCTCTGTTCACTGGAATCCTTCCCCTTGCAATGGGCAGGGAGCATGCACTACAGCCTCAGCATTCAGGAAGGATTTGATAAGGGTGTTTCAAGTGATTGGTTAATGTTTGAGAATTGATTTTGGTGCAGTGAAAACCAAGGTCCCTGTGATTTTATTGTAGCAATGGCTATTCTAGTTCCATCTTAGCTAATGTGAATAAGAAAACAGAAATTGCTGACAGAATTAGAGCTGTTAGCAGTAAGAGGAATGTGTCACAATGAGATTAATTTCATAACAAAGAAGCATGTTCCCTAAGTCAGAGTAGAATTAGTAGCCTTGCATGAAAAAGCAGTCACAATCCTGCTAAAATTAAACCTGTGAAGCTGAAGTCTGGTGCCATTATTGTTGTTAAAAGCTCAGGAGTGCAGTCCTCTTTTTTTAGTGTTTCCTTGTTTCAGCATGGTATTTTTTGTTGACATTTTCAGCTTACAATGACAAGATTGTTGCATTTCTGCGGCAGCCCAATATTTTTGAAATTCTACAAGAGCGTCAGCCAGATCTTACCAGGAATCATTCACTCAGGTAAAGAAGTCAGTGATGTTTGCTAGCCCCATTTCACACAGAATGCTAATGAGAATTAGCCCCTTCCTGTAAAATTAGCAGTGGAACAGAACAAATTGTAGACTTGTGGCCTATGAAACTCCTTCTGTCAGAAATAGTTTTGAACTGTATTCCTGTGTCACTGCCTGAAGTCAAGTCTAGGAGAACAGAGGTAATGTGTTATTACCAAATAAAGGTGCCTACCTGAAGATTTTTGGAACAACTGGTGTGGGAGATCTGCTGGTCCTCAGAATGTACCAAGACAGCTGGATGGCACAGCAAATGTGCCCATCCATTGGAGTGTGTGTACATCTTGGCAGCCTCTGGCAGTATGGGATTTAGTTTTGTCCTACTCTTCTCAATGCATATTTACAGAAGGGCTGTCCTGACCTCATGACTTTGGAAGCGGTCTGACATTAGTCAGAATTTTAGTGTTTCTCCACAATGTACAAAATGAGCATCTACAGGTTTTTAAGTAGTCCAGCAAGATCTGGGCAAGGAGGATGTCTGACTGTTACATGGTTGTTGTAACTCCCTGGGAGTGATAAAAAGTCACATGCAGCAAGTGGCAAGATCCCTCCCCCTTTGTGTATCCCACACAAAGATACATTCTATGATTAGGACTCATATGCGATGCATTAAGAGTGTTGAGGGAGGCTCTCCTCCCTTTCTATTTTGCCTTGCTGAAGCTGCACCAGGAGTACTGTGTCCAGTTTTGGGCTCCCCAGTTCAAGAGGAACAGGGAACTACGGCAGAGAGTCCAGAAGAGAGCCATGAAGAAGCTAAGGCAGCTGGTGCATCTCTGAGGAGGAAAGGTTGAGACCCTGGGATGTTTAGCCTGGAAAAAGAGAAGTCTGAGAGGGGTTCTTCTCAATGCATGTAAATATCTAAAGGGTGAAGGTCATGAGGATGCAGCTGGACTCTTCTAAGTGGTGGCCACTGATAGGGCAAGAGGCAAGGAGTACAAGCTAGAATATGAGCTAGAACACAGGAGATTTTACTTAAACTGGAGGAGAAACTTTATTACTTTGAGGGTGCCGGGCTGCTGAGAGAGGCTGCAGAGCCTAATTTTGTGGAACCTTTCCGAACCCGCCTGGACATTGTGATCCTGGGCAGCCTGATCTAGGTGTACCTCCTTTGGCAGGGGCGTTGGACTAAATGATCTCCAGAGGTCCCTTCCAACCCTCACCATTCTGTGGTTATTTGATTCTACGACTACATCTGTTCCTGGACACTAAATTTGATGTGTAGTAGCCAGCACTAGTTTTCATTTTTTTCCCTTCTCATAGCGTGACTTAATCATCTCTGCAACTTCCCAGAATTCAACAAGTTGCCCTGTTTTGAACAAGTTTTGTGATGAGGCTTTTGTGTTAAAGTTTTGGTTTACCTCTTAAATAAATCCTAGCTGTTGAGTCTATAGTTACATACTAGCAGAACACACATTCTCTAGAAAATAGAAAAGGAAGAAAATACAAATCTACAGTTCTTAATCTATCAAAACAGTTCCTGTGCTTGTAGCACTACAGACAATTTTGTCACACCAGGCTCGGTTTGAAATGTGAGCAAATGAATCTGTTGGGAAATAGCATTCAATTTCTGATTATTACCAGTTTTATTATCTTTTTTTTCTAACAATCTGTGTGTTACTATGAGTTTCGGATAACTAGAAGTCCCATCACAGTGACCAAACTGGGTCTGGGAGCAAGGGTGTGTGCCTGGGTGGGACAGGGATGGAGAGAAGCAGTACAAGGGTTTTTCTGGAAGACCTCTTAAATGCAGTGTAGTACAACCCCCTCACTTTTAAGATGGCAGGTGTGCATTTGTAAAATATGGCTTGCATTTGTAAAATATGGCTTGGCTTTGTACACAGGTTCAGAAAAGACAGTCCCTCTTTAAACAGCTCACTTTCCAAATAGCAATGTCCTCCTGCAGGGCTCAGCCTCCTGCTTGGGATTCCGGGACATGACTAGTGTGAGCTAGAAGGATTATTTATTTTGTTACTGGTTGCATGGCTGTGCTGCCTGCAGCAGCCTGAGGATGGAGGAGATGAGGGCAACAGGATAATCATTCCTCAGAAGAAATTAGCTGTTTGCTTGCAATGTGTTGCTGCTCACATGGCCATGCTGTGGCAGGGGAAAAATGGTTTCTGAAATGCAGAAGCATAACTCAGAGGTTGGTTGTTTTTTGCTTACTTAGGGAGAAGATCCAATTCATCCGGACAGAGGGGACACCTGGGCTGGTGCGTTTATCCAGTGATGCAGACCTTGTCATGTTACTCAGGTAGGCACTACTGCTCTCAGCACACCTCTGGAACATGCTGTGGCAGCTGCTGAGAAGCCTTTAAGCGAGAAGTGTGCACTCATTTAGCGCCCTCTTTGGTACTTGGCCTTGCAGCTGGGACAGCTACAGCTGTCAGGTCAGGTTCTTTATTTTCATCATGTTCAGTCTGTAGATGGTAGTTGGAGGTCACAAGGTTTTTTCATAGGAGTGCTAGGATGTGATATTTGTTAATATGCCACAAGGAAAGGCAAGTGCAAGGGTGCTGTGCTTGTGATTTATGAGGGTTTGCCCAGACCACCTTTTCTTGTCCTGTTGCAGGTAGTTAGGTAATACAGTTTGGACCTCACCGCAAGAGTGTGCCTTGTTCTGCTTTAAGAATACATCTGTGGTTGTCAATGTTCATTCTTAAGATGTGCTTTTATTACTTAATGCCATGCTGCATCTTCACTGTGATGAAATCAGGCAGGGTTTTTTTGCTAGAATTCAGCCCTTGTGTCTCCATGTTGTATTCCCATCCAGGGTAAAAGTTCAAGAAGTTCATGAGTACATTTAAAACAATCCAGTGAAATAGGATTTGCATTAGTAGCAGTATTCTGAGGTCAGGCTGCATAATGACAATCTGGTGCCTTAATCTCTGAATTAATTACAGCTTTAAAAAAATAATTTTGAAGCTGTGCTGAAGCTTTTCTAAAACATGGATGTTGTTTCTTAAAAAACCTTTTAAGATTTTTGTTTTGATCAATAACATGTGGGTATGACACAGGTTTTACACAGAAAAATGTGGCTTCAGCTATTTGCTTTTAAATAAAGATTTTATCACTGCTCTTTGACTGGGTTTTGTTCCCTCTGGTGTTCTGTTAAGAGTAAAGACTGCAAATAATTCTTACAGTGAGAACAATGCCAATTCGAGATTTCGATTGCAATCTTTCTTTTGTAGGAAAGTAATAATCAGCATAACTGATTTTGAAGAGAAAAGTAGTAGCCAGTGCCTCTTTGGAATAACTTTCTCTTATTCTTCAGATTTTATTTCTTTTAATCTACATTTTTCCCAGAAAAATACATCATTGTAAAGCCTTGCTTGAGAATCTTCTTCCCATTTCACTGATAATGTAATAGTACTGAGGACCTATAATTGATAAAATGTTGCTTGTGCATCTATTAGTTTCTGAAAGTATTGGATGTTAAGCCTCAGGACTAGACTGAGTTACTGTGAGCTTACTGTGAATACATATTGGTGGGCCAAATTAAAATAGTGTTGCACTGAGATGATGAAATCTCTTTTCTCACCATTATTCAGTCTTGGATGGGTTTTTATTTTTAGCAGTATCTTCTATCAGGGTGTCGTCATGACCCTTCTCTGCGAAACCCTGAAAAGCCAGCACTCTAATCGCAATGACTCAAATCTTCCTGGGGCTCAGGACACTTGGGTTCTCTATATAGCTCAACTGGTTGGATGACCCATTTGCACACCTCTGTTCCTTTAGTTTAGGGGAATGGTATCATTATCCTGTAAACCATTCTGAGATGTAGTAAACATCAGAGTGCAATCACTATTTTGGATATTTTGATTGCTTGAGAACACTGTACATTTTTCACGTGCTTCAGTTAGCTGCAGCTAACTAAAAGCAAACCAACCAATGCTTATGTGTTTAAGGACCAGAGGAGGTACAATACATCACTTCTTTAATTACCCTAAGAACAGCATTATATATTGTGCTGCAGATGCTTCCTCTAAATGCCTTGTTTGGCATACAGCACAATTCATCATTTTAACTCCTAATTTATTTCAGGATTGAAACAGTGCATTAGATTTTACCATATTTTCAGCATCAAGATGTAACATGGAGGAAAACAACCAATGGTCGTGAATGGAAATAAACTGGCAGAAAAAAACATCTCCAAAAACATCCTCATGCAAAAAGCTTTTCTAGTAATTTCTTTGGTAAAACAGCTTAGTAACTGACACCCTTTTTATGCTGACATTGCTTTTGTTGGTTGAGCTCTGTAGTGAAAGGTTGGCTTGTGATTCTTTCTGCAGATCAACTTTTAAAAAGAATTTTGACATCTCAACATTTTACTCTTATCTGTGTTGTGTTTAACATCTAATGTGGACTTCAATATCAGAGCCATTCTTATATTACATATTCTCTCACTTTCTGGATTTGCTTTCATCAGTTTTGGGAGAAGACTGAAACTATGATTTACATCCAGACCCTATGTACACAGATGCAGTGATCAGGCTGTAGAATGTTTATTGTTCTTCTCTTCAAGTTGTGTAGCGATAACAGATGGATGAGGCATGAAGTAACTCAGACTGAATGGGATTCCTGTTCCAGCAACAGTGTTAACATTAAAGATGAAATAAAGAAATAACTTATGCCAGCAAGCTCAATGCACTCAACTTTAGATGTGATTCTTAATCCTGGTGGCTTAGAAAGTTTGTCTCTCTTCCTGGTCTTTGTGCAGCGTTGCAGAACTTTTCCCAGGAAGGTGTGACTAAGGTTATTGACACTGCTGTAATGAGAATACAAGCAATAAGAAAAAAGGGCAGATTTTAAAGTCCAAATAACCCTTTTTTAACCCTGAAAAGAAATACCACATTATATATAGTGATGTCCTACCAAAGCAGTAATTACTGCTTTTCTGCACTGTCAAAATTTGCTTGAGAGAATGACAATAAAGTATTTTGTGGCACACTGAAGTGTGTCTAGTGGAAATAGGTAAGTGCCTGCCAGAGAATGCAGGCTGGCAACTAGGGAGTCATTCCTAGACAGTGAAAAACGTCATTCCTTCAAATAAACCTGTTATTTCTTATCTGCTTCTTTTCACCAGCTTGTTTGAGGAGGAGATCATGTCCTATGTTCCACCACATGCCTTACTTCATCCCAGTTATTGCCAGTCCCCAAGAGGCTCGCCAGTGTCTTCGCCCCAGAACTCTCCAGGTGAGTTGCTCAGGCACAGCTTCTGCAGGGGCTGTATAAATTAATTTCTCTTTCTTCTTGGTAAGGACTGCTTCCAGTCCAGTCACAATCCTGATGCCTTCCGCAAAGTCAGGGAATAAAAACAGTAGAAAAATTGTTTGAGTATTGTTTTGTTCGTTGAAAATTGTGGCAGCCTAAAGCTGAGAATCTACTGTTTGGAAACTCTGATTTATTCCCCTTCATGGTTCCCAGCTTTTTTAGGTAGGTAAATTTCCATGAGCTGAAGTACTCTCTGAGAGTGAGTGGTCAGTAAGCTTCTCACTGCAGTACTTTCGTGGTGATGGTATCTGTCAGACACTGCAGTAGAGCCAGTCCCATCATTTACCTTACATTATGCTGCATGTAATGACTTTCCACCTTTCTGAAAATCCAAGTTGTGTTGTTCCAGCAACAACAAAAATTTATTCTTTTTTTTGAGCCAAGTCAACGAATGTGGTTGCATTTGATTGTCAGACCTGAACCTTTGCCTCAAGCTCACAAGATGTTTTGCCAGTAGAAAAGATTAGGGTGGTACAACTTCAGAGGTCATGATTTTGTTCTGACTTGTAAAACACAAGCTTGTTTTTCACCGATGTGAAACAACTGTCTGCTCGTGCCAGGATCTTGATGCCTCAAAAATTACCAATATGAGATCTAGTAAGTAAGCTGTGGGTCAGAATTAAATGATTTCAAATAGGACAAGCTCCATTTGACCTCTGCAGGCTAAGTACAGCAGTTTGAAGTTCATAGATGCCACTGTTCTTAGTTTTCTGGAGAAGATAAAAGGTCAGTAAAATAAAACCACTGCAGTAAATGGGAATTGGCTTAAGGGAATTTCTACAAATTTGAGAGCAAAAGTATACAATAAGTAGAGAACATTTGGGATGTAAGCAACTCTAGGTAGTTCCAGATGGTAGGAAAATTTTATTAGTAAAATGCTGTCATTCCTCACAAGGGTGGTGAGGCACTGGAACAGGATGTCTAGAGGAGTTGTGGAGGTTCCAAGCCTGGAGTGTTGAAAGCCAGGTTGGATGGGGCCTTGAGCCACCTGGTCTAGGAGGAGGTGTCTCTGCTTATGGCAGAGGGTTTGGAACTAGCTGATCTTTAAGGTCCCTTCCAACCCAAACTATTCTGTGATTTTAATGAGGTTTTTTTTTCTAGTTCACAATCATAAACAGTTTAATTTCCTAGAAACCAGATTAAAATCATTAATAAACACATCCTGAGTGGTGGCTTTTCTTGCTGCTGGATATAAGACCTCTGTAGGACCTATGTGAAGAAACTATCCAATGACCTTTAATGGTCTTACAGCATTCTGCAAAGCAGCAAAATATAATGTTCACATGTGTTGATATTTTTGTTATATACATGATTTAGATATAATTTCTTCCCTCTGGAAAAAAAGAAAGGAATAATGAAATCTACATGTGTGCACCTGATTTCCCTCTGCAAACCTGGCAGTCTGCTCTGAGTAATGTTTTGGCTTTCAGGAATACAATTTCTTCTTGTACCAAAGAGTGCTGGGCAGGGATCCACTGCACCCAAACCATTTCAGGATGCTTTCCATCTTTAACACGAGATATTGTCATTGATCCTCAAAGTAGCAGCACACAGCAAAGGACCAGCAGTGATGGTTTGAGTCTCATTCTCCATAAAATTGTAAGCTCCATTCTGTTTCACAGAAAACAGAGAGACAGACATTGAATCTCCCCATCGCTCTGGAAATGTACATGTTTGTCTTGGGGTACAAATGACTTTTTTGATGAGAAACTGTAAATAGCCCATCGTTTGTGTGGAGGCTCTGTGTTTGTTTTATCAGCCAAACTGGCTGCTGCTGCAGAGGTTGTTAAGGATCCATTGTTCAGACCCATCACAATTGGTTGTACTTTCTCTTTTGGGAAGGATGAATAATCATGAAGCTGCTCTTTATATCTGCTTTAGAAAACAGCCTTTTTGAAAATCAAATATGATTAGCACATCACTGGTGTTTTCAGCTCTCCCATTAATATCTTTTGTTCCCAAGGCGGAAGTAATCACTATAATTGCCCAGGAATTTCTTGGCATATGCATCTGATTTGTAACGAGGACTTGTCATGTGCTGACAGAATAATACACTGCTGATTCGTGAACCATGAAGTAATGTGTTGCCAGGTTGATGTTCTGTGGTATCTCAGCAAAGACTTCTTCCGGGGTTAAGATGAAAGTTAACTTGCTGTGTTTTTGGTGACTACATTTTGGTACCTACTTTGACCCAAAACAAAGTAAACAAAGTAGGAGCACAAGTTTCTGGAAGTTTCAGGTTTCTGGAAGTTTTCACAGGATCACAGGAGGTTAGGGGTTGGAAGAGACCTCTGGAGATCATCAAGTCCAACCCCCCTGCCAGAGCCAGAGCAGGACCACATAACCATATAATCTAGTGCGGGTCACACAGGAACACATCCAGATGGGTTTTGAAAGTCTCCAGAGAAGGAGACTTCACTCTCTGGGGAAGCCTGTTCCAGTGCTCTGTGACCCTTACGGTGAAGAAGTTCCTCCTCACACTGAGATGGAACCTCCTGTGCCCCTTGTCCTATCACAGAATTCAGGTGAGTGCCTCACTAGAAGCCCTTGGTGCCCTCAGTAAAAGAGGATAACTGCTACAGATTAATCAGTGGCCATGATTTCTTTATCTGGGAATATCCTACATGCTCCAATTGAAGCTTTGAGGACTCCCTGATGCTTCCTATTCCTCCCACAGATCACTCCAAGCCTAGAACAAGTGGCAAGTGTCTTTCTGGTCAGACAGGTCTTTTAAAGACCTGCAAATGGCGTTGTGTTCGAACTGTTCTGGCTTGTTGTCTCTCTCTGCTCTGTGCAGAGCTCAGCTCTGTGGAGGCTTCCAGCAGCCACTTCCGCAGGCTGTGCTCACCACCTTTCCCATCAGACGTGTGCTGCGTGGCTGAGGAGGGTGCCCTCCTCCCCCTGCTTCTGCCCACAGGCTGAGCGGATGCACGTTCTCTCTGAACCTGACGCTCTCATGCCTTCACCCAGAATAACAAACGTTTCTCTATGGGCTTGGTTTTGT
The DNA here is from genome assembly GCF_027791375.1 of Indicator indicator. Taxonomy (NCBI): domain Eukaryota; kingdom Metazoa; phylum Chordata; class Aves; order Piciformes; family Indicatoridae; genus Indicator; species Indicator indicator. The sequence goes on along the minus strand of NC_072014.1, from coordinate 9,051,476 downwards.
GCGAGGAGCCAAAAACCCCTCACATGAGGAGCTGACTGTCACTTAAATTCTTCCTATAAGTGCTTCTGAACTGTCCACTTGTATTTCTAGTGTATTATGGGCCTGTTAGATGTGCACAGCTGCAGATAAGTGGTTGGCAACCTGTGTGCTGAGGGCAGGAGGAATTTTAAATGTCCTCTGAGGGTTTTACTGGGCATGTCTACACAGCCATGCAGGGGAGGGATGTAATATTATAAAAGCTTTGGGTGAGAAGATCCATACAGAAGGACTGGGATTAACTGGCTGTCTGACATGCTGTCCTGCAACCAAAGCAACTGAAGGAATCTACCCAGGGATACAGTGGAAGTTCTAAAGGTGGTGGCATCCAGGGCAGATAAGACTAAACACCCAATTTATACACATACCCAGAGAACTTGTGTACACAGGTGTGAAGCTCTGCCAGTTTTTTGGCATACAGATGTCATCTCTCCCTGCTTTTAAAGGCACTGACCCTCAAAATCAGTTTTTCAAAACCAGATCACTTAGATGACCATTAAGGGTGTTCCTGCAGTCACATATGAGTAGTTCTAGAGACTAAAATTTAGAAGTCTGTCCATTCTTCCAATATTTTTCTTCCTCCTCTTTGCCCAAGGAAAAACCTTCTACTAGGGAATTTCTTCTTCAGCTTGATGTATTCAGCAGGGTCACAGCAGAGGCTTCATTTCTTGTTTTCCTGATAATACTAAAACCAGAACAGAGCAGAACATTTATTGCAGGAACTGTTTTAAAGGTTGGACATGAAGTGTACTTGACAAACAAAAGTTAGACCTTTCTAGTTAATTGTTCTGGTTTTTTAACCAGCTTTTGTGTTGACCTGGATTTTCTCTTAAGATTTGCTTTGGAAACACGATACTATTGGAAATGAGCAACCCCAAAGTCTTGGATGCAGAGCAGATTTTTAAAGAGAGGCAGCTTTTACTCTTTATGAAGGTGCCGAACCAAACACATGCCATGCCTTTTGTGATTAAGGAGCCTCTTGATGGGACATTAATCAGGTCATGTCATGACAACTCTTTCTTCACTTTTTGCTTCCTGCAGGTACTCAACGTGCCAACGCCCGAGCTCCAGCTCCTTATAAAAGAGATTTTGAAGCCAAGCTGAGGAACTTTTACAGGAAGTTGGAGACTAAAGGATATGGACAAGGCCCAGGGAAATTGAAGTACGTTGAAGAATTCCATGAAATGGGATTTATTACTCAGGCATCCTGCCTTGCTTTGCATGTCCACAAGCTTCTTCCCATTAGAAGGAATGCAGATGCTACATTTTCCTTGTGCTTCTGGAAATAAAAAGCCTGTCATAGTAAACTTAGTGCCAACGTGATTCATAGCAGAGGATACAGCAAGTTCTGAGCACCACTTCTTTATGTCTCTTCCAGCTATGTTTTCATACAAATAGTATTACCAATATAATGCCAAAAGGTACTTTGGGAAGGGGCATGCAAGACAGGAGGCATCTGAATTCTGTTGTAGCAATTGCTATGATATAAACAGTTAGACTCTATTTGTGTCTTTTTCCACTGAAAAAAATAGATAGGCTTTTCTTTTGTACTTATTGTCTGTGTTGATCTGACAGTCCTCTTTTACCAAAGAGGATTCATTAAAATGAAATATTACTGAATTCTAAGGATTGGCTTTTAGATCTTTATGACAATTCCTCACTTTCCCAGGTTTTTTTCTAGAAGGTACATTTTTTTCATACATGATGCGTCCATCAGCTTTTGGACAGACAGCTGCCATTCCTTCTGGATGATTTGTCCCATCATGCTTACTCTGATTCTGAAATGACTGTTCAGTGACTTCCCCATGGTTTGGTGTTTTTCCTTGTTAAGAGATTGATTTTTACATAAAAGGTTAGATTGTTGCCTTCAGTGGGCTGATGAAGAGGCCCAGCCTTACAAAAGGATTTTAAACTTAATGAAAATGCCCATTTCAGTACTTTCTCTGTTAAAGCCTTTAATTTAAGGAATAATTACAATTGAAAAAATAAACCTACTCTTCTTGATACAAGAGTCATTTTACTGAAATCTAAAGCAGATCCTTAAGGGAGCCAGACTAGCAGATAGAAGCTGCGTGATCTGGATCAAATCATCAAGCGGAAATGTCTCTATGAAGTTACTCTGTTATCTTGCAGTGTCAATGGATGCTTCCAGCAGTAGCTCATGTCCACAAATTGCTGATTCAGAATTATTTTGCTCTTCAGATTAATCATCAGGAGAGATCACTTGCTGGAAGATGCCTTTAACCAGATCATGGGCTATTCAAGAAAAGACCTGCAGAGAAATAAACTCTATGTCACGTTTGTTGGGGAAGAAGGGTGAGTAGAACAGGGAAGTCAACGTTCTCTCAAAACTGTGTCTTGCAGCCACAGTTTCACCAAACCTCATGTGGTCTAGAGTGCAAAGAGGAAGGATTACAGTCAGGAAATGCCTCAGACGTAAGCCCGGAACATACAGCTGTTCAAGGTGTGAGATGTAATGTATCCTGCCTTCACAGAAGCAGTCCCTGTGTTGGTGTGGATTTTCACAACAGTTGCTGTGTTTCAGAATGTTACTGGGAAAGCAAAGAAAAAAACAGACAACTTTCTCTTGTTTTCGTTTTGTCTTTCCTTTTTTTTCCTGTCAGTGCTGGCGTTATATCTCCAGTGCTTATTAACATTTATCTGACGTTTGTTGGAGGTAGGATGCTTAAAGAGTAGGCTAAAGGCTCAATCCTTAATTTAGGTCCTGTCTGAGGCAGTAGGAGCTAAAAGCCATGTGTGCTACAGGAGCCACTCACTGCCTCTCCAGCTCAGGGCTTGTATCGCAAATAAAAGCAACTAGGCTGTTGCTGGTTGTCAAATAGACACAAATATTCCTCACATTTAAAAATCCATTCAGAGAATGCTCAGTCTGTGTCTAGTGAAAGTCTAATGTCTTACAGGTAAAACAAGACCTTAGGCTCATTGTCTGGAAAGGACTTTTGAAGGTCATCTAGTCCAATACCCCTGCAGTGAGCAGGGACATCTCCTTCTCTGGAGGTACTCAAAACCCACCTGGATACACCCCTGTGTGATCTACTCTAGGTGATCCTGCTCTGGCAGGGGGGTTGGACTGGATGATCTTTAAAGGTTCCTTCCAACCCCTAACATTTTGTGATTCTGTGAAGCAGAGCAGGTTGCTCAGAGCCCCAGCTAACCTGACCTGGAAAGTTTCTAGGGATGAGGTATCTATCACCTCTCTGGGCAACCTGGGCAACCGTTTCACCACCCTTACTGTAAAAAAATCTTCCTTCTATCCAGCCTAAACTTCTTGTAGTTTGAAACCATCAGCCCTTGTCCTGTGGTTAAATTTTCTTGGCAAATGAAACCGGAACAATATTTGCCTCTTTCATCTCTTGATTTGTGCCCTCTTTGGCAGATCTTAAAGCCTGCTGCCTTAGGCACAAGTATCTATGTTGAGATACTTGATGAATGTATTTGGAAATACATTCCAAATGTTACTCCTTGATATTGAGGAGACTGCAGCCGCCGGCTCCTGGAGGGCTGGAGTGTGCATTATTGCCATACGATGCTTCAGTCTTTCAAAGAGCCAAGTTGTAACCTCATACAACATCAGATAAAAGTAATCTGGTTTTGATGCCCCCAATAATCCTGCTTGTTTAAAGCTCACCCTGAAGTGCTTAGTGCTAATAAGGACTTGCTGCAACCTTAAAATAAAAAATGTTGACAGCTGAGAGCCAAGTGTGGACTTGTTCATATAAATAACATCACTGTGCTGTCTGAGGAAGAGCTCAGAACTGGAACAGCAAGGCTTGGTGCAGGATGAGATTGCACTCTATTGACAGAGCAGGGTGGGGATGCAGGAACTAGGGCTCTCTGGCACAGCCTTTACTTTCCCAGCTACAACCTCGGCTCCAAGTTAAAAATGAAAGGTGAAAATGTAAAACCGTAGGTGAGATAGACTGATCCAGGTAGAATGTCTCCTCTCATCAGAATTCAGCCTTCTGCTCATGAAGAGTGACCTGGAGATGGGGTTGACCACAATACTCTTTCCGTTGTATCTAACTCCACACAATGCTCTCTCCTTAGTGGAAAAGAATGAGTTAATTAAGAGCACAGTCAAATTAAAATGACATCAATTCTCTATTTACAAATCTGTGCCCTGAGTGAGGAAAGGATGTGTGCAAGCAGTATTATTTCATCAGAGGTGGTGCAAGATGATGTATTACATCAAGCTATTAATTTGGCTAGGTGCAGAAAGACAGATGAGGGTGGAGGAAAGGAAGACGGGGAGGAGAAGGAGTACTCCAGGTTAATTGTTTCCTATTTGTGCCTCCTTTTCCCTTTTTAAGTGGGAGTTGGCTCTTGCATTTATTTTCTGCTCTGTAGAGAGGTGTAATTCTTCATGCAATAGGTAATGAAATCCTCACAGATGAAAACATTTTAGAGAGTACTGATTTATTAGTGTGTAAATTAGTAATTGGGCAACTTGCACACAGCTGTTGCTGTTCATGATTTCTGTAATGAGTCTCATACTGTCTGGTATCTTCTTTGGACCTTCAGTCTCTGCAGTCATGCAGCTGTGGTTGTTGGTTTAGTATTTTTGCCTCTGTACTTTGTGTGGTGATGAGGAAATGTTGATACAAAGAATGTTGTGGTTCCTTTAAGTTATTATCCCTCGACTCTAGTAACTATGAGCAGAAACTGCTTTGCATTGAAGAGTGGTAAATCTAAAGTATTAATGGTGCTTCCTAGGAGATGAGTGTCACGTTGTCAACAACAGATCACCTCCTGAATACCCAAATGCCCCACAGTTGCAGCTGTTGTGTGGTTGCATACCACTTGTATGAAGTTTTCTCACCCTTGTGCCAAGCCTTTAATTGTGGGATAAATCTGACCGGCAGTGCAGGGCTCTCATGATTGATTTATTTAACATGACTCACAGTAACTCTGCGTACAAAAAGGAGCTGTATGAGAGGGCTAGCAGTCAAGCACACAATTTCTGTCCCATCTTAAGATTTCATAGTGAGTCAGATTATCCAAGAGTCTTACAGATGACCCCTTCACTTGATACTGGTGTTTGTGCTGAGATTAAGATCCAACCGTTGTCCATGATATCAAACCACTTTGGATTTTTTCTGCAATTTGAGGGTAGAATCTGCCCTTCTTGCCAGGGTAAGGATCTGTTTCAGTACTTCACTTCTGAAATTTAATGGAAACAAAGTCCTTCCAAGTGACTGAAGGGAAGATGTTTTTTGCTCAATAGAGGAAAGAGGCTTTGTCCTCAATTTCATAATGGTACCTAGCCTTTACTTTACTGCCAACTTCATTCTCAAAAACAACAGAAGTCGTATGTGAAAGCTGACTTCCTCTCTGGTACTTTTGGCTACGCATTCTCTTAGTACTAAAGCAAGACCTTGAAAGTCAAGTACGAATTCTTCAATCTACAGAAGGTGTGTCTTCCTGTGTATTTGTTAGGGTTCTCTGTTCCCTGCAGGAAAACCCCTAGTTTTCTGTTTTCTAAGTCTACCAGAGCATTCACTTCATACTGAGCTCATTTCACTGGTGACCTGCAGCGTAATGTCAAAACTCAATCTCACTGCTTTGTCAGCAATGAGTTTGTTTATGATTTGGGAAGAAGAGATTGTTTAGATTCCTTCTTCATTAGTACTGGAATCTTAAAATAGCTTAAAAAAACCCACCAAAGGAAACATACTCTCCAAAAGACATTTGAAGGCACTCAAGTTTGGAAGGCACACAAGAAAATTTAGACCAAGAAAGATAAATCACTGAAATTATCTCAGATTATATTGCTAGGGAAAACAGAAATATTATCCTTCAAATTCTCCTGTTGTTGCAACTCTGCAGAGACAAAATATGAGCATTGTTGGTTGTCATCCTTGATTTGTCATATGGAGATGGGTCTAATGCTGGCTGTTCTCATGTTTCCTCCTCCCCCCCTACTCCTAGTTACTTGGTTATATTCTCATGGCAAAGAGGCCATTGCAGCTGGAGCCAGCATTTGTTATGGGAGCAGCCCACACAGAGCCCTTCATTCCAGTCCTCCCAGCCATTCCATTTCAAAATAGCCCTGTGAGGACTTGGCATACCTTGGCATTAAGTAATCTGCAGGATAAGGGTTCTGCCTGAACTCTTAAGAAATTCTAGTTAAGATCTAGCATATGGAATGTAGATTCAGACAAAGCATTTCCTTGCACACAATGAATGCTCTATAGTAATGTCACCTTTCTCTTTCAAGGTTGGATTACAGTGGGCCTTCAAGGGAGTTTTTTTTCCTGGTGTCTAGGGAGCTCTTCAATCCCTATTATGGTTTGTTTGAATATTCAGCCAACGATACCTATACAGTACAAATAAGTCCCATGTCTGCTTTTGTGGACAATCACCATGAGTGGTAAGAACTATGTTTCTTCTTATTTTTCAAAAGTTTTCTGTTGTTCCCACTTGTTCTCAACTGCTCATAACAGCTCAGACATACAACAAAGAATCTGATCTTTCTAACCAGCAGCAAATTAACTGTATTTTGTTAGACTTTGGTGGGGGTTGTTTTGCTTGTTTGTTTATTTGTTTTTTCTTCTTGTGGTTTGAAATGATCTTATTTCTCATAAGGTCAGCAAAAGTCTGGTTGGGAACATGTTGTCTCACAACACAGCTCTCTGTGTTCCGTGCACATTACCAGTCACTTCACAAAAGCAATATAAGCCTCTTGTGCATTAAAAAAAAATGAATGAAACATTGGCTTCTTGTCAGCTAAGGATATGAAGGGAGATATCCAACACATGTTACTGTACGCTGCTTGTTTGAGTCTTCCAAAAGAGTGCAGAGGTCTCCTCAGTGGAAAACACCCAACATACCTATTGGAAGGAAATCTGTGGAGGTGTCTGTTTTTGTGGGCAGGGGGAAAGGCTACTGGTTACAGAGCTCAAGCAGTTTGTGCGTACGCTTCTAAAACAGTTATCAAGGATTTTTACATAATCCCATGTTCACAATCACAAGCCGGTTTAAGCCACCCTCAGTTGATTTAAGCCATGGCATCACAGTAAAGCTGTGCTGTGAATATTAACAGAATTCTGGTGTGTAGCTATTTAGATCACAGCAGTACTGGAATGACAGCTGCTAGTCTGTGTAGGAGAGATATGTACTGGGGTCTTATTTCTTGAAGCCAGTTAAGAGTGAACATCAGAAAGGAATCTCATTACCCCCTTTAATAGAAAATTAGATGGTTGTCTGCAGCCAGTTCTGTTAGGTGAAGCAACCTACCTGTTGAACTCTAGTGCTGCAACAACAAATGGCATATGCTGCATTGCTGTGGTTTGAACAGAACAGTCTAGCTAAAAGGAGAGGAGAAAAGCTGTCTATACTGTGCAGCTTCTGCCAGTATTTTATGTTCCTCCATGGCTTCTGCAGTGCTGGGGACCTTGGGGTGAGGGAGGCATGACCCCTTCTCTTTCTGGGAGTGCTGGTGCAGGTGACAGCACTGGACTCTTGTACAGCCTCAGCAGGAATTCAGGAATGCAGCTGTGACAAGCAGTTATGGGTAGAAGGAGGAGGCTCTGCATGTCACATCCTCTTATTGCAAACCCTGTGTACTGGCAGCTATAATAAAGCCATAATCCTTCCAAGAGAAACATTGCTGAGAATGTTTAAACAGAAAGCCTAAGAAACATTATTTTCATCAAAAAGCATTAGACATATCTGGCTGCAGAGATGTGGAGGATTTTTTCACAATGCATCTTCATTCTCATGGGAATATTTACAAAGACACAGCTATTTCAAAGCTGCTGCTGCCTGACCTGTCTCACTCTTCCCCCAACCCTCACACACCCAGCAAAATGACAGTAGTTGGAGAAGAAGGAGAGGGGAGGGGAGAAGATAATTTAGATTCCATTCACAGAGGGTTAGAGAGCACTGTGATACACAGAAAAAGCTCCCAGCCACTGTTTGTCAAAATACATGCAGAACTCCATAATCACCAGTCAAAAGAGGGAGGAAGGAGGCACTGGAAGCAGAAAAAAAACATGCAGCAAGAACTGTCAGGTTGGGAAAGGGTAGAAAAACCTTTGGCCTCCCAGTAACACAAAAGCAAGGTAATCCTGTATGGGATGTGTAAAAAGAAAGTGGGCAGTGGCTATCATTTGGAAGGCAGGCTTCCATAAAGGGCTGGTCTGGCAGGGCTCCATTGGGCTAACAGGGATCTGACATCTTTGAGAAGTTGCATCTTGGGTATCTGAGGGATTTTCCACACCCTGCAGACTTAATTTTTTTCTGTGACTTACTGAGATGCAAAAGAAACACAAGTAAAAAAAAGTAAACAGTCAAAAAAAAAAAATCCAACCCACAATTTAGACATAGTTATCTGATCTAAAAATGCTGTTTGGAAATGTGTGTAAGTTTTGATGACAGAGCAGTGCAGAAACCACAGAGTTTCATTGTAACAATTGTAACTCTTTCTCTTCCAGGTTCAGGTTTAGTGGTCGAATTCTTGGTCTTGCTCTGATACATCAGTATTTGCTAGATGCCTTTTTCACAAGACCCTTTTATAAAGCCCTCCTTCGAATGTGAGTAGACACTTCTGTCTCCTCTTTATTTGGTTCCATCCCCATGGACTGTGCCATTTTGTGCCGTTGTGATGTTTGATTGTCCAAGCAGACAGGCTGCCATGAAATGCTGTGGTCTTATTCCAGATATTGAGAGTTCTTACTCCTTTGTCCTGTAATGACTCACAGGATAGGCTATGAATCACTTCATAACTTAGACTGCAAAACCCATCTCAGAGGTAGCCTGATTGCTGGCAGTCTCCATTTTGAGGAGCTTTACTCTGCTGTACTTCAGACTGTTTTCAGAACTACTGCTTCTCTTCTGGTGGAAACAATGAAAGCTGCCCTTACTCAGCGTGCCTGGAATTTAAGACCTAATGAGTTCAAGGTGCTTCACTTCTTGTCTTCCATTTGAAAACTGTTTTTGAGAGGGATTTTTTTCCATTTGAAAACTGGTTTTGGAGGGATTTTTTTTTAAATTAAATATCATACATTCTAGTAGTGTGGAGTAAGACATCCAGTCCTATTGCACCTGTAGTTTTTGAGTACCTAAAGCCTAACAGCACCATGTCAATAAGGGTAAGGATGTATTCTGTGTGGCCTTTAATACTAATAATACATGACTGCCAAATTACATCAGTTGTTTAACATGGTTTAACTTTTACTAAACAGCAAAATTTAGAACGAGGGCATCTTTGTACACAGCCTAATTGATGCCACTTCCCCTTCCAAGCCCTGAACCTTCGCTTCCTTCAGAACTGATGAGCCATCCAGATTACTTCTGCAAACAGGACACTGTGCCAAATCCAGCAACTTTCAGTTTTGTTAGTAGAGGCTGTTAATGCAGGATGACACTTAAACTATACCACAAGTGTAGTTGCTTGCCCCTGACTTCGTGTGGATCCATGGACAGAAGCAGGCAAGGGAAAGCACCTTACCTAGTGAATAGCCCCAGTGTCCTGTTTCACTGAAGAAAAGTTGAAGTTAAGAGGAATGGCAGAAATTGCTTCCACAGCCTTAAGTGTCATTAGCAGGTGTTCAAAGCTGGGAGTAGTAACTGTTCAAGACGGCAAGGCTCAATTGGCCTTGTAAAAGAAAGATCAGGCCAGGGAAAACAGGGCATAAGGTAAGCAGTTATTTTTTTGGTAAGGAGGATGTTTGGACAGGCCTTGGCACCAAGAAGAGACAAAGGAGGTGGCAGTGTAGTTACTTTGCAAAAAGGATGTGAGTTGCCACTTATAAAAGCTCAGCATTTCTTTTACAGTTTGGACTCTTTGCGTCTTCAATTTGTATATTTTCATCATCCCAAAATACTCTTCAGGGGAAACATGGGACAGTTCACTATAAGCTTAAAAAGCAGTGTGTCTTCAAATTAAGTTCTGGGACTTTGTGTCCTACAGTAACTGCCGTTACTAGGCAAGTAAACAGAAATTTGAAGTAGTGCTGCCTTTATTCTCTTTATTTCCCTCTTGGCTTCCCATTCCCAGCCTGTTTTCAGGACTGTCCTATCTGAGTTAGGTTACTGAGAACATGCTGCTGTCCTCATCTGTATTTGTGTGTTTTCTTCTTGTTTATGTTAGACTCTGTGACCTCAGTGACCTGGAATATCTGGATGAGGAGTTCCACCAGAGTTTGCAGTGGATGAAAGACAATGATATACACGATATCCTAGATCTCACATTTACTGTAAATGAAGAAGTTTTTGGGCAGGTACACAAAGACTCTTCATTTAATTTCCTTTGTGTCTTCTGCTGCTAGATGAACATTTGTTCGGTCAGAAGAATGATTGTCATTCCATGCTGATTTCAAGTTGTTTTCACAAAAATTGCATTGAACTCTAAGGAGGAATTACTATTTGTAACTGGTCAAGCATGTCTTCCTGGTTGAGGAGATTTTCTGGAGACCTATCTGAAATACCAACATTTTGGATTGCTCTGCTGGAGGTCATTCACCTGAATTTAACTGCAGCAGAGTTAGCACTCAGAGCTATTACAACATCTTTGTTATGATACTATTTAGAAGATTTCAATCCTGTAGTTGCTGTAGGTTGTTTCTTCTCAGTTTTTTCCTCTATGAAATAAGGAATTTCTTCAGACTAAATGGATTTTAAATACAATTTTATAAAAAAATAATTTTGTTTATTCCTGGTTGTTAAAATCAGTCTTGGATAGTGCTTTTGAGAGATTACTTCAACTTAAAAATTCAAAGTAATTCAATTTTTTTTTTCCTTAAAATACTGTGTTGTCTTTTGGTGTCTTTTTTTCTAAGATCACAGAACGGGAACTAAAGCCAGGAGGTGCCAACATCCCAGTCACTGAAAAGAACAAGAAAGAATATATAGAAAGAATGGTGAAATGGAGAATTGAGAGAGGAGTTGTACAACAAACAGAAAGTTTAGTTCGTGGTTTCTATGAGGTACAAAATATCAAAATGAAATTTACTTTCTTCCTTTATCCTCCTCAAATAACTTTCCTCCTCATACAGATTTCCCAGATGAAGAGACACGTATACAGATGCAGTCATACAAATAGGTTGCTTGCTGAAGTGACCCATCTGTTTCTTCCCTAGGCTTTTGTGGGGTTTTGTGCACATGTTGTGCTCAGTGTAATATGGCAGACTGAGTGAGGTCATTCTGTCTTACCTGTTTTAATATGGACGGTGAGATTGAATGTATTGATCTTAATTTGCCCTGAAATAATTCAATGTTGTTTGCCAATAAAATTCTCTCCCTATTGCTGTTAGCCTCTAATGAAATTGAATGGAACTGTAGTGCAAAACTAAGTCCTTTGGTCTGCCTTTAAAAAAGGAAAAAGCCTTTAATTCTTTCCATTCATGAGGGAAATACACCTGATAAATGCTTAGTAGCTGACAGACCTTTCATGGGGAGTCAAAAACCAATATATGAGAGATGTTGCTCTGGATTGTATTTCCTTTCACAGGTGGTTGATGCAAGGCTCGTGTCTGTGTTTGATGCCAGAGAACTGGAACTGGTTATAGCTGGAACAGCAGAAATTGACTTGAGCGACTGGAGAAATAACACAGAGTATAGAGGAGGTAACCTGAATTTGGACTTGTTCACTGACAGAGTTGGGGCCTGGAATTACCCACTTTCTGAGACACTAAAAAACCGTCCCATGAGATGCATCTCTAGTAACTTCTGAATGTCTGTAGTTATGGTTGTCTTAGGAGAAGGTAATTTATCCATTTTAGTTTGCCTCACGTCTTCCCCACCCAGCTCTTTACTTCTGTTCTTGCCTGGACAGCATAGCAGAGGAGTCTTCTGCAGGGAAAGTGCTGTGCTCCCCTCCACACTAGTGGAGAACTACCCAGACACTGGGTACAAATGGAGATAGTAACCGTCCTTAGGAGGATCTGCCTCTTTTCCACTCTCAAAAATGACAGGAAATCAGAAGTGATCCCAGTGAGTGCAGGCTGGCAGTTGAGATCATTCAGCAGCAACGGGAGATTTGGCAACTGCTTTGGGAGATGGCTGCAGCCGTGTTTATAGCTTTAGCTAGATAAAAAGCATAGCGCTGGAATATTTGAAGAATAAGCATTCCTGTTGGTGATGGATCAGTACAAGAAACGCTTGCAAAAGAGACTCCAGTCCTTTTTCTTGGAGTAAATACTTAGCGGCCTCTAAGATTTGAAAGCGTTTTAGGAGTATTCTCCTCCTCTCACCTCTTGCCTTCTGCTGCAGTCAGCTTAGAAATACAGCATTACTCTGATTAAGACTGGAGCAGGAAAAACTTCCTAGCTCTTCTCTCAACCGCTTGGTAGCACCTGAAGGTATAAGGGCTCACTTTGCTTTAACAGGTTATCATGACAATCACATTGTGATTCGGTGGTTCTGGGCTGCTGTGGAAAGGTTCAACAATGAACAACGACTGAGACTTTTACAGGTAGGAAGCCAGCTGATCTGTGCATACAAACTGTCTCATGAAAATTCAATGCTAAATGAGTCCCATCCAAGCTTATTACATCCAAAAATGATGGTGATGATGTTGGCTAGTGGGAATAACCTGACAATCTGCAGAGGCCAGATGCAATTATTTTGAGTGACTCAAGCTCACAGATATTTTTATAGAGTTCTAAGTTTAAAAATACATTTAAGGTACAGTATCTGCTGTCAATAATCCTTTACTGTTATTTGATTAAAAGTACATTAAGACTAGTCAAGAAAGAAAAGGAAAACCATGCAATTGGTTGTACCATTAGGTGGAAATTCTAATGGTATTTGTACAGCTCAGGTAGGAGATAGCTTAGATGGAAATTGAAGTGCTTAAAATGAGAAAATAATGATGAAAACTCCAAAGCTGATTGAAGTCCATTTTCACTAAGTCAAGCTGCAGAATCCTGCTGCTGAAGGACTAAAAACCTCTCAGTAGAAGAATATTTATACATAGGAGCTTACTGTTCAGTTTTTATTTTTAATTCAGGTTATGTCCATCATGTCAGTAGAGAAACCCCAACCCCAAACAATGCCACGCTCTTCATCTATTATGAAGTCTACTATTGTTACCAGATCATAATTTGCCTCTGAGTTACCTGTTAGGAGTATGATGATTTTTTTTAAAAAAATCTACATCCTTAAAAAAGGTCTGTAAAAAACAGTGAGGGCACCTCATTTGATCAGAGCCAGCTATGTCTGCTTATATGTTCCTGTCACGTCTATTAGTCAAAATCTTCTACCATATCCAAATTGTTAACAATTAAGAAGCCTCTGCTTTGTCCGTGGGTCTGTCCATGAGAGGTTCTAATTAAATCTGCTCAGCAGACAGCATTTCAGCCAGTACTGGTGGGCATTCTACCTCACCTTCACCATTCAGTTCTTTTCTGCATACTGTAGTACTAAGCGTAGTAACTAGCAACGGTTTCTAAAGGCACTGAAATCCACCTGGCCAAATAGGCAGAAGATGAAGCCATTATCACACATTGTTACTTTCTTATTAGTTTATCTTAATACAGAATAAAGATGGCAGGGAAAAGCTCACTTAGGCCTACGTTTAAGTAGCTTGATATTTATTGTGTTTTACTTTACAGTTTTCATATAGCATACTCTTTCAAGGAGAAACTGTGGAAGGAAATTAATCTGATATGTTTTCTTTTCTGGAACCCTATCAGGAAATGGTCCATTTTCCCTTATCCTCCATTTCAAGAAGCATTTATCCCTCATGACTCACAAATTTCCTTGTTTTGCTGATACTTTTAGATAAGGACTCCAGCAGGTATGCTGCTGGAAATGAATTTGTGAGGCACACCCTCTGTGTGCCCCTTATCCCTGACGTGTTGTTTGTGCTGGCAGTTTGTTACAGGCACGTCCAGCATCCCTTATGAAGGATTTGCCTCTCTGCGGGGGAGCAATGGTCCCAGAAGGTTCTGCGTAGAGAAGTGGGGCAAGATCACTGCTCTTCCAAGGTACAGCTGTGGGTGTGTTAATGCTACAGATGCTTGAGAATTTCAGTTACCAGGATTACAGAAGAGCTGTTTGAGAAACAGGAGTTTAAACTGAATATGCAGATAGATTATCTTTTCCTTTTCCCCCTTCCTTTCCTCATTCCATTGCCTGCAGCATCTGTTTTTCATTGAACTCCATTTGCTCTCACAAGAGAGCTAAGGCAGTATAAGTGTACCTGACATCCTTCTCATGGAAAATTATGTAAGAGTGGTAACTCCTCCTGTATTTGACTTTGTTATTTGATCAAACTTGCAGGTATTTACTTCCTGAACATGCAGTTCATCACTTAGGAGCAAAAATTACAACTAAATGGCACTCATGACTGTGAGCGAATGCTAGTATCAGGCTTTTTGTATTAGAGGCACACAGCTTTCATAGTGTAGTTTAGTGATGTGATGTTCATGCTCTGTGTCACATGAGGAGTGTTAACAGACACAGAAGAGGCAAGTTGTGAACCGCAGAAGAGCTGTATTTTGAGAAGGGCATCCTTTGCCTTAAGAGGCAGCACAGGGCATAGAAAAAGTGAAGATTTCTAGATAGGTTCAATTGAAACAGTGATGGGGGTAAAGGAGCAGTCAGAGTCCAAGAGAGGAAAGCAGGAGTGGAGTTCTCTACAAGCCCTTGCAGGCAAGAGGAAGTGTTCAAATTGGATAATGGCAGGTTTAGAGGAATAGAGTGAGAAGATTAAAAAAAAAAAGTTGCTCTCCTAACTTTTCCATTTTTTTTAAAGACAGGAGAAAGAGTTGTTTGCAGAGCTCCATGGAAACAGTACTAACACTAGACTCTTGCATCACTTCTGTTTCTAAACACGTAGCATGGACACTTCACTGACAAAAAATTACAGGTGCTAGTTGTTATTGTGACCATGCTGATCATCTTCTAGAAGATTCCCTTTTGGCCACCTCTATAATTCTGTAGCCTCCAGAAGGAGTTAACAGTAGTAAGACACAGGTTAGTGTGTGGGTGAAGTAACTGTACTTAACTAAATCTCAGCCTTAGGCTCTTGCTTATATATACCCTGTAGTGATAGTTTTGAGCCAGGATAAGCCGTGGAGGAAATTCAATCCTAATCACAGCCCATTCCTCATAAAAAGGATTCCTCAGGAATAACTTGTGTTCACAGTCTCTTTTTAGACACAGCATGGCTGTTGGACACACAGACAGTTTCTCTGACCAACAACACTAAGCTTTCTCCTCCAGCATAATGTCGGAGGCAGAGATGTCTCTTGGGTTGGCTTCTGCCATTTGAACCACACTGAGAAGGTAATGGATGCTGAAGTGGCAATGAAATCCACAGGCACAACAAGTAGGCTTTAAAAATGACATCTTTCTGTACAGCATACAATAGAAATGAAAGCTGGGCAGCTGAGGAGTGATGACAATCAAATTCTGAAAACTGCTATTTCAGATAAGTAGTATCTTTTGGGGACCTGGTAATACCTTATATCCTGGTGGGCCTGCTGTATAGTTTGGTTGTGATAGACCTATAGATTGGCTTTGATTCTGTTTAAAAAGAAAAGCCTTTAATTTTTGAATAATAATTTTTAACTTCCAAAGACAAGATTACTTTTTATTTACTTTTTTTTAGTTAAAGTAAGAAAAGAGATGGTGGGAATCTTTCCACATATTCTTGAATACTGAAATTCCTTTGTGCCAACAAACACAGCTTGTAGCATGGAAAAGGTCATGACATGCCAGAGCAGAACACTCAGAATTTCCTCTGAGAAGATTGTGTGGAGCCTTGGTTGCAACGAGCTGCATAACAAAACTGCTTCCTGTGGTGCAATGTGGAGAAATGCGTATAGAATCTTTGTTACCGTAGAGTGCTCAGACAGTGTGAGGGGAAACTGAACCCTGAGGAGAATGTATTGTGCCCTTGAAATTTCATTGAAGGTTCCCTCGGTTAGGTTTTGTCTCTGTGGATAGTTTTTAACATACAAGAGTGAGAATTACAATAAACCAACAACACACTTGTTCTGGTAAAACATAAGCAACTATGTATGACAGACATCTCCAGTTGTCATGAACTGGCAGTGCCTGGCATTCATACATGGCGAACCTTGGTCTTGTAAAGAATAAATGATCCTCCATGTTTATGCTTGAAAGGGCTAAGCCCTGAGCAGTAAGCAGGATTTGCATTTTTACATGTCTAGGTCCAGTGTAGCTTCAACCTGTGCCTTGTCAGTTTCAAAGACTTACTGTGCAGACACCAGGTAGTGCTGGCTTGGAAGTGAGGCATTGCTAACTACAACCCCAAGCAGCAAACTTCTGAGGAGGTCTGCAGACAAGCCTTGCACATGTAAACACATGGCTGGGTCTGCTGAGAGTGCTGCCCCTGGACTCTGTGACTGATTCTCAGGTAACAAAAGCAGTTGTGTTGAAGCACCCTCACTCATAGGAGTGTTACACTTTGCAAAATGCCCTTTTGATTTTGTTGGGTGGCATAAGCTATGACTCAACCACTTAGTGGCCCTCGTCTTTCTTCCTCTTTTTAAAGGAACTGTTGCACTGCTGGTAACACAAAACACCTGTCCCCATTACTTCTTCCTGATCTTGAGACAGAGAAGGCAACTAATCCAGTTACTTAGGTGTGTGATTGTGATCTGAGCAGCTGTGAATATAGCATTCAACTATTCACTAGGTGTCTTCCAGCTGCTGTGCAACCAGGTCTGCTGAAGCAAAATAGAAAGATTTCTGTGAGGTGCATGTCAGGTTGCCTAGCTTGTACCACTGTAGCATGTAAAAGGCCCTGAAAGGACAATTATTACAAGTTTAGCTTAATTATTGCTATCCCTGATGCCACTTCCTTCTTTCACACTGTGGTAGAGATGGCACTAAGTCAGCAGAGGGACTGTTCCAGTTCACTCACATGCTGAGAAGCTGGTTCCTGGTTCATCACTGCAAGTTATATATTAGGTGTATCTGATGATTGACATGCAAATAGTACTTGTGTGTCTCTGCTGGATTTTAACCCAAAGTCACTCTATCTTACCACTGTAATCATATGAAGAAGAAATTGACTGGCAATCTAGATTGCAGGAACCAATATGATTTTCCAGGTTGTCATAAAATGTGAGTTAAGGAAGATGAAGACTTAGTGCCCATGTGGTGTGAAATGTTGGAATGGGAAAATACTGTTCAGAGGGGAAAAAACTTTCCTTTTGAGCTGCTTGTAAGGCTACTTGTGAGGCTGAGAAAAGTGTGGATTCCCTCAAAGGGCAGAGATCTTAGGTTTTTGTCTTTTCTAATGACTTGGCTTTCCTAAGTAGGTGATTGCATTTTCAAAACTGCCCTCAAAATTAAGATAAAGCTCAGTTCTCTTAATAAATGTAAACAATGTGCTGGCTTCCAAGTAAACCAGTTTGTAAGGAATCCCTTGCTAATTATATAGTGTGTCTTTTATAGTTTGTGGTTTTGCAACCCACATAGCATGATCCATAGTTCTAATGAGTGGCTCTCAGCCCCATGCAGCAGAAGCATGTGTTTAGGCTGTTGATTGCCCAAGACTCTTCCATACTCTATACTGACCTCAAGGGATCACTGAGCTCCAGTTACCCATTTGCTGCTTGGTCTAAATCATCTTCTTCCTTCAAAAGGAGAATTGCTACTTTTAATGGTTTTTTTAAATGCTCTTCAGGAAATGCAGCAATTTAATCTTTTCAGTCCTTCCACTGATGTGATGTTCCGCATTTACGCTTAATACTGATGAAGGGCAGGTTGCTTAAACAACTCTGAAATGTGTTTTACTACAAATGACAGAAACCAGCAAAAATACAAAAAGGTTTTCATCCTCTAAAATTGGTCAGAATCGAGGCTTTGCTACGAAGCTTCAGAGCAGAAAAGATGCTTCTCCCAACTTCTCTCATTTCCCCCTCAAGAGCCCCTCACATTAATAGTTACACAAAGGCATAACTAGATCAGGCTCAGCCACAGTTTTACAAAGTGTTATTCTCAGCCTGCCCTGAGGCCAGGCAATGATATCCATTATTCTACTATGAAGAGAAGCCTTTATTAGCACCTTTTTTTATTCCCTGAAAGAGGTTCTGAGAGTCACTTCGAAGTGTGTCAAAAAACTGAAATAGATGGACTTCAGAAATGGAGAAATAACTGACGTGGCTGACCTCTGAAGAAGGCAGGGTGGAATGCTGGAGGTACAGACATAGTGCAGTGCAGTTACAAGAGGCACCATTCTAAAGGTCGTTGGCTTACAGAGCCAGGTGTGTACAAAGAGTAAATCAGCACAAGCTGCAGCCTGCCAAGAACGCAGTCCCTGTGCCGAGCAAATGTAGAAGGAAGAGCACCCAGTTTGTCTGTCCTGTACCTGCTGTGGGATTGTTTCCTCTATAGTTAGGGCATTTGTTAATAGCTTGTCATCCCTAAGATCTCACACACATTCAGTGCACTGAAATGCCTTGTTTCTGATCACAAGTAGAGTATTCAAGTGTCATTAGCACAGAACAAATACAGCTTCTCAGAAGAACCACTTAAAGCCAGGATTCTAGAGCAGAGACTGTTGCAGTGGTACCATGTGCTATTGTTCTTTTCTCGTGCACATTTAACAGATAAAATCCATCTGACGCCTTTTGGGCTGCCACTGTGCTTCTAAAGACCTTCAGAAATGCTGCTTATTGGCTGATTTTAGTTAGAAAAAAGTAGATTAGACCTCACTCCTTGTTCCATTGGAAAACATCATTTGGCAGAACAAAGCCTTCTGAAAGAATGCTACCTGCCCATCTCTACGCAAGCACACACCAGTCTGTGTTCTCCTTTGAACTTCTCAAACACTGCACTTCTTCACTTCCTCTTCTTATTTTTCTCCCCTCAGGGCTCACACTTGTTTCAATCGCCTGGACCTTCCCCCTTATCCATCATTCTCTATGTTATATGAAAAACTGTTGACAGCAGTTGAAGAGACAAGTACTTTTGGACTTGAGTGATACACAAAACACAGCGCCCAGCAGATTGGACTTTGGTGGATCTGTCTTCTCAAGGAATGAATGAACCTGTTGGATTTCCTGAAGGAAAATTGTTTCATGGTGCAATTCAAATAACACAGTTCAATGAAAGAGTTCATGAAGCAATTAAAACAGCATTGTGGTAGTGACAGAATTCTCTACAGCCAAACTAGCATGTGCCTGATGTGCAGGGAAACCCGTCTTGCAATCCATGTCTTTTCAGGACAGCCAGGCTTCTTAGGTTGATGTTCAGAGCAAACAAGGAGCATGACCCCATGTTGTGATTAACCTGGCTACTGCAATACTGACACGTACACAAAAACTGGATTTCATACAAGTGGCCCAGCAGAAAGTTCAAGTCAAAATGTGCAATCACTCAGCCCCATACCTCCCCAGTCAATTATCAGAAACCCATACAGCAGACCTTTTAAATTCCTTTTTTTCACTCATGAGAGTATATGACTTTATGCCCTGTGTTACTATAACATATCCAGTACTTCCTTTATCTAAGATACGAGTGCCTGCATGGTGTCCCCCACAGAGCTCCAGTTCCTGGGGCAGAAGTGAATTGGAAGGAGAGTCGGCAACAGAGGATGTAACAACAAACAAAGGCCTGCATTAAGGAGGTTTGTGGAATTGTGTTTGCCAGTGGTGTGTATGACAAAAGATGAGCTGTTACCATGAACTTACTCACTTATAAGACTGATTTTATGCTTTATACTGCATGGAAACTGTTTTAAGAAGAAACTAGCAATTTATCACAGCATATCAGGAAAAAAAAACAAAAAAAACTAACACAGTGACTTCTGTTTATTTTTATAGGTTCCTTATATTCTGTTTCTTAGAGTGTAAACAGGAAACGAGCAAACTAAACCACTGTTTCTGTTTTTGTCACTCTCCATGCTTGGACAGACATTGTGCTAATGTTTATTCTTCAAGCACTCTCAAGGGAAAAAATGCCTTTTATTTTTATAAGAGTAAAAAGAACTCCCCGAAATCTTTTTGCACTGAATGTACCAAAGTTGAAGGGACGTCATGATCTGACTGATAGCAAACCACATCACTCTCGAGTATCTATAACAGCGCTTAGGAACCAAGCTTTCTTCACGGTGCCATGTCTGTAGCTAGCAGGACTGCACACATAAGTAATAATTTTATAATACTCTCTGTGATATTGTAATATGCATTTATTTTAAATGCATTGGGGTCATTTTTCATGCATTGGGTAACTTAATGCAGCAGAATTTAATACAGATATTTCGTACACTCCCCACACCTTTTTATTTGTACAGCACCATAAAACACAGGCTCCTTTGGAAACCCGTCAGTCACCTACCTTGAGGTGAGCCACTGGTCATAACACCACTGTCCCCTGTAAGTGAACACCTACAAGATGTAAACTGTAGTGTCTGAGCTTGCATTTTCACTAGTGGATAGTTTTCTTATTAAACATTATTTGAACGATTTTTTACAGCATAGCAAATGCTGCCTGGGCACAGATTTTGTTACACCTGATTTTGCCGAACTACACGAGGCTCGCTCGCATCTATTTTTGGTACTTTCCTCTAGCTGGTCTCGTGGAACACGGTGGTGCAGCTGTGCCCCGTTTCATGTACAGCTGCTGTCATACAGCACATCCACCACCTTTTAAAATTCCAGGAAGTTGCAGTTGTGTACTGGATGATGAGAATGTGGATCCTACGTTATGCTAGCCCTCTTGAGAGCACTGAAGCACAGCGAGCCCTGTTCGGTGGGAAAAGTAGCTTTGAAATCATGTTCTAACTTTGGAGACTCTTGGAAGGGCATCTCAGAGAGATGTCCTGCATGTTCATGCCACACCACCCTCCAAGGCAGAAGGCAGGTGCAGCTGTGCTGGTGGCTGTAAGACTGAGAAAACCCTTTGGGCTTGCTGAGAAAGCATTAGCTGTGCCAAGGAGAGCCCACCTGCCAGACCAGAGCGAAAGCACTCTCTTGTTTCAGGAGCAGGTGAGCTTCTGCATGACATCCGGACTCACTTATGTAACATAGGTTTTCTTAGGCTACTTCTGGCTGCTGTGAAGTAGCACAGAGAAATTCAGGCACACCACCCTCTTTTTACACGTGTATTTATCAGCCTTCACTAGGTTTGCATGTCACAGACCCAAACACACATCTCTTCTCTGAACATGAATGAGCAGTAGGCAAAGCTGACTTCTCATCAGGTCACTCCAGCATGGCTCATGTTTCATCTGATCCACCTGCTGAGTAGCTCAAACTCTGGCACTCGAATCAGAATGCAACTTTGGACTGGCTGAAGGACTGCAGAAATCTGATTTTACTATACTGTGTTATTTGTGGTCTAAAAAGGAGATTTCCCAGGTGGAAACTGTATCTACAAGTTCTGAACCAGAAACTCTTTGGAATGAAAAGTTTAAATATTTGGGACACAGGAAGTTTCTACTAGTCTGCCTTTTAAGTTATGCTTTTGTACAAAACTAAATAAATGCATCTTGTCAATTTTTATTTAACTATCTCTACTGCACACATTTGTTCTGTATTTATGCATGTAAACATAATTGGTGTCAGGTATGTTGAGCTGGAATTCTCTAAAGATGTGACAGTCACTAGATGGGGCATCTGTAAGTTCAAAACAAGATGAAAAGTCAAAACCTTGTATCATCAGGACCAAGAGAGACTGAGGGAGAAACTGCTGCTTCCTTGTTTGCTGCCAACATCATATTGGAGGCACCAGAAAAAAGCTGTTTAAAAATGATGAGGAGTTAGGTGCCCAGGTATGGCTACCTGTGGTGCCTCAGGCACTTGGCTGATGGTTCTTTGGGGTGCTGCAAGCAATGTTTCTCTGAGAGATTAGCAGGGAGGGAATATAGACAGGGAAGCCAGAGCTTTTCTTTTACTGCTTGGAATATTCTCCCTTCAATGTGCGAAGCTGTTCCACTTAAACATATCCCAAGTGAAAGCCAACTTCCTTGTACTGCAGATGATTGCAACAGGCAGGCATGATACTTTTGCTTACGGCATGCTGTGGCAGCCATGAGGGTCCAGATAGAGACTGAAAAGCCTCTCTGAAAGCTCTGTATCTCCTCAGAGCTCTTCCAGATGGTGCTGAAGGAGCTTGGCATCTAGGGAAGCAAAAACAGACAACCTCAAGTAGAAAAAAGTTTCCCTTCAGCTACAGTGTGACAGACAGCTTGGACTAACTTAATCTGCAGCATCTTCATCAGCCACATCTGGCCAGAGAGGTTCCGACAAGAGTTAAAGTGAGAAGCCCACGTTTCCTGCTCTGGAGCTGTGCACTGCTAGCCAAAACGCCACTAGCAGGTCCTCACAGCCCACCTGGTCAGGCTGGCAGCATGGCCCCAGGGCCAGGCCTACCTCTTCCCAGGGCCTGAGTGTGCTTTGCTTTGTCACTGCTAGCAGCTGGTGTAACTAGAACCCTCTTGGACACCAGAGTGGTGGGTAATCAGTGAAATGCCTTGATCACCTGCTGTTTGGAATCTGTGAGCCAGCAGCAGTTAGGGCAGCAGCGTTTGCACAGGAGACATCTGCCACTTCTGCCACCTAGTCAGCAGCACCTTGCATGGCAGCAGGGGCAAAGCCTTCTTTCAACCCCCAAAAAAACCCCACACCAGAAGCAAAATATTTCCCCTACCCATGCCTTCTGTTTTCCTATAGTATTCATCAAATTTTTGCCTTTTTTTGCTTTTAAATGTGATTTTTCATTTGCTTCATAGTGAACCTACCACAGAAAGGTATTAATGTGGCTTTGAGAGTACGTGGGGTAAAATCCATGCTGGGCACCACCTGAGCTTCATACTGAAGCAGTTAACCTTAGGTCAGACAGTCTGGTGAATGTATGTAATCTTCAGGGAAACTGAAGATCTAGGCAGCAGCAGGCTGGCAGGGTATCAGACAGAGTTTCTGGCTTGTGTTACACTGGCAGAGCACTGGGACTGCTCATTTGCTCAGTTTAAAATTATAGGACAGAAAAGAGGGTTTTTTTTTTGTTTCTTGTGTACTTTTATAGTCCTTTTAACAGTAAAAATAAAGCAAAAGCTTTCTTCTGAGGCATTCGTAAGGATATCTGCTGGTTGCTGAATGTAATCTCAGGAGGATTAATGGCAGATGGTCCCTGAATTTATGTGGTGGTGGCTGCAGAGGTTGTGGTGGCCCTTGCAGGCACTGCCTGGGCTGGGAGAATTCCTCTTCACAGCAGGAGTCTTAAGGTCATGTCCCATAGCACACAGTTAATTCTTTTCAGCGACTGAAACATATTTGTACTAAATTATAGTTGTGTTTTTATTGCCACTGGTTTTATGTGGAGGAGTAATTTCCTGCTGCTAGCACTAATGGGAATTGAGCACAAGTTCAGCCTCCAGTGGTAAGATTAGAGACTTAGCTGTAATGTTACCCTCACAGTATTAACACACAACCATCACTGCTGGTCCCATCTCATCCTCTCTTCCCTGGGCAAGCAAACTGAACTCCCTAGCAAAATTTCAGTGTAATAACTCAAACCTGGCTTCTTCAACTGTTTGTATTTTGGCTCAGTTATGCAGTACAGAACATACCTGCCAAGATGTTACGGGTCGACTAACTCGCCAACTGCAGGTAACAAATCTTTTACCATGTTATTAGCACAACGTAGTGTCTGCTGTTAGACTGGTCTGAACTTCTGGCCTAAATATTTTACATTAAAAAATCATTTAGGAGGTTGAATTTGCAATTGTTTGTTGTTTGCTGGAAAACCAGATATGCATAAGGAAGACAGTGAGGAGAATGGAGAACTTTATTGTAAAGGCAGTAAGGCTGAAAGCCTTTTGACAACCGTTTTTGGTAGCAGTACACAAAATTACAAATCCAACCACAGAAGCACACAGTTTCGGTTTCAGACTGACCTGTTTCAGCACCAGACTACTGCTGTTTAGAATGTTCAGTCCTATGAATGTGTTTTATTCAACTATTTCTGCTATTTTCTAAACTAATTTTACTCTGAGCAAGTTGAAATATTATTTAGGGCTTGACTTCCCAGGCTTTGCTCAGCCATGTTATGCCAAAGGCATTTTAAGATAAACTTGCTTAATTTGAGAGTTTTCTTTACTATCAGTGCCATTATAATGACCTGCTCTCTATTTAGAAATGCTCCTCCTGATTGTAGGTAAAGGGATGATGGTCAAGGACTCCTCTGGCATGGTTACAATCCACTGTAGTGTCTCTATGTATTCAAAATGCAACTAAAATAGTTTCTGAGGACTATATGAAATAATTGCTGCGCTCATTGATTAGCCCCCGTCTAAATCATAGAATGGTTTGGGTTGGAAGGAACCTTAAAGATCAGCTAGTTCCAACACCCCTGCCATGGGCAGGGACACCTTCCACTAGACCAGGTTGCTCAAGGTCCCATCCAACCTGGCTTTCAACACTTTCAGGACTGGAGCCTCCACAATTCCTCTGGGCAATCTGTTCCAGTGCCTCTCCACCTTTGTGGGGAAGATTTCCTTCCTAATGTCTCATCTCAATCCAATTTCTTCCAGTTTGAAGCCATTACCCCTCATCCTGTCACTCCAAGCTTTTGTGAAAGGTCCCCCTCCAGGTCTCCTGCAGCCCTCTCAAGGTACTGGAAGGCTGCCTTAAGGTGTTCTCAGAGCCTTCTCTTCTCCAGGCTGAACAGCCCCAACTCCCTCAGCCAGTCCTGGTAGAAGAGGTTCTCCAGCCCTCTGATCAATCTTGTGGTCCTCCTCTGGACCCACACAGTCCATGTCCTTCTTGTATTGGGGGTTGCAGAGCTGGAATGTTGCTCACATTCCAGAACAATGATGATAACAACAACAATAATAATACAATTATAGCTGTATTCTGACAGGTCTCTTAGCAGCTGTGCTGAGTGCAGAAGGGAGCCCAGCTGTGCTTGTCTGAGTCCTTTCTTTAAAAAACTGCTGAATAATGAAAACTATGTTTTAGGTTTTGGTTGTTTCTTTTTGAGCTTTCAAAGGTTTCTCACTGTGCCTCTACTGGAAAAAGCCTTGTCTCCGTGGAGGGCTTTTGCTTAGTGCTCAGGAGCTGTATTGTTCCACTAATTGAAGACAGTTTTGTGCTGACATCACTGCAATCAACTTTTAAATACAGAGACCTACAAAATTCCTCAGGACTCCGGTCTCCCTTACTCTGGGCTGCCTCCCAAAGCCAGACAGCCTCTCCCTGTTAATTGCACATAATCCTGCAATCACCCAGACACAATTGCTGACCACCTACGCTGAGGGTAGCTGCAGCATCAGAGTAAGATGGTGGGGTTATTTCCTCATCAAGAATTAAAGCAATCTTTGCAACCAAAGCAGCTCCCTTCAGTCCAGAGAGGTGACAGTATCACTGTTTAACATGCAGATTGTGAGCAGTTTAAAACAAACAAACAAAAAAAAAAACCCGACAAACTGCTTTCTTCTAAAAGCTTGTTCATATCTATTGCCTGCTAAGTGACATATTCCACTGACTGTTTGGCACCTCTCATTTCAAATGAGAATTGCAGTTTTTTATAGTTAGAAATATTTCTCTAGCCATATAAGTCAGGGTGATGAGATTTTGCTGAGACAGCATATTTGGTCATCATTCTGACTGCAGTCAGATGAGTAATTTTAAGAGATGAGTGTATGAATAAGCAGATCAATCTCTGAAACCTCATAAATAATGCCAAGGAAGGAATGTAATTGTAGATGCTACAAGGATAAGATAGGGCAGCTCCACACAGCAGCTATAGCATACAAAGTGCAGCCATGGAGCAGTGCTAGAGTGAAGGCAGGTCTGAAAAAGCAGGGAAAGGGAAAGGGCTATGCTGTGTGAGCAGGGAGCAGGACAGTGAGCTGTGCCGACCACTGGGCACACAAAAAGGGATATTTTCCTTGACAATTAAGCTAACATGACTGTTCATTCTGAAACATATCAGTGTTCCTGCCACTGCAAGGCATAGTTCACCTAATGATTAGGGTTTGAAAACCCTGCAGTTAAGAAAACTTACTCTGTATCGTGGTGGGGTTTTTTTTGTTTACTGGGTTGTTTTTTATTTGGATTACTCTCAGGAAAATGAAGACTTCCAAATAAAACAAGGGTAGTGTCTGGAAGGCCTCTTTACTCTTATTATTTGTACAAGTGATTACTGTGTTTGTTACTAGCTGCATTGGCAAAGAAACGGCACCTGGTAAACCATCCTTGCTGAAGCTGACTTCCATTTGAAATGTGATGGGCCAAACCCCTAATGTTTAGATTAGTGGAAATGGAGATTTTGTTTCTTAGATGACTGGATGTTGTGTTCTGGTTGTGCAAGAGCCCTGAATTTCCACCCAGAGAGGGACTCTGATACAATGTTTCTGAAGCCTAGGTGAGGTAATTAAAACATTCTCAAGTCCACGCTCTGGTGGTGGTAGAAAAAACACTGCAGAAGAGGGCAGGGAGATTGCAGGATTTGTTTCTATGCCTAAAAGTGGACTTCATTCTTCACCTAAAAGCTAGGACTATTAGGTAAGTCAGTATAAGAGTCACAAGAAGAATTCCTTGCAAGTTTTCTTCTTCAGCATGGTAACAGAGGTGGTAAAGAGTTTTATACAGTCTTCAAGTCCTAACCGAGAAGACAATTAGTATGTTGGACCATAATGGTTCCACAGTTCCAGCAGATGTTTTTCTGCAACGAGTCTGCAGCACTCAGGAGTCTGCTGTCTATTGTCAGCATGGCAGGGAGGGACAAGAATTGTGGTAATACTAAGTAAATAAATCACCTTAGGAGGACGCTTTTCCTTCATACTCTGTTTGTCCTTGGACTATCACAGCCATGAGGGTATCTGTGAATCCTGACCAGCAAGGTTGCTTTTTTTTATAACTGGTGGAACAATTGTACTGCCAAGGGCTGGTGCAGTGCTTAAGGGCAAAACCTGAGAGCAAAAGAAGGTAGTGAGGGATGTGGTATGGAATACTGGCACAGTTCCTCATTCTGGCCCTTGCCAGACTACAATGGGGATTTTTCAGCATGTCTGAAGGCACGTTTAGTTTTACAAGTTTTCGTACTGGGGATGCAGGCATCCAGAATCTAGCGGGTAAATACGTGCATCTCCCTCATTTTTGACAATTACTTGATCTAATTTTATACCAAGCGCTTTGTTTTTAAAGATTTTCAGGCACTGAGAATACAGTGTATGTATTTATTTCTAAGCTTTGAGTCAAACACATGGTCTGTTTTTCAATCCTTTCCATCCCTTTCAGTTAAGTGTTTACAAGGCTGTGTATCAAATACAGTACCAAGCTTTTCTATCTTCCTTTAGGCCAGTTCAAGCTTCATATAAATTTGGTCTCTCTTTCACAAGCAGTAAATAGGAAATACGTGCTTCAGGCGTTAAGGTGGTGTGTGTCCTCTTCTCCATATACACTGCATCACATTTCACTTTTTTCCTTGGTGGAAGAGGGTGCAGGTACAAAATGTGTTTGAGGGTATTGCAAGGGCACACAGCATCTTCTGTTGTGCCTGGTTTCAAGGAATGAAAAATAATGTGAGTGCTCACAGATCTACATGGTGATCTGCTTGGCTGAGTATAGGACTGTTGTATCTCCTGTTACTCAAAAACATCTGGGGAAAAGATTTTTTGTGTGTATAATTTATTTTCATACTGATCTCTATTTTGCTTAAGACCATGTTTCATCATGAAATCACTTAATTAAAATAAATCTTCTTACAAAATCCACTTTGGGAATCGGCTCTTTTATTGTGCCTTTGAACGGACTGTAACATTTTTTAAAGTAGTACCTCTTGAGACCATCCTGTGTCCTTCAGGGCACTTTAAAACTTTCAAAGAAAGCACAATACTCTCTCTTACATCACCTTTTCACAGTGATTTCTTGTGGCCTATGGAGTCTGGCATGTTACAACCCATCATTTTGGAAGGGGAGGAAATGAGGACCCAGCAGCCATAGACAGCATAATTTGAACAAAAACTACATATGAATCAAAAGCCATGAGAAAAAGCACCAGGCACTACAGTCAACACGTTGGAGTGTTGGAGAACTGCACGTAAAAGTCTCTGCTTTTGAGTGGGGCATCAGAAATGGCTGTGACATTCCTTAACACAGCGGCTGCCACACGGGAAAGCACATTTTCTACAGGGAAATATCTTCAGGGGAAAACACAGCTTTCTGTCTTTAGGAAAAGCCACTGGCCCCTGATGAAGATTCCCTGCTGCTTTTCTAACAGGTAATACTAGTTTCAGTAAGAAATACTGGTCTTCATGCAGCACTTAGGCTACCAAGACACAGTCCAAGGAGACCTTTGCTCTAGGAATGGTTAAATGGCAAGTTGTCATCCTGTGCTTTGCAGAATCTAATATTTAAGTGGTTTCTTTATTTTAAATCTTTTTTTAGGAAGTAATTTTGTGTTATCTTGCTGCTACCAGAAGCTAACCTAAATCACTGAAGGGGAGCTGCTGTGGCAAGAGAAGAGCTTTGAGACTTCAGCCCTTTCAGATTGTTCTTTCTTATCATTCTCAATGTTAGGCTCTCAAGACACTTTCCTCCAGATCACTGATAACTGATGCCATGTATTGAGCAGCTGCTCATTTTGCCCTCAGGCTGGAGTTTGTGTGAGGCTGGTGCTGGGTAACACTGGGACAACTATGGTAAGTAAGCAGTGACTGACTGGAACAGAGAGACTTCGCCCATTGCACTGAGGATTGCCTTCATTTGCTTAGTTCCTCTGTGCAAAGATGCTAGGATTCCTTCTGACATCTTGGCATGGGCAGAATAAAGATTTTATTTTTAAAACAACCTCTATTAAATAAACACATGGTAATTTTTTTTTGGATGGGGGGGGATGTCTGTATTCCATCATTAGGTCATGTGCAGACCTGGCTGCTGCAGATACCGTGATTCTGAGAGGCCTGTGGCAAAACCTCATTCCATGCTTTGAATATTTCATGGCTTAGGTTGACATTGTGTATCGGAGAGGTTGCTTCAGCTAACAGCTCTCTTGCAGATGTTTGGAGCATGGCTGTTCTCCACAGGGCAGTGGTTTGTGGGACTTGGGGAAAGTGCTGCTTATTTTATCCCCACAAAGTGATAGAAACCACAATCAGTGTCGTTAAGTACAGGAGTGTCCCCCTAAGACACGCTTATGCATTATGCTATGATTTAAATCAGCACATTTTTCAGCTGGCCTATGACTCTTGTGTGGTGTTCTGGTGTGCCAGCTCCATGCTCGTCTGCCATGCAAACACCTCTGCATACTTGATGACAGCACTCATCCTCTTTGCAGGCAGATTTCCTCTTGTTTCTTGAAGACTGCAACATGTAGAAAGGGTGGATCATTCCTTGTGACATTTGAACTGCAGGACACTGAAGATGCTCAGGTAAGGCCTTGTTTTGTGTTTCATTACTTAAGCTTGTATTGCCCTATAGAATGGCAGAGCTAGTCTTTTGCCTCATGGTTTTTGAGACCTTTCATGGCCCTACAGGTCAGGGTCTTGCCTTGTCAAAGAAGTTACCACAAAAGAGCTGGAGAAGGCAGCTTAGACATTCTCAGCTTCCATCTAAGTGGTTCTTAATGTGCACTTGTCCCCCACTCTAGTGACACAGTTATCTGCTGAGATGTGCAGATTGCTGCCTGTTCAGTCCAAATCACATCAACTCTGTGACTGGTTTGAGTTGGAATCAGCACTCCTGGAGGGAACTGTGCTCCTCCCACAAGGTTAGCTTCCTAAGACATTTATTGCTCTGATCCATGTGAGGTGTACACCACAGCTTTGTCAGATGGATAACTGATCAAGAAATTCTTGATCAGAGCTGGTCAAATAAGTTCTTGTCATGAAAGTCTCCAAAGACTGTAAAAGACTAGTTTTGTAATTCATAGATAATAAGGAAAGTGAGAGAAGTTGCTAAGAATGGGAATTATGAAGCTAACACCTCTCAGTTAATTTAAAAATAGCAATTAATGACCCGATATATACATTGATAGTAAGCAGCGTTCATAATATTGTACTGTTGTGACCTTCAGCCTGCCATTCCCCTTCTCCACCCTTTGTTTGTCATTCTCTGTGGTGGTGTATCTAGGTGAAATTCCAAAGTCCTCAGGGTGGAGTCCTGCCAATTATACCCTTCTCTAAGTACCAGACATGCTTCTATGGCATTTTATAAACAGATAACCATAACATGCATGCTGTGAAGAGTTTTTAGTATTTATTTGGTTTTCAGAACTTAAAGGGAGAGTAGAGGAGATCCTGGCCTTGAAAAGGCTGGATAAAGACATACAAACAGCTAAGGAGGCAAGCATTTACTGTCAGAAGCACTGTCATTTACTTCTTGGCACCACGTGCTATAATAACCTAAAACATCTTAATTGTAGTCAGTCATTTAACTTTACTCTTGTGGGTCATCTGGTATGTTGGGAATGCTGCTCACTTTCCATACTGCACAAAGAACACTTCTCAACAAAACAGATCATTTCTATGTCTTGTGTTGTTACTTGGCAGAGGAATATGAAATCATGTTAGAACTAAGCAAGGGGACAGTCTGGAACTCTAAAGAGACAGTGAAAGTTTGTGGGAGAGAGGAACGATGTTGGACTTCTTTTGTCAAAAATATCCACAACTCAAAATGCTAAAAATCTAGATGGAAAGTCAAGCAAGCAGCAGTCATAGGTGAAAAGCTGCTCTGACTCTTACTAAGTGTAGCTTGTGCCAGCTGCATGGCGTAACATATTCTGAAGTGAAAAGCAGCTCTGGTTTTTACTAAGTGTATCTTCTTGTGTCAGCTGCATGGTGTAACATACTCTGAAGTCTTTAAGAATACTGTATCTCATCTTTGCCTAGATAGCTTTCATCTTAGCTTAAGTACTGCTGTGACAGCAGGACTTAGCCAGTGCGCTCACCACACATACAGCAGTGACCATAGCATAAAGAAAATTAACCCTCTAACTTTAATGGTGCACTGCTGAAGTTAACTTTCAAACTCTTAAATCCCTCTGCTGTTTCTGCCTTTATGGCAAATCTCTAAATGGGATGTTTGCAAATTCTGGGGCAGCTGGTTGGATTGCTTCATGGAGGAAGTCAATCTGGCAAGCAAATTGCAGCTGTTTTAAAACTCTGCTTTGAACCTCTTCATAAAGCATGGTTTTAGGCTATTTTATATCCTCAAAAGGGGTCTTTAAAAGAAGTTAAAATATTTTAATGTTTACTGCTTCTGGATGCCCTAAAGCAAGAAGTTCTGAAGACCCTCTTGCCACCTTAGTGCATGAGAGACTGTCAGGCAGGCTGAAGTGTGTACTTGTGTAAAAGCCACAGGAAGTGGGCTCTGCTTCCGTTGGCACACGCATATGCAAATACCAGTGGGAACTGGTGTACCAGTTACTAGTTTTGACTGGACCTAGCCGGTGATAGGGTTGCCTGAGCCTTTCCAGTCTAGATTCTATGATTCTGTGATAAGCTCCATCGCAGCCTCTAGATGAAGCAGAGCCCACCGACCAAGGGACACTGTCGCTGGCTCTCGACCGAACCGGCGGTCTCTGCTTCCTGCGTTCCGTGTGAGGCGGCCAAAGAGTCTGTCCTTCAGCTGCCCTAGACAAGGGGCAGGCGCCCCACGGCCCCGCTCCGGTCCTCCTTACCGCCTCCCACATACCCGGCCGACCCTGCTCAGCCGGGCACGGCGCC
Organism: Indicator indicator; assembly: GCF_027791375.1. Lineage (NCBI taxonomy): Eukaryota > Metazoa > Chordata > Aves > Piciformes > Indicatoridae > Indicator > Indicator indicator. The sequence continues at coordinate 9,019,825 of NC_072014.1, read as the reverse complement.
CCGGGGGTGGCGGAAAGGCAGTCGGTCCGTCTCAGCAGAGCCGAGCAGGGCCGCGGCTCCCACAACGGCAGCAGGAGGAGATGGAGGAAAAGCAGGAGAGCGTCCCGGCCGCAACGGCGGCGCCTCCCCGGTCGCACGAAGGAGCGGAGCGGGGCGAGGCGGCAGCACCTGCCACACGCCGCACCTCCAGCCACAGCCACCCCCACCGCCTTCGCGGGTCGAGCGCCGCACGGGTGGGGCCGGTCCCCGGGCTGCCGGCGCTCCGCCAATCGCCGCGCAGGCTCTTACCCTCGCGGGGCGTGGATTCGCTCTCTGAAGCTTTAGTGGGCTGGCCGAGAGGGTGCGGCCACTTCTGCCAGGGCTGCGCCTTTCAAACGCCGGCGGAGCGGGCGCGCGGTAGGGCCGTGCGCGGGCCTGGGCGGCGACCGTTGGGCCGTGAGGGGCTTCGTTGGAGTCCGGGCGGGCTAGAGGTGAGCGAGGCAAGTGCCCAAGGCCGTGGGCAAGGGCAGGCGAGTGTGGTGGAAGCTGGGAGCGTTGATAGTGCAGCCCGTGCAGTGGCTCTCGCCGGTGTGCACCTCTTCTCCCTGAGAAGCGCCAGCCGGCAGCACCCTGAGAGATGCCTGTGAGGAGAGTTGGGGCTGGACCGCGGATACCCTGGGCTGGCTGCGGTAGTGGGATAGATCACCGCTGAAGGGCTGAAGCTTGGCCAGGGTGAAGAGGTGTGCAAAGACAACCGCCTCCTGAGGTTAGCGGTGAGTGGGGAGGGTCGCCATGGGGCTCGTTGCTCCGTCGGCCATCTGTGGCCCGAGCCAGGGAGATACGGGCCCTGCAGTGCCGCGTAGTGCCCTGGTGTTGCTCGTCCCTGGTCCTGCGCTGCGGACCCCAAGGCCCGTGCCTTTTTTGCTTAGAGCTACATGAAGAGAGTTTGTGCCCAGTTGAAGACTATGTAGTGAGAAACGTTCTCTTTAATAGGAAACTTGCAAATTTCGTTGAGATCATGCTTCTGATAGCTATTACTCGGGGCTTTTGGTGGCATGCATCACGGCTATCGCTTTGCATTTCCTGAGTAGCTAATGGTTAGAATTTGTGCCTTGAGTTCTTGTAGCTAATTGGTTTTCAAGTTCTCCTGGATAGATGATGTGCCGGTTTCTGGGGTTCTCCCAGCTATGACTATTTTTCTCCGCTTTTGGTCATGCTGAGCTAAAAAGAGATGTGGTGTCTTAGCAGAGAAACAGTTCATTCAACATCAGACATAAGTTCTTTTTAGTAATTACTCTTTAAAAATAGCGATATGAAATGAAAACTTATATAATGCATTTGATAATGCTAAACTCTTAATCAGTTTGGTCAGTTGTCTAATGTAAAGAAATGTGTGGTGAAGTACTGCAATAATAAACCTTTGACTGTTGAACTCTATTTGGTGAGTGCAGCTCTAGGGAGAGTCATGTAAAACTTGCAGTATCTGAACCAGTCTCTTCAATGATAAACTGTCATATAACTGGGGGGAAAAGGAGTGCATGTTTGTTATAAATGAGGTGATTCAAAGATTTGTATGTTAGGTTGTATTTTGAAACTTTGATGATTTTTAAGAGGCTACTTGATGCTTATCAAATGCTCATTTGAAGATATTCTTAAAGTGTGTAGGGTGGGGTTTTTTCCCACTAAGACACAAATTGTGAATATCTGTCTTCCAAGAGCTGCTCATCTGAGTAATGTTTGGTGGGTACAGGGTTCTTTTTGAGGTATAACTGGTTTGCTCTCTCAGAAGTTTCTGATAGTGTATTTCTACCACTTCAAAACTGAAAGTTTGTTGACTGTATCCGAGCTGTAATTTGCCTCGTGATTTGTTTATTCCCTTTACTAATAAAGATAAACTTAAAATAAGCCATCAATTAAGATTTCTGTTATCTTTCAGTAACCTTTCTTTCTTGACTTGCTTTTGCATTTGACCTGAGGAGGTGCTTCAGGCCTATAAATGTGAATGTTAGACCTTGGTATTTTTACTGTAGGCTGGGTGGATTTCTTTTTTAACAGTAGCAGAAATACCTGGGTGGTTGTACCTTTGTTATGTGCTGTTCTACTGGTTTATTAAGGTAATCTAGTCAGGATTGCTGCATCATTTGGTTCTAAATGATCTGAATTTGCAAAGAGGCTGTTGTCCACGATGCTTTCTGACAATCTAGCATTAAAATGAAACTTTCTTGAGCTCTGGGCAAAAAAACCCGAACTTTTTTTCTCTTTCCTTATGGATAGCTGTTCTTGCTGTGTTGCAGACAACAAACAGGAAGCAGTTTCAGTTAAGTCCCTGAGGATTAACAGTTAAAAGTGTAAACTTAAGGTAATTGCTGCAACTTACCCAGAATCCGAAGAAGAGTTAAAGCTTATTTTCAGAAAGCTTAAAAGTAAAAAAGTACATATCATTAACAGTGAAGGTGTTTACTATCATTTTTACTAGAACTGAAGCTTATCCCTAATCTCTTATAGAGATATTCGGGGAGGAAACAAAAAAAAAAAAAAAAAGAAACTGCAAAACCAATTTACCTTGAATGTTAAAATTATTAAGTAAAAATAAAAGTCAGTTAGCTTTCTTAGTGTGTCTTGGTAAGTATTCCTTTCAGGTTTTGTTTTTGCAGTAGTTAAATGTGCTGTTTTCAGGTCATGACTAAAACTTTAGGCTGTTGTAGTTTGAGCCACCTAAACTCTAATATTTATGTACTTTGCTTTAATTGTGGAACTTCCTAAACTTTTAATTGTTATGCTTTAACAGGTGACTGGTAGAAGACAGAGAAAGACCAGTTCCTGACAATGTCGAGGAGAAAGTTGGAGAATAAAAGCCTTTCTGGCTTGTTAGCTACATCTCTGCAGACACAAATCAAGACAGACAATTTCCACCATTTTTATATGCTTGAATCGAAGGAGTTAGGAAGGTAAGATTGCTCCTTCTTTAGTTTCGTGAGAGGAATTTCTGCTGCAAGAAAATTCTTTGTGCAGTGACAGACCTATTCTGTCAGATTTTTATGGTAGTAGGTGGGAGATGAACCATGCCCCTTTCTTCCTGCACTCCCTTCTTTGCAGTGTCCAGGTTCTCTATGGCCCGCGAAAAGGTACTGTGAGATGTAAATTTCTAGCCTTTTCCAGGTCCTGTGTTCTTGGGCATGCAGGTACGCGATTGTCTGCCTTTTCTTCCATTTCCCCTGTCTAGTCACATATCACATTCCAGGTACATAAAGAAAAGATGACATGATAATACTGCAAGAGAGAGAATAAGGATTTTGAGTTGTTTGTTCTGTTGTTTGAGAACTTTGAAGGCCAGGAAGTTAAGACCTCTCTATCCCACATTCAAGCAGTTAATCTAAGTTTTGAACAACCTCCTGTGTTGGAGTAGTTGTGCTTCCCTTGCTCAGGTTTGCAAACAGTAATAAAGGAAATTTTAAAAAAAATTGATACCCTTGGTATTTGTTATACTGTTTCAGACATATGAGTTGATGCTTTTTTGAAATCACTGGCCTGATGATACCTTGGGAATACTCAGGGAACTGTGTATAAATCTACACAAACATGATGTCATGGTCATGTTTCCAGGTTCCACGACAGAGGTGGCCTGGGTCAGTCTCAGTTGTGCCTTGCTGTGCTACATGGTGATCCTTTGCACTTGCAGCTTTTGTTGTCAGAGATACTCTTCTAGTTGTGGTTTTGTACATGGATTTGTTTTTTCTCTTGGGTGTGTGGTTTTTCCGGTGTACTTCTCCACAAGTGCACCTTGCAGCCCAGAGCTGTCCTTTCTTGTTATCCCTCCAGCAGAAGGTTATACCCACCCTCCTCTAGAACTCCAGTATTCTCTTGTTATCCCTCCAGCAGAAGGTTATACCCACCCTCCTCTAGAACTCCAGTATTCGTAAACCACTGGGTTCTCAGGTGATACATGCCTGTGAGATGATGTCTAAAGCAAAGTACAGATTTGGTGTGTATTCTAAACGAGTCTTTAATACTTCCTGGACATGCAAAACCAAGCGTGACAAAATTAAGTGCTAAATTTCTAATAAACGGAAGCAGAGCTGCGTGTTGTCCAAACACGCTTTGGACTGTTCCTGACCTGACAGTGTCTGTGTGTTTTTTAAGTGTTTACAACACTCTGTAAGTGATGTAAAATCCACTTTTCTTTGTAGCTTCTCTAAAATACTTCATCATCTTTTCTTTTCACTTACAATTTTTTTTTCTTCCTCTTCAGGTTACTTAGTAAATGGTTCTTTTGTTCTTCTGTACTTGGGCTTCCCAAGTCCCATTTCTTCCTCCCACACCCTTATCTTTTAGGTCCTTCGGTATTTAAGGCTGACTCATGAAGCTGGCAGGTTCTGTTCAGTGGGTTAAGTAGTTCTGTCCCCAGTGTGTGGATGGCTTGGCTTTGAAGTAGTTGAATTTCTGTGGTTTATAACTTGGGATATGAAAACAACTTGAAATCATTTTTTATCTTATAAAACTGGCCTGTAAAGTGTGGTGATAAAGCAGCTGCTTTGCAGGCCACAGGGAGTGGGAACCATTTTGCTTCAGTGTAGCACTTCAGATCTGACTGAGGAAATTCTGCTGCTCTAAAGCAATTTCTGGATTTAATAATTTTGTCTTAATAATTGGCATGCTACAAAGACAGGGTAAACAAGTGGAAATTCCTAGCATTATCAGTCTGGAGATACAGTGACCCTTCAAAGCTGTCACACCCACACCAACGAGAAGGCAGATGCACAAAACTATCAGGGAAGATCTTGCTGTTCTCATGAAACTCAACCAGTTCCCTTTTTTTAATTTTAGAGGAACTTTTGTGGTTGGCAGGATGATGTGGTACTAAAAGGAGAATGTAAGCTGTGGGGGAGCAGCTCAAACTTGGGTATGTTAGGAAATTCAGCTCAGGAACTTTAAAAGCTCTGCCACAATATGCTAGTTTAGCAAACACAGAAGGGCTCAGCCATTTCAGGCTCATAAATAGTTGCTAAAATAAAGAGTGTGAATGTATCAGGCTGTTAAACTTTCACCTCTTCAATTATTTTTTCTTTTGAGTTTTGTACTTTAAAGAAAAGCACAAAATTTAGGTAAAAATGGACAAAAATCCTACAACTCATTGCTGTTGGAATAAATTATGACAGAGAAGCTATTTTGTTGAATTTATTTATAAATAAGCAATAGCAGCATGATTGAAGGTCAAGTTTACATGTTTAATTTGGATGAATTAGCATATAGAAATCTGGTTTATTTTCTTTTTTTAATGAACTTGTTTGATTGTATAGTCATGTCTGGGGCTTTCTTCAGGCATGCTTTTTAAAATTTTGTTAAAAAATATTCCTTCTATGCATTGGTATTTTTGTACCAGAAGAAAGGCAAAGCCTGCAGGACAAGATTATTTTTTCTGCTAAAGAAGCTAAATTTAGTTGGAAAAGCACAACTTGGATAGTGCTGAGCTCTATCATTAAATTTGTGCTTAGTATGTTGTAGTAGCAATAAAACTTGTGGAAAAGATTCTTTTGAAGATAAAGGTGTAGATCTCATTATTTGTACGCAGTTTTATAGCTGTTTTCCGAACTTCACAAAGTCTATTTTGGCCCTTCAGGTTGTTCTTTAAAAAATGTTTCTTGTATTACTTGAAAACACTTTGCAAGTTGCAGTGAGGCATTGCTGGGAATGCAGAATTTGGGATTATAAAATGTGTTTTTCAGTTTATAACTTGGCTTAAAATTTTGCATTTTTCCTCCAGTATTTTTAAAGGCCAGCTCGATGTTTTAGCTACAGTATGTGGGTTTGTTTTAAAAACGTTTTGTTGCCACAATATATTTCTATCCATACTTAAACAGATGGCTAGGAAATGAAGCAGCTCACTTTGTGTAGCTGAGAAAGAGACTGCTGAGTAGCAAGTGTTTTCCTGTAAGACATTTAAACATTTTGCAGATACCTGGAGTTTCTTTGTAGTACTACATGATTTGTGAAAGGAAGTTCTTGTTATGACTCTAAAATGATCTGCACTGAAGACCTTCCCCTTCACCCCAGCATAAAAACACATTTTTCTGTGTTCGTTCCCTATGTTTCAGGGAGGTTTGTTTTGTTCATTGCTGTATCCTGCAGGTGTTAAAAGGTGCTTGTGTGGGTTTTGAATGTCATGTTGCGTACTTGAACAGCACCGGGGTAGGGTTTTATAGCTGACTCTGCCTTAAACAGGAGGTTTGGTGGGAGACCTCCAGAAGTCCTAATCAAATTCTAATGGCAATTTACATACATTGTATGTCTTAGGTTATAATGTTTTTTCTTTTATTTTGTAGAGGAAGATGTGCTGTAGTTCGGAAATGTATAGCTAAATCCACAGGCCAAGAGTATGCAGCTAAATTCCTGAAGAAAAGAAGAAGAGGTCAAGATTGCAAAGCTGAGATTTTTCATGAGATTGCAGTACTGGAATTAATGAAATCTAATCCTCGCATAGTCAATCTCCATGAAGTCTACGAAACACCAAATGAAATCATCTTAGTGTTGGAATAGTAAGTATGTCTTCAGCAGATGTTCCTTTGCAGGTTCTGAGCTAAATTTAGTTTGTTGGTTTGAAAGTATTTGGCTTTTGGAGCTTTCTCCTTCAAAATTCTCCTTTATTTCCAAGTGTCTGTCTGGCTTCTCATTAGCTCTGAAAACAAGTCTAATTTGAGAATTTAATTTGAATTATTTGTCATATTGGCACATATTCACACATACAAATGTATGAATCGCTGTTTGGAATGTGAGGAACAAAAATACAGTTTGTGAAAATAAGTCAGAATGTCTCTCTCTAAGATTTCAGTTTCATGTCTAAAGTATTTGAAGAGCTATTAATGGTGGTCTGTACACACCAGGATGAAATTCCTTCCAACTTTCCAAAGAATGCAGCTAGGTAATCTTTAAAAAGAAAGCTTTTTTCCCCTGGAACTAGATGATCCCTAACTTACTTTTTTTCTGAGAAGGGTAAAATAATAAATAACATAGAATTAAAGACAAGGTTTAGATGACAAGCTTTCCTAAGCAGGAGCAAGTGCAAGTTCATGTAAAACCTGTACTGGTTTTCCTGCTTCTGTTTCAGCTCAGCTAACTCTGCCTTGCTTATCAAGGCTCCACAATGAAACAACTTCCCTGTACTACACTGGTGTTAGTGGCCTACCTTGTGGTATTGTTGAGAAGTTTACAGGTTCTACTCCTCTTAGAGTGAGCAGAGGGCTCACGATACTTTTAACTGACATCCTCTGGAGCAGATTACACATTTTTTTTCTGTTTTCTTGCATGACCAGAACTCTGAAGCAGTGCTTTAAAAATTGCGATAAATTAATCTCTTGCTCATGAAATAGGTTACACGCGTTTCCCATTTGGTTGCATTTTATCTCCCTCATATACTTCTCTCTGTACAAGCACGTTTTCTAAATGAGAGAGAGAAATGGCTACTATGTCTTACCCAGGCCATCTTCACAGAGGGAATTACTAAAGATATGAATACTTCAAAAGCCCCCCAAAAGAGGTTACTACTCTTGGCATCTGAGGGTCAAAGGCCATTGGAGCAATCCAGATATTCCAAGAGAAAACTGGTGTCTGTACTGACTCATTTTACAGCTGTAAGTAAACAACCTTCAGGAAGATGTGTTTGAGATATGGTGAAAACATGAAGCCTGGCGGTGGCACCTCTATTTTAATATGGAAATGGTTCATTCCAAAGTGACAGAGATGAGGCCTTGTATTTCTGCACATTCTGAACTAGAGTTCTGGAATATCCTGCTTGTTGTCTAGGCAACTGTATATTTAATCATCAGCAGGGTGCTAGGTTTTATTCCTGTCTGATTTTCAGTCTCCCATCAGAATGGCTAGACCTAAGTGGCAGGTATGCAGCTTCCTCCCACTCTGGAAATACTACTCAGCAGCTCTAGCTGTCCATTGCATTGTAGTTCTTACATTTACACTGTAGGCACATCATGTAAAAACTAACTTTTCTCCCAAATTCAGAGACTAGAAATATTGCTGGGCTTTTTTTCTTTCAACTGTATATGGAACTGGTCTAATGGAGGAAATACTAGATCTGACCTGAAGAGAAAGGCTTCTCCTATTAGGGAATGATGAGAGAACTCATCTTCCTCCAGGCGTTTTCACACTCACTCACAGGAGAACAGGCTTAAGGGGGAACCAAAGCATTATGAGGTTGTCAGGAATATATATTATGTACTGCATGTAGAACCTTTCCTCACTGAAGCTAATACATAGGTTGTCTTGAATGTGTTTCAGTGCTGCTGGAGGAGAAATGTTTGACTTGTGTGTCCCAGATCTGGATGACAGAATTGGTGAAAGGGATATCGTAAGACTTATAAGACAGATACTTGAAGGACTTTGCTGCTTGCATGAAAACAATATTGTTCATCTTGACTTAAAGGTGAGGGTGTTGTGGACTTACTATTTCAGTACTTCATTTTCAATTTAACATTATGGGAATCAAATTAATTTGCTAAAAATCAAAGATGAGAAAAATATATTAGATGAAATGCTTTTATAAAATAACATTTATTGATAAGCACTGCATTAACAAACTGAAATGTCAGTACACTGGATTTTTGGTGGTTTTGCAGCTTGTGTTTTATTGAGAATTTTTTTTCTATTCTAGCCTCAAAATATTTTGCTGAGCAGCATCAATCCTCTTGGTGATGTAAAAATTGTAGATTTTGGTATGTCTCGGAAGCTTGAGAATTGTAGTGAACTGCGGCAGATCATGGGCACAACAGAGTACCTAGGTATGGAAGAGCTGCCTCACAGTTCCTGATGTGTTTGCTGTGGTGCAGACTCTTAAACCAACAAGAAATTTGGGCTGTTACTGTTTTTTTTCACTAAACTACAATGTTAGAATGGAAACACAACATTAGAGTTAAAGATACAACACTGGCATGCACAAAGTAAGTTTTTGGGTTTTTTTTAATTAGGAATGTTGGTATCATGATTTAATGAGATGAAAATATTCCTCAGAAAGGGAAAGGTTGCCATTAAGATTTGGCCTTCTCAGAAGGGTGGGTTGGAGTAGATGATCTCTAAGGTCCCTTTCAACCAAAGCCATTCTATGATTTGCCTACACTCCATTTTAAGAGCACTTCAATCTGTAGTGAATAACTTGCTATCTAGTGCATGCTAACAGCCACTTAGCTTGAAAATGGCTTTGTAGTGGTAATGTGCTGAAGGTTTTATGCATTCCCCTTCAAAAGATATATATTTTAAAACTGCTTAGAATAATCTTTTATGTGCATACATCTGATGAGAAAACAGATAAGACTTTAGGCCATGTAGTGCCTGGTTAACCTTTTTTCTGCGCTTTTGGCTTGAAAATAATACCCTTCATTACTGAAAATGCATGTTTAGTCTCATCAGAATGGTTGGCAAAAAAATGACAGAAATTTAGTGTGATTCAATGCTGCTTGAATAATATATCTATGAAAGTGTTTTTCTTCTCTCCATTTCTTCCTCTAGCTCCAGAAATCTTGAACTATGATCCCATCACCACAGCTACAGATATGTGGTAGGTTTTATACGTTAAATGGTTTTATTTAGGTGGGAAGCCTAAGGGCTAGTTCCAGACTGATGCAGTTTGGTCTGGTTTCCAAGAATATCCTTCTGTTGGCTGGCTGACCAAAAGAGGGAGAGTTGGGAGGGGAAAGGAGGCTTCAGGATATAACTTGGGGCTTACAAGAATCGCCTTGTATGCATCTGTTGCACACCTAGTAGGGAATGCAGGTGGCTTCTGAACATGCAGAGTATAGGTGTTTTTTTAAGGCAGCACTAACAGTAACTGGATAGCATGTTTCAGGTGTTAGTTACTCTTGGATAACATGCTTCAGGTATTAACTACTCTTAGATACTCCTCTCTCCCCTTCTCCGTGCCATTAAATAAATCTATTATACAAAGGATAAAAATATTTTAACTTTCTACCTCTTACCTCTAGAGCAATACCTGCAGAATGATTCATAAAAATTAGAAAAGTATCTTAAAATAATCCATGCTTTTATGAAGCATACCTTTGTAACATATTGATTTCCTAAGCTGTGTTAGTGTACAGGCTAGCTTTGGGATGTTTCCATAAAAACACAATAGTCACATGCTCTTCTTTAGCATCTGAAGAATTAAAATCCAGTTTTAAAAGTTGCTGTGATCTAATTACTTCTTTGACATTATCAACTTGTAACAGTAGTTAAATTTGTTAATAAATAGTTTAACCACTTACTATTTATCTGCTTTTGTGGGAAGACATAAACCCAAACTGTTGGTGCTCTACTCAGCAACAAATAGAGCAGCTGTGTGTTTACAAGCTGTAAGGGTTACTATGTAAAGCAGTACAAAGTGCTGTATAAAAGTGATAGGTTTTCTTTCCCCAACAATCCCAGTGAGAAGAAAAGAGTATCTTGAAAGCAAGCAATTAAGCATCACATGAAACTTAAGGTGGTACCTGATGTTTCAAAGCCCTAGAGTGCAGCATACCTCAGGGCATTTGATCTGCAGCACAATAAATATGGGTGTGTATTGTGTAAGTGCCCTAGTAAAGTCTTGCATTGTTCTCTTACCTCAGGAACATAGGTGTCATTTCATACATGCTGCTGACACAGGAATCTCCATTTGTGGGAGCTGACAATCAAGAAACTTACCTAAATATATCTCAAGTTAATGTGGATTATTCAGAAGAAACTTTTTCATCAGTTTCACAGCCTGCTAAAGACTTCATTCAAAAACTTCTTATAAAAAACCCAGCGTAAGTAACAAACTCCCCTGGGCAAGAATCTTACCTTTTGTGTTTATGGAGCACCTAGAAAAGGGAATCTTGATTTGGGAACTCCATACTGCTGCGATCACCAGTCAGACATCCACAGTTTTCAGCTGCATACATAGAAGTGGAGGTTTATGCTTTTCCATGTGTCTGAAAAAGGCCTTTGGTTTACTCTCTGGCTGTTCCTATAGCAAGCTTGAATTTTGTATTTTCAGTGTCTTCTGTCTTAATTCAGAGAATGGATTATTAACAAACTTAATGAAGTATATTCTGGAAAGGTCACATTCTTGTCTGCAATTTAACCTTTTACTGCATAGCTTGGAAAGGCAGAATGCAGTCACTTCTGATGCAGTGCTTTCTTGTTTCCTGACTGATGTTTAGTGTATCTTTCTACTTTAATGTGTTTTTTTGTAAGAACTTGGCAGTTCTTATAAATCGTTTTCAGAAATATCTAGACTTCTGGCATCTGTAGTCTTTCAAAAAAGTTCTAAATCAGAAGTACAAACTTCTTGTTTATAAGGCACACTTCCAGGACTCTGCATTCTTTAGGAGTTCAGACTCTCATCAAGGCCTTTTCAAGCAGCTGAACTCTGAGAAATTTTTGAAGAGTGGGAGAGTTACAGTCATTGACTGTATCCAGACTTGCTGCAGGGTGTTTAACTGTTGCAGGAGTAAATGAAGTTGAAAAAAAAAAAAACAAAACAAACCCTCACCACCCTAGAAGGTTTATATGGGGGAACAGTATTTAGTAAAGTCAGTCATGTTCTGTTAGACATTGTAGGTATTGTCATTTATGGTGACACAGTATAGTCCCTTCAGAGAGTTTGCAGTGAGACAGAGTGATCCTCTTATGGGTAAGATGACATTCATTGATAGGAGGGGGATGATGGGAGATAACATCCATCAAGTGCCTGCTTTGAGGAAATTAGAACTCCACATAAACTCAGGTCTGGACAGTCCTTTCTATTTAAGCCTCTCACATAGAGGGTTTGTCAGGAGCTGGAACAACTCACAAAACCCATAGCATCACGAGGGACACTGTTAGGAAGAGCCTGCTTTGATTGATGTGTGGACCTGAGGGATGTTTGACATTCTGGCACAGTTGATACTCCACATGCTTCTGGGCATCTCAGAGCCTTTGTTATAGTCTTAGTAACATTCCTCCCCCCCATTTCAATTCTTGATGACTGTACCTTCAATGAACACCAGGTTGGAAGGGACATCACAGATTAAGGATCATCTGGGATCATCTGGTATAAGCTTTTCCTTTTTTTTTCTTTTTTTTTTTTTTTGTTCGTTTGTTTGCTTATTTGTTGGAAAGCACAGTTAGTATCTTCTTGAATCTTGTCTGGAAAAGAGAAGGCTGAGAGGGGACCTTAAAAAAGCCTGCAAATACCTGAAGGGTGGCTGTCAGGAGGATGGATACCAGCCTCTTTTCAGTGATAGGATGAGGGGCAATGGATGTTAACTCCATCACAGGAAATTCCATCTCAACATGAGAAACTTTCTTTCCTGTGAGGGTGCTGGAGCCCTGGAGCAGGCTGGAGTGGTCTCCTTCTCTAGAGATCTTCAAAACCTGTCTAGATGTGTTCCTGTGTGACCTGCCCTTGGTGATCCTGCTTTACAGGGGGGTACTTGATCTCTGGAGGTCCCTTTAAACCCCATGCATTCTCTGAGAAGAGGAAAAATCTGCCCTCAGTCATCTCTAAAGTTAGAGATCTCTGACCAAGAGCCATTCCTATGTTCTGGTAAAGACAAGGAGTGGGCTCTGTGGGATCTCTTGCATTTCCAGCAAGTTCTGTGGAACTTGACAATGCAGCACATGATGAAAACTGTAGCAACACTGTATTAGGGTATCCAGAGGAACAATTTTTAAACTCTGTGATTTATTTCATATCAACAACATTTTGCAAGGGTTTACACAAGGGGAATTGCAAGAGTAAAAACACTGCAGAAGGTGGGATAGTGTTGATGGCATTGTGTTCTTTGGTCCTCTCTGAAATTCTGACCGAATAGGTTGTTAGCCTCTCTGTTTACAATGGTATGTACAGAACACAGCACTCCAGAAGTGCATCCATGCATAGGTACAATATTGCAAATGTTGCAAGGGGCTATGAATATCAGCTGAGAAATACCCCATCCTTGTGCTGAGAAACAGCTTCCCAGTTCTGATATGCAGCAGCAGGGGAGACTCAACTAAGCTTTAGATGCATGTTGTCCATACTTAACTATGGAAGGGTCTAATGTGTTCTGTAGCACAAAAGTCCTGCTTTAATCACTCTTTAGTGTCAGTTCTGCTTAAGATTTCTTAGCTCTTGTCAAGTCTGCTTAAGATTTCTTAACCAATGTCAGAGTTATTTTAATGACACTTAGAACTGCTGAAATTGAGCAACATCACTCTTTTTTCTTTCAAAGGGAAAGACCCACAGCAGAGGCCTGCCTTTCTCACTTGTGGTTGCAGCAAGGGGAGTTCATGCTCTTGCGTAGCCCTGAAGAAACCCGTTGCTCTTCTCTGATGGCGGAACATACAGCAAAGTGCTTGGCAGAGTGGCATGTAAAACCCATCTGTAATGGTACCTGTAGCAACAAGGAAGACAAGGAAAACATCCCAGAGGACAGCAGCACAGTCTCCAAGCGTTTCCGTTTTGATGATTCCTTGCGGTATCCCCAAGACTTGATGACAGATTTCGTATGTTAATGTGTGCTGCAGCCCTTCAGAAGTGAGTTTAGCATAGATGCACAGATGTTCCAGTGGGGAATGTGAGATGATGGCGTGCTGCTGTACGTGGTGTTGGCATACTGGAAATGCACTTTGATTCTTTTATGCTGGTGCCTCCTGTTCTCTCCGTTGCTGGCAATGGATTTAAGCCCTGAGGAACTGGGGCTGTTGCACCAATAAAATGAATTATTTTTTTAAGAAGATATAATTAAATATTTTTGCACTTTTCAAATTTTTACTCCAAAAATGATGCTAGATCTAACAAACTCAGACCTGAAAACAATTTTGTTTAAATGGAAGCTGTGCCAAGCAGTGGTGGAATACAGATGTGCTTGTATGGCTAGCCTTAAGAAATTGGTCTAATCAGGGAAACTGAATCTCGCTGCCTTATGGCCTTATTCTAGCTATTCTCATCACTTCACATGGAAGCTGAAGGTGGTATGTTTGGGGGGTGTGACCCATCTCTTGGGGCTTTTTGGAAAACTGCTTTCTCTATAGGATCAGTAGTAGTTCAGCCGAGGTTTCTACCTTAGATATGGTCCACTTCAGGACTGCAGTACACAGGGTGTGTTTTCTCTGTGTTTGATCTCTGCAAAGCTTGAACAGAAAACAGGTGGGTTGCCAGTCCCTGTGCCAGTAGTCCTTTGCTGCTTGCCAGTGAGTTATGTTTGAAGGGGATAGGAGTTCCATGCTGATGGGAATATCTGAAAGACTTGTTAGTTTGCTTCCATAAAGCTTCTGAAGTAGTATCATCTCCCTGTGCTGACACCTATTCCTCATCTTGAAAAGCACACAAACTCTCCCCCAAGCTAGAAAGCCTCTTCAAAGTTAAAAGTAGTAACTGAATAAAGTGATTTCATGACCATGCCAGTGAAGCTGCAATGAAAGAGTTTTCATTATGCCCCTCTTGTGAGCATCTTCCTGTCAATTATTATTACCCATAACTTTACCTCATGCCCACTTTGAGAAATGGACTGCAGTGTCTTAGTATTTACCTAGTAAATTACCTAGTATTTGGTTGAAGCCTTTAAATTTGTATTTAGTGGGTTTGTTACTTGTTGGTTCTTGGAAGTTCTCTCTTACACTTCCTGTTTTTAGGCTCTGAGGAAAGTTTTGACTTGGAGCAAATACCAATTATGCTTTAAGAGCCTGAAACTAATACTGACATGAGAAAATCCTAATTGTAATACAGAGGCTGGAAATCTTTGTGTAGGGAATGTATTCAAATTCCTATAAATATTTTGAAAGCAAATGGCACTTTAAAATACCTTGGGGATTTTCTACTCCTCAGACTTAGAGTCTTTGATTTGGGTTTGGTTTGTGTAATAAAATACCATAATCTAATAATTTTCAAGTGTGTCCATGGACTTCTCAGTAGGTAGGCAGATGGAGGTTTTGGAACAAGGTGTGACTGAAAGGTGAATATAATGAGTGGTAAGAAGTTTTTACCTTTTTTCACCTAAGGCAGGAACCAGGGTTTTACACAAATTGATTGCAGTATGAGGGATAACCATAAGGCATGGGGAGCTCAGGACTGTTGTCTCTGTTCTGGATGGCGCTCATGCTGACAGGTCGACTGAGGTGCAAGGCAGGTGAGACTATCTCTCAGCTTATGTTTGTCAGAAATAAAAGTTTTCATGACTTCATCTCATGTGAAATGAAGTAACAGATCCATTCAGAGCACAGGAAGTTCCAATGCTAAAGTATAAACAAACCACACCAAGTCTCTATTTCTTGTGTAACCTCTTTCAGTGATACTCATACAAAATTATACAGTGACTTTGGAGGCAGTAATATATACCTTTAATTTTCAAAGTCCTTGGCTTTTCCCAGTTAGAATCGCACCTAACCTGCTTTTTCCACTAGCATGGAGTCCACTATGAGCTGGGTAAATTAACAATACAAACTTTTACATATACTCAGAAGTCTAAAGTTCATTTAAGAGAAAGAAGAAAATGTCAGAACGATGTAACGGATAAAGGTGGAAAAGAATGTTTATAAAATAGACATGTTAAAATTCTGAAGAATAAAGTTGAAAGTATATGCCAGCACTTTATGACAAAGTTGTTATTCCTAAAGATTTTTGTTATTGTATCTGATGTTTTCATTTCTGACTACTTTTGGAGTTAACTTATCTTTAAATAAATGAAAATTTGGCATGTTCAAGGAATGTAAGTTTTGTAGACTTAAGTTTCCATAAAGTACAAATAAAAACATACCTTGAATCAGATTTTGTTTGAATCAGTGCCTTTGATTTATTTTAAAGTATTCTTGTGCTTGCATAACTTCATTTGAATGTAAATATGTTCTTAGCCCATCTTGCATCCTGCCATGTTACTGGGCGTTCTCAAGTGTGAGTGACTGAGTACCATTTTAAGCTGACTTGAAGTTATATTTCTATGCAGTTTCTATATTAAAAAAATAAACTTGGCCTTTTTTTCAAAGCTTCTGTGTTTTCATTTCTTCACAGAACCAGAGAATGGTTGAGGTTGGAAGGCACCTCTAGAAGTCATATTGTCCAACACCCCTGCTTAAGCAGGACCCCCTAGATTTTGTTGGTCAGGACTATGTCCAGATGACTTTTGAGTACCTCCAAGGAAGGAGATTCCACCTCTGTGTTCTATGGGTGACCTGTTCCAGTGCTCAGTCATTCACACAACAGAGGAGGTATTTCCTTAAGTTTCAGGCAGAACCTTCTGTGCCTGTTCCCTCAGGTCCTATCTCTGGGTGCCACTGACAAGAGTGTGGCTCCATCTTTGCATCCTCCCTTCAGATATTTATATTTGTGCATTCAATACCCCTGAGACTTCTCCAGGATAAACAGTCTCAGCTACTTCAGCCTTTCCTCATAGGGCAAGTATTCCAGTCCCTTAATCACCTCTGTGGCTCTTTGTTGGACTCTGAAGTATACATGTCTCATGTGCTGAGAAGCCCAGAACGGGACCCTTGGCAGTACTCCTGTGCTTTGGGGAAGGGAAGGATCACTTCCATCTATTTGGTGATGATACTTTGCCTAATGCAGCCCATAATACCATTAGCTTTCTATTGCTGCAAGGGCACACTACCTGTTGTTCAGCTTGAGGTCCACCAGGACCTCACATCTGCTAAGATGTGTTCTGGCATTTTGGGGGGGTTTGCTCTTCCACAGGTGCAGAGCTTTGTGCTTTCCCTTGTTGAACTTTATGAGGATCCTGTCAGCCCATTTCTCCAGCCTGCAGAAGTCCCTATGGAAGACAGCATGACCCTCTGGTGTATGGACTGCTGCTCCTCCCAGTTCTGTGTCAGCTGCAGCCTTGCTGAGGTCATGCTCAACTGCACCAATGCAGATCATCAATAAAGGTGGTAAAAAACATGACTGGATTCAGTATTGAACCCTGGGCTATTCTGCTTGTTACTGACCTATGACCTGACTTTGTTCCACTGATCACCGCTACCCCGTGGACATGGCCATTCAGCCAGTTTTCAGTCCACTTCACTGCTTATCCAGCCTGCAAGCAGCATCTTGATGAGGATTTTATGGGAGGCACTGTCAAAGGCCTTACTGATTCATTGAATCTGGCTTTGTCCTGGCCTTTTTGTGCAATTTGTGCCTTACAAACAGCTCACTCAAGGGAGATGCTGGACACAGCCTGCTGTGAGCCTGGAGAGCTCCAAAGGTCTCACTTTAGGACCACTGCTATATATATACACATGTATTTAATAAAAGAGACAAAAGAGATTTTAGACAAAGTGGAGTACAAGGTTGTTAAATCCTACATCGATTTCGTACAAGATGCAGTAGGCTAACCCCCAACATCACAGGTGCAGTCCATTCTCCCTCGTTTATCAGCTATTAACGTTCTGCCTCCTGTGACACCTGAGCAGAGTCTTGCTGAAACCGCAAGGGGCTTCCGCGGTTCTCCTGGCGCGCTGGGCTTCATCTTCCGGACGTTTCTTTCATTCTACCTCCCAGCAGACTCTGGGTTAGGCTTCCCCGTGTTCCGGAGCCCAACCGGCACAGTAACGGAGCCGCCGGCTGACGGCGGCGGGACGCAGCGAGGGGAGGCGGGAGGCGGCCGGCAGCCGCTTCTGGCTAACCGCCGCTCGCTCCCGGCAGGGGCGCGCGGCCAACGGCCGGCGCTCGCGCCTGGCAACGGCCGCGTCCCAGCAGCAAACATGGGCTCCGAGCAGGTACGGGCAGTGCGGCGGGCAGCCCGCGCTTGTGGGGCTGGCTGAGGGCAAATGCCTGCGGGGAAGTGCCTGGGGTACGGGGAGGGGGCTTGCTCCGCCCTCGGAAGCGGCGCCTTGCTTTTAAACCTTAAATAACGGGCTCGAATGAAGCCTCTGAAATAAGGCGGGTTACCCCCCCCAGCGAAATGCTGGCTCCCTGTAAGCGCAGACCTGCTGAGGCGGCCGAATTTTTAGGACAAGGCTTGGGTTCACTATCCCGTTAGTTTTAGACTGACTCTCTACAAAAATTAAACCGTGTTGTCTGTGCTGTGAATTCCTTAAATCGAGTTTTTAGAAACTACGTAGCCCTTTTTGTAGCTCGCCAGACTTCCTTTAATTACCTCAATAGTGCAAAAGTAAAGAGTGTTGTGTTTGGGCTGCTTGTTTTTTCTGCAGTGTTTTGCAAAGACGTTCCATTAAAAACCACAGAAATTAATCCCAGTCTTTTGCATGGTACAAAACGTTGTCATAAGCCCTCTCCCCATTTGTTTGTGGCTGTGTTTTAAATTTTTTAACCACGAAGCATGAAGAAATTTTGATTGATTGATTCAGTTTGTTTCCAGAATGGCAGGAAGCTTAAATGATGAGGACAAAATGCCAGTAGGAGCTTAGAGCTGCGAATGTGGTTTTAAATCACTGGGCATTAACCAAAACTAATTTGTATTGTTTCTCTAGTGGCCTGATTGTGTTGCAGCTGGTTAATGTAATTAGAAGGAAGAGTCTGCCCTCTTAAATCATGTTGTTGTGTTAGCAAGCCAATCCTGTTTGTTTAGTCTCTTTTGATTATGATGTATTTATTCAGATTTGTTTTCATCTAGTGAAATGTGAAAGATTTTCAGTGAAATCATTCAATAACTTCATTCAGTGAATTGAAAGTTCACCAGTTTCTCTTCGTGTATGTTTCTTCTTGAGGTTCACATACTCCTTGCTGCCCAAGGACTCTATTTTTGGTACACCTTGTTGCCAGTAGTCAATTTGCATTATAGTGTTTTAAAATATTGACACTGTTTTCAGTGGAACTAATTTCGACACCGGGTCTATCAGTGTCAGTAACTCAGAGGTATAAGTTGTGGTGCTGAATTCTCTGTTTTTAATCCAAAGAAAATCCAAATGAAACTGTGTAATGTATATGAAGACAAGGTATAATCTTAGTTGCCCTGTTATTTGTGCAAATATGAATTATTTGTGAGTTTCTGTTATTTGTTCCTAACCAGGAATCTCAGAATTAAGACTCTGAACTTTGTCACTTAGAGAAATAGATAGATCCCTCTTCCAGAAAGTCAAACTCACTTTCTCCTATAGAAAAGGCTTTTTCTCGTCCAGTCTCTTCAGAGGGTGATAGATAGCATTTTCCATCTTCTTTAAACTCTGGACTAAGGAAACAACAAGCTTTGTATTTCTGTTTTATTAGGCAAGGCATAGAGAGCAAAGAACATGTCCATGCTCAAAGTTCAGAACCACTCAAGATGACTCTGCCTCAGCCAGCTCCAGCCCAACAGCTGTAAAGCTGCTGTCAGAGCAGAGTTCACTAGATCACCACTGAGATGCGTAGGGGGTGGAAGCACTTGGTGTGCAAAGAGAGCCTGAGGGAATTCTGCATGTTCGACTTGGAGACGAGGAAGCGTCACAGGAACGTCATTACTGCTTCCAGTGCCTGAATTAGAGAAGGTGGTGCCAGCTTCCTCTTGGTTCTGTGCAGCAGCAGGAGAAGTGATGCTCCCGAGTGGCAGGGAGGGAGGTGCTGACTAAGTATGAGGATGACATTCTTCACAATGAGATGAGGAAGCAGGGAAGAAGGTTGCCCAGAGAGGCAGGCCCTGTGCAGTTTGACCTTTTTGGAGTTAGTAGTGCTTTGAGAAGAAGATCAGATAACCGGAGATCCTTTTCAGCCTAATTTTTTCCTATGATTCTCACATAGTATGTTCATACAGAGCTGTGTGCCCACCACTCCAGACTGCCCACAGGCTGCACTGTGCCTTACAGGCTTACCACCTTGGTAAGCAGTAGTTGTGTGGTGCAGTGTGGGTATGCTATTAGGGGATGTCGTGCTAGTGGTAGCTGTTACGCACCCTGTGGGAAGAAGCTTTTTGCAGTGGATTGTGTGATACTCCAGAGAAATAAATGGCTTCATATTTTCCCAGCAGAATTACAACTGTTGCAGTTGTAGAACAGCCAAAGGCAGTTGTGTCAGAACCAGTGTTAAAGCCAGATTGTTATGTTTGCTAGTAGGAAGGTGCTGTACCTTGCTAAAATGTGTTAGCCAGTGTCCTGGGCATGGTCAGAGGGTGCTTTTGGACAGACAGCTTTGATGTCTGGTGCTGAGGGATCAGCTTTGTGAAAAAGCAGAGAGTACTGAACACTGTTAAATGAAAGTTGGTGAATTAGAAAAAAAAATAAGATTTTGTGTTTTTAACAATGTTGCTTGAGAGCTGGGCAAAGGGGAACCTCTTGAAGTTCAGTAAGGACAAGTGCATAGTCCTGCATCCAGGGAGGAACAACACCAGGCACCAGCACAGACTAGGTGTGGTCTTGCTGGAAAGCAGCTCTGTAGTGAAAGACCTTGGAGTCCTAGTGGACAGCAAGTTCTCCATGGGATAGCAATGTGCCCTTGTGGCCAAGAGGGCTAATGGTGTCCTGGGGTGCATCAAGAAAAGTGTGTCCAGCAGGTCTAGGGAGGTTCTCCTCCCCCTCTACTCTGCCTTGCTGAGATCACACCTGGAATACTGTGTCCAGTTTTGGGCTCCCCAATTCAAGAAGGACAGGGATTTTCTGGAGAGGGTCCAATGGAGAGCTACGAGGACGACTTGAGGACTTGAACATCTCTCCCATGAAGAAAGACTGAGGTCTCTTTAGCTTGGAGAAGAGAAGGCTGAGAGGGGATCTCATCAGTGTCTATAAATATCTGAGAGGTGGGTGTCAAGATGAAGGTGCCAGTCTCTTTTTGGTGGCACCCAGTAATAGAACGAGGAACAATGGGTACAAGCTGGAACAGAGGAGGTTCCGCCTCCTGAGGAGACACTTCAATACTGTGAGAGTGGTGGAGCCCTGGAACAGGCTGCCCAGAGAGGTTGTGGAGTTGCCTTCTCTGGAGACTTTCAAAACCTGCCTGGATGCATTCCTATGCAGCCTGCTCTAGGTGGTCCTACTTTGGCAGGAGGCTGAACTAGATGATCTCTGGAGGTCCCTTCCAACCCCTAGGTTCTGTGATTCTATGAATGGGAATAAACATTTGAATTATTTAATGGTATCCTGTAATGCTTTAATGTATCTCTTGGTGAAAAGATAACATAAATGTTTCCCAACCTCAAATTAATTGGTCAGAGCTATAATTTTTCCAAGGCATTTGAGAAAGCTACATGGAAGTGCTTGAGGAACAATAAGGGAAGTGATAAAAAATGGTATGTGTGCAAATTATTATGCAAGAGACAAGAGCAGAAATACAGCCAGATTACAAGCCTAAGTATTCCTGGAAGTCTAGTATTAGCAGACATTTAAATGTCTAGTTCTAGTTGTGATTTTCCTTTTCTGTCTTTTTCAAGCCCAGTCCAAGTGTCAAAAGGAAGTTGGCCAAGAGAACCGAGAACTTGCTGCCACAGCTTTCTCAGGTAGTATTATTTAGTAAGCTGTTATTTTCAGGTATATGTCCTGGCACAGTTCTGTAAAGAGCTGGTGCTAATTCAAATATAGGCTGAGCTGCATATTCTCTCTCTGCACTGTGTGTTATATCTGATGCGCAACATTGTTTACATTTTCATCTCCAGTGGTCTGGATATTTACAATTTGAGGACAACATATATAAACCCATAGTTTATTGCATGATTTTATTTTTTTTTAAATGATCCCATATTCCTGCTGTATATTAGGCTACAGCCTCTTTGATTG
Source organism: Indicator indicator (assembly GCF_027791375.1). Lineage (NCBI taxonomy): Eukaryota > Metazoa > Chordata > Aves > Piciformes > Indicatoridae > Indicator > Indicator indicator. Next base: position 8,998,237 of record NC_072014.1, on the reverse strand, counting down.
ACTACATTTAAGAAGTCTTGAAGTGTGTTCTAGTAGTACCTACAAGTGTAAAACTAAACCATATTTATTCCAGGTGAGCTCTAAACCACTGTGGCAGCAGACTTATCCTACATTCCATCTGGGCAGTGAACAGAAAGATGACCAGTCAGATGGGTTTGGTGTGAAAAATGAGTGTTCCCCTGGTAAGGTTGATGCTTTTGGCACTGCTAAAGAAAATCTGTCAGAAACAGAAACATGCGTGTGATACATTTGAACTTTTTCTTTTAACCTATTTTCAAAACGTATTTTCTACCAGACGAATATTTGAAGGAGCGGTACAAGACACAGAGGTCTAGAGTGGATAATAGAAATGCTGGACCATCAACCTCTGCACTGCAAAGCAGCAGTCATCTGAACAGAAAACAGCATCTCCGAAAGGCTCTGGTTGATATTATACTGTGAGTTTTCTTACTGTTGAACAGTGTGGCTTTCCTTTTGGATAGATGAACTGAAACGATTTTAACATTTTGATGACTGCACTTTGAAAGCATGTCCGTGGGCATAAATTGTTTCACCAGAGCTGAGCCATGACAGGTAAAATACAAACTTGGTCACACACTTCAGTGTGAGTTTTGAATCTGGATGTCTTGTGCTCATTGTAGCGCTTTGCCAGTTCCCTTTCTCCTTTTGTTTGCTCAGAATTGACATGCAGGAAGGCTCTGTGTTATTTATGCCAGTAAAATTTGTCTGAAGAATGTACTGCATACTCTTGATTTTGTTTGTTTGTTTGTTTGTTTTTTTTGTCACAGACAGGCAGGCTTTACTGAAGAACAGCATTCATCCCTTGATGGAACCCAGCTTCCACAAGCAGAGTCTTCTACAGCAATAGAGAAAGATATTTTGGTAGCTAAAGACCGTTTTCTAGATTACTAAATTAAACTAAATTAATTTGTTGTGAATATTGACAGGATGATAGTCACAATGAGAGATAACTGAGTGACATATTCTTCTGCTAGTAGTTTCACACAATAGGTTATTTGTAGTGGTATTGTTGAGACTGAATCACCCAAACATCCGTAACATTCCAAAGAAATGCAGAATGAAACAGTAACAGGAGCCAAACTCATGTCAGGAAGTACTAAATGATTCTTTCTGCACCTGCAGGTGAGATTAACATGCTTTGAGCATAAATCAGTTGTCTTTGGGTTACCCTCATCTAAGGGTCTAGTTGGAGATGTCTCTGCTCACTGCCAGGAGACTGAACAAGATGATCTGCAAGGGTCCCAATGCATTCTGTGATTCTAAGGACTAGGATGATTTTCATTCACATTCTGGTTCATGATACAGTATGTGACACAGTTGAATACGCATTTTGTTATTTATGTATATTTAAAAATTGACAAAGTTCATCTGGGGATGAACTGGTGGTAACAGATTCCTGTGTTACTTCCTGATGTGGGTAGTCTTCTGGCTGATATTCCATTTGGCATTTCTTTGAATTGGGGCTGGTAGGTTTTTCATCTCTGCTAAAAAGCTCTGTTACTCAGACTTTACATGCCTGTTTAAATGTTGACATAGTGTTCACACAGTCATGTGCTGAGCACTGCAAGGCCTGTGTGAGGCATGTTCACACAAAAAGCTTCAGAGTGCATTGCTTTCCCTTTTGGATCTGTGGTCCAGCCCCAGAGCTAGCAGCTAATAGTGGCAGCACTGGAATGAAGAGGCAGAGGAATAGATATTGACAATTTATTTAAGGAAAAGGTTGTTGCCGGGTGTGGTGCAAAGGAGAGACACCTTGCCAGAACTGTGAAAGGAAAACCAGAACAAAAGCCATGTTTTTCTATGAGTTATGGTCATTCTTCATTGACAGTTCTGTTACTTGGCTCTTAGAGAGAAAGCAAGTGAGGCTTGTGCCCTGTTTTTCTGTTTGAACATCTTTTTATTGTTACTCAACCCATTTGTGTTTGGTAGGCCACTTAATGATGTATATTTAATTTACAGTATAAATCAGTCCTAATTACATGTCTTTTGACTCAACAAGCCCCTACCTCTAGCTAAACCTGTAGCAGCAATGACTGAACTTAACTGATGCAGCTTTCCCTTCTATTCTGCAGAAATACTACCATTATATTTGCCATGGAATTGACACAGCTAACATGGTCCCAATGGGTGAATCCTGGCTAGACCACATCTTAGCCTTAATTCCACAACATCTGAAAGAACTTGTTGAAAGCACACGTCAGCTGATTGAGGAAGTGAGAGAAGACTACCTTACAACTTTGCGAAAGGCTATAGGTAGATTTATGGGAGTTTCCTTCTTTCCTCATAAAGGTGCCAATGTTCAGAAACATTCATTCTTTGGTACTGCTCACTGCTGAGGGCTGCCATTGTGGAGGAGTTACATAAAAGTTCTCTTCTGGCTGTTAGAGGAACATTTTTGCAGAAAGAATACCCAGTTTTCTCTCTCTTGTCATCACTAAAGATAGTATTATTCATTATTTTTGTTCTTTCAACACTCTTTGAAAGTGCTGTTCTATAAATCTCTCTTTACTAGTATTGCTTTTTCCTAAATCCCTTTTTGTGTGTTTCAAGATAAAACTGCTCATGTCAAGGAGCTATCTATGCATTTGGAGGTTTTGGTTGAAGTGTGGGTGCAGGCTGGAGCATAGGAGGTTCTGCCTAAACACAAGAAAAAACTTCCTCACTGTGAGGGTGACAGAGCCCTTGATCAGGCTGCCCAGAGAGTTTGTGGAGTCTCCTTCTCTGGAGACATTCCAAACCCGCCTGGATGTGTTTCTGTGCGACCTGCCCTAGGTGATCCTGTTCTGGCAGGTAGGTTGGACTTGGACGATATTTCAAGGTTCCTTCCAACTCTTAAAGTTCTGTGCTTTTGTGATTGAGGTATTAGAGCAGATATACAACAAATAACAATGAAGCTGGTGAAGCGTCCTAGAGCACAAGTCTTCTGAGGAGCAGTTGAGGCAACTGGGTGTGCTTAGCCTGGAGAAAAGGAGCCTGAGGCGAGACCTCACTCTTTAGAACTCCCTGAAAGGAGATTGGAGTGACGTGGATCTCTTCTCCTAAATTACAAGTGATAGAACAATAGGAAACGGTCTCAGGTTGTGCCAGGGAAGGTTTAGGTTGGTTCCTTCACTAAGCTTATTTTAACTTTTCTTTTTTTCTGATACTTTTATCAGTTGACCATGTTTTCAGAGACACCAGGGAAAAAGATGAAGACAAGGAGGATGATTTTATTCCACCTCATCGTGCAGAGTAAGAAAATACATTTGTTCAAAACCACTGACTGGAGACCTGTGGGGTAGAATAGCATGTTTAAGGGCCAGTCTTAACAATAGTAGTTAGTGTCAGACCTAAATAAGACTTAGTTATGTAAATCTTAATAATGATGTACAACATCTTTGGAAAAAAACTGGAAAATGTGTCTACCTTGAAATGGGTTTTTTTGAAAATTTTATTTATTTATTTTTTAGCACTGCTTAAGTGGTAAGAAATCTCCTATTTGAAGAAGCACTTGATGTAGCAGGCCAAATGCTTGTGTATAACCTGCACTGTAATCCCCTGGGTAAAAGACCGTCCTTCATCTGAGTCTTTATAGATCTTCCATGTCTCGTTGGAGCTGCATAAGACAGTGCAGTGCTTTGGCTGCAAGCTTATGTCACACACTGACATGCAAATCCCGAAGTACAACCTTCTTCTAGCAGAATTATCATTGGTAAAACAGAAACAGGAAACTTTCTTCTAAAGAAGCGTCTAAGGTAGAGGTGGAAAAACTTGGAAGGTTTTTGACTTCCTGTGGCTACTTTTTCTGTCTCCTGTAGAATAAAGACTTGCTGAAAAATGGATAAAAGTTATTTTCTATCAGAAACTACTTATTTAATAGGAAAATGAGAACAAAAGTATTACAAATATATGATACATTTAGGATTGTGTTTCCCTTGCAACCTCAGGGTTTCAATATATACTTCTTAAGTTCATTGCTTAATATTTTAATAGTAAAATCCGACTGCATATAGAAAGTGGGAATTCTTAAGGCAAAAAAAGAGGCTCTGAGTATATTAAAAAAAACCCCAATCCACAAAATAGCTTAATGGTTTTAAAAATTTGAATGCAGTCCAACTGAGTGCATGAAAAGACTCAAAATTGGTGATGTGATGAGCATAAAAGACACATACTGCTTATTGTAGAAATTTGCTTATTAATTGACTAAATACCTTGTATATGTGTAATGATTTCACCACATGCCTAAATATGAAGGACCACAAACAGGCTACAGACCTCTTGGAATTTGGCCAGTATTACTCTCATTTCATTTTTGTACAGTGGCCAATATTTGAAGACTTTTTTGACATCTGAATAATGAGCAGAAATGAGATTTATTTCCTGAATTCTGTGCTTTCTGGGATGCAAAACAATTATCCTAAACCATACGTATAAATATTTGGGTTCTTACCACAGCTCCATTCATCCTAGTGTTTCATGTTGACTGTGGTTGTTTTTTCGTTTGTTTTCTTAGAATGCAACTAGTGCCAAAACCTTGGAACAAGTCTTTCTTGTCAGCACGCTGTTACATCAAAAGAAATTTGCATGCAATAAATCCTTCAATGCTTGCTGTTCTGAACTTATGGGAGACTTCTTTTAAGTAAGCATGATCCAAATCTTTTGGTTTCACCTGTTCCGTGACTTCAGAGTCTATTTAGGGAAATCACAGATGGATGTGTAGTAAGGTTTCAAAGTTGCCCTAATGAATTTGGGACTGCTCCTGGGACATCTGAACACTGATCATGGATATGGTGGCTTTGTTTAAAAGCCGTTATCCCAAATAATTGTCAGTATTCCCTCTGACTTTATGCTTTGAAGAGCTCCTGCAACCGTTCCTCTGTAGAGGTCAAGCTTTCTTACCTGTGCTTCCCTAGAAGTCACATGCAATGCTTTACTATCTCCATTTCCTAGGCAATTGTAAGCAAGAAGCTCTACATGCATGTTGAATAATTTAGACATTTTGTACTTGATTTTCTTTAGAGCGTGGGTCAAATGCCACCTGGACCTTGCTATATGTGATTTTGTTTTCTGGGTTGTTGTTGTTGTTGGTTTGGTTTTGTTTTGTGGTGGTGTTTTTTGTTTTTTTTTTTTTTGCAGGCTGTTCCCCAACATTTTGATTTGAGACACTATGTTCCTGTCCAGAAAGGCTCCAAAATGGAGCTGCTATGATCATACCTTCTCTAAGCCCTTTTTTTCACTTTTTTTTTCCTCTATGTTATCTTTCAGACTCTGGCAAGCCTTCTGCTTTTGATGCATATGAAAAATAATTTATTTTTGGATATGACTTTGATTTTTAAAATAGTCTTTCTTGCTTTTAGTGTAGTCCCTGACTCCCTATTTATTTGATGTTTGTTTTGTTCTTGAGAAGAGGGAAGGTTGCCTTTTCCATTTCACAAAATAACATTATTTTTGAACTGTTTAAAATATTTTGAAAGGCCTTTTATGTTTGAATTGTGAAATATGGAAAAAGTTTTATGGCAACAGAAGGATGAAAACTAAGATCTGGTGAATATGCCTCTAAAATATTTGTGTTACATTCTGTTTCAGAAATTTACGTCTTCTTGCTACAGAAATATTTCACAATAAACAAGAAGCTGAGGAACTCTGTTTTTTCCAGAATGCAGTCATGAGGGAAATTGGAAAATCCAGAGTGATTCTACATACTAAGTATGACCCAGTGCATCCATAGTTTTTTAACTTACAGGGAAATCTTTAATATTTTCTTCACTTCTCGGTAGTGCACTCAGCATGCTGCAGTTGTTTTCAAATAAAGCATCAGAATTGCTGGGTTTTTTAAGGTATTTGTGGCCATACTGTATTACATGTGTGCATCTGATACCTAATCAGTAATGCTGGCTTCCTGCAGTTAGATATTATTGCATATTAATTGTGTCAGAATGTTTGGATTGCTCTCGCATCTTAACATCTTCTGAGGATGCCTAACAAACTGCACAACCCCTGGCACTTAAGTGTGATAGTATCTTGTATTTTAAATACTGTCCATACTCACAGACAACACTTCCAGAGACAGTTCCTTACAATCTAAGGATGCTGCCATATGACCTACTTCAGCTGAACTATAGTTTCCCTGGTACACTGTAGTGTCTTTTGGTTCTGTGTAATACAAGCATTTATAGCAATTAACTTAAAACTACAGGTTTATTAATAGTAATCACTTGAGAAACTTGCAAGTATTGTTCTTTTAAGGTGGTTTCCAGAAGTGCAGAAAATCTTTCAGCAAGGTGTGAAACGAAAACAAGTCCCCAGCAATGCCAGCATCCCAAAGTCAGCATCTTTCTTTGCTTGTGCTGCCACTTTAATGACTCGTCAGCTGCAGGAGTTACTTCTGCATTCAGTTCAGGACTTCACAGATTTAATTGTTCCACCTGCAGTAAGTAATTCACATGGTATACTAGCATCTTAATTCACCCATGTACATACAAATTGTTTCCTCTTTATTTTGTTTCTTTTGAAACAAGTAATAGAAAGCATGAATTCCTGCTGTGTGCAGGGGGCTTGGACAAGATGACCTTTGCATTGGGATTGGAAGGGCCCCTCAAACTGTGAAACTCTGGTGGCAGTACTTTCTGGAAGAAAAGGAGTAGTGCTAGACAGTATTAAGCAGAGTTAAAGTAACTTGTCATTTAAGAAGGAAAATAGGAATGTATTTTAAATCTGGCATCCTCAACAATGCTGCAGTCAGCTCTGCGGTAGCGATTCGTTAATATAAGGCCCAGTTGCATCTTGCATTAGTGCTGTGTCTCTGGAGCACCTGTCTGTAAAGAAGTCTTGCCTTCTCTCTGCTATGAGCAGGTGTATACTACAGACTTTGGGAAAAAAAAAGGCAAGAAAGGAGGAATGTCTCTTTTGCACTCACATAATGTCTGTTGTGGAGGTAGATGTTTGTTGTTGGTATTAGATGTCTTGAAGTGAAACAAGATCTTTGTTCAGCTTGCTGTCAGCTACCCACAGAACTGTGGCTCTAGGTGACATTGATTAAAACACATGCAGAGAATGTAAAGAATTTTGTTGTCAAAGGAGAGTATATATTTTCATTCCTACTCCCTTGTGATTGTTTTCTATACTTCTGAGTTATGTGAGCTTTGATATCTGCAGCACTCTTCTGTTAGTATTAGTAATAAGTATTTATTTTCTAATCTTATCCCTTTTTAATGCTGATACTATAATCCCTAGTAGTGATAAAATGCTTCCTCATGTTTCCTGGTTAAATTTGCGTAGTTAGGATATATTAGCAGATGTAGGAAGGTTAAGAGGTGTCTGATCCAGATTAAGGATATAGTGAAAAATCAAATGATGCCACCAAGTGTGTATATTTTTATACTGGAATAGATGGGAATCCATACTCCAAATATAACCCTCTTCATACACAGTTGGGTTATTATGGATCCCATTCTTGTTCAGCAAGTAAAACTGGACGTAACGCTTTCTTTTAAGGTTAGTAGGTTCATAGTGACTGCTGCAGGTGATGAATAGCTGTACTTCTGCATACATCGTAATGTAAATGTTGCTATAGTTGTGAGGACTACAACTTTATAGAGGATACCCTCTGTGCCCGTTAAAAGTAACCCTATAGCTTATTGAACACCAGTTCACATGAGATTTATCAGAGTCATACTTCTGCTTGCACAGACCATGGCACACCATTTGCAGTTCAGTTCCTGACCATTTCAAGTGCATATGCATGTGCATGACTTCCAGTGCATGACTTAGCTTAACTGAAATGTTATTTTTGTGTATGTGTGTGCTAGAAATCAGTCCAAGTCTGCAAACACCCAGGTTTCATCCTGAGATTAATCCTTGAGAATGACAGCATCAAATTTGAACCTGAATTCAGTGACTACAAGGATGTATTACTGGGTGTTTATGCTGTTATGATTCAAGCTGTCAGTGATATACCGAGAGTTGAGACCAGGCTGTTTCCTGAGTGGGTAAGATACTACAATATCTTTTGGTTAATCATTATATTATTGCTACGTTTAGTTTGAAGGTATTTTAATGACTTAAGCCCTACTGTCAGAATTCACATAGTCATGTTAATGGCTTCCTGGGATTCATTAGAAGGAGTGTGGCTAGAAGAGGTTCTCCTCCCCCTATACTCTGCCCTGGCAAGGCATCTGAAATACTGTGTCCGCTTTTGGAATGTGGAAGAGTCCAATGCAGAGCCATAAAGATGCTGAAGGGATTGGAACATCTCCCTACTGAGGAAGGGCTGAGGGAAATGGGTCTCTTTAGTTTGGAAAAGAGGCGACTGGGGGGTGACCTCATTCCTGTTTATAAAGATGTGAAGGGCAGTGTCAAGAGGATGGTGCCAGGCTCTGCTTGGTGATGTCCAATGATAGGACAAGGGGCAGTGGGTGCAAACTGGAGCAGAGGAGGTTCTGCCTAAACATAAGGAAAAACTTTTTTACTGTGAGGGTGACAGAGCCCTGGATCAGGCTGCCCAGAGAGGTTGTGGAGTCTCCTTCTCTGGAGACTTTCTAAACCCACCTGGATGCGTTCCTATGTGCCCTGGGTGATCCTGTTCTGGCAGGGAGGTTGGACTTGGATGATCTTTCAAGGTCCCTTCCAACTCCTAACATTCTGTGATTCTGGGATGTTAGAATGCTCTTTCCGGATATTAGGAACAATTTGAAGTCATCTTAATTTTATTAATAAAAGTTCAGGGTTTTTTTTTCCCCAGCAAATAAAAACCCCATGAATCAACTCATTTCCTCTGAGTTATTTTCTATAGCAGCTGCTACTGCTATTCTGGAAAATCCCTTCTGGTTTGATACTGTAAAGGGCACTGTCTTTTAAAATATAGAATCTTTTGAGAGGACCATCCTTTAAAAAAAAGTTCTAAACCATAATTTAAACAATTTCAATTTATATTATGTTTATGCAGTCAACCAGATGAAACTGTTAGGTCAAACAGGAAACAATCCAGGTTAGGTAAAAGACATTTTGTGAAAAAAGAAAACACAGAAGTACCCACTTGGTTTAGAAATGCACTTCACTTCCTGTGTAGTAGTCTTAGTTTTTAACTGGAAATAGTGAAAATCATGTCCTGTAGTGCCTCTTGATGGTTTTCCAGGCAGCTATGGGAGCTGAACATTTTTTTTCTCCTGGGGGAGTACATTTGGACATTCTGTTGCCTTTTCATTTTAGCATCAACTTGAATTTTAAATTAAGTTACTAACCCTCAGCACTTTTCTTACTATGCTTGGACACATAATCAAGCAGAAACCTGAGCAGTATGTTATGCTTTATAAAAGCACTAATCAATAACTTGGGAAAAGACAAATTAAACGAAGTATTTCAAGCATGTCTAAATGTGTAAGAGCAAGGCTTTAGATCTTCTGAGATGTTGCAGGAAGTGTCTCCCATATTTCTGATGTTATACATTCATCAGTAAATAACAAAATTGAAGTTGTGCCTGTGGTTCAGGAAAAATTAAAACAACATGTATATTAAATTTAGTATTGTGGATAGAATTGTTTTGTGTGGGCAAACATGTGGACCTCTGAGTTTCTCAGTGAAGCAGCTCTCATTTCTTGGTTGTTGGAGGCAAACATTCGTAAGCTAGGATTCAAAAAAATGTGGGAGCAGAGGTTTATTTTCTATCCTGTTTATCTTCCATGACATCACTAAGTTGAAAATGTTTGGGATTTTGTGTGTTTTTTTTAAAGCCAAAAGACAAGTCCTCATCAACTGTCTTGAAACCTGTTATCCTTGATGAGATCTTGGATGAACATACGAAAAGGATCAGAGAAGAAGTTGCTAGAGAAAGTGCTGCACCTATGGAACATCTCAAGCTGTATGACAAGTACAGCTTCCTAATAAGCAAACAAGCTGAGCAAGATATTGAAAAGTTCCTGACAGAGGAACACACCTTTGAAGAAATGAAAAGGGAAATCACAAAGTACAAGGAACTTGCTGAGGAAATAAAATATACTTCTAGGAAAGTAAGTTATCCATATCTTTTAATGAATATTATTATATCATTTAAATGTTGATGCTTACTAAGAATGTTGTTAGTCAAAGGTGGGGAGAATTAGCTGTGAGATAGTTAAAGTGATTTTTTTTTTTTTTCAGAAAAAGTTTTTTTTCATGTGTTAACATTTCTGGAGTGTATTTGCTCTTCTTCAGTGAGACTTAGTTAATTGTTTGGAGACTTTTGAAGGCATCCAGAGTACACTCCTCATATATTTGAAGGAGTAACAGAAAGTGTAGGTCCAGCCACCTCCAAATTCCTTCCAAGCATCTAAGGCAGAGAGAGGATCCTTAATATGAACCACTGTTTTTGTCCCCATAGTGATATTCTATGTGTAAAGATCTGTTGTCCATCCGTTGTGAAAGAACTCAGAAGGCTGAAATGCTTTTCCTTAAATGTTTGTATTGAATGCTGGGAGAGAAACCCTCAGTTTTGGAGAAATTTGGACTTACAGGCCTATTATGAGGGCTTCTACATCTGTCAAAGAAAGCACTGGATTTGGAGACTCACAGGGAGTCAAGTCCCTTGTTGATCCCAAGGAGTGTCACGTCTCCAACCACAGTGCGAGATTACCATGCTGTGGAGGTATTTCAGACTCTGCGGTTTCACCAGGCTATGCTCACTGATGGTTATTTGTCAAGCTACAAAGCGACAGAAGTAAGATTTACATGAAGTTTGATGTGCAGATACAGAGAAACAGTTACTTGGAACTGTTTCTTTCTCTTCTTCACCTGAAAGTTTTAAACACATTTTATGGTTTAACTGAATTCCTAGGTAAGACCTCTGATACTTGGCTTCAAGACAGTGAGAGAAAATAGGTAAAAGTTCTTCAGTGTTCTGACAGCTGTTGCATTTGCCTTGCAGTATGTCCCTCTAGGAATGTTTGAATTGCACTGTGATGAATTAATGAGGACTTTGGTACAGCGAGCAGATAATATTTGTCAAAAAATTATTTCAAAGATGTTCGAAGATCATCAAGACATAAATATGAGGTAATTCCTAAAGTGATAACGTGTGCTGAAATGTATTTATTTTTGTTTGCAATGTTGATTTTTAAATTATTTTTTAAAATCCTTATAGGATGTGTTGAGCTCATTTTTAATGCTTTATATGTACACGATTAGAGGAAAATATGCACACCAAACCAGTTATTTTATGTTTTTCAGACTATGTCATGAATTTGAAACCATATCAGAAAAAGCCTCTACTACTCCGTGTAATACACAAGAACTCAAGGAACTTAAGGTACTTTTTTTTTTTTTTTTTTTTTTAACACGTCTAGGCAAGAATGGCTACCAGCACTATTGCTCTGGCCTTAAGTTGTTGTCTACGTTTATCCTATACCTTATCATCTTTTAACTCTCCCCATCTGTTAACCTCTTCCTGATCCTCCCAGAGAAAGGGGAATCAGAAAAAAGAAAGGAGAGCAATGCAGAATGTAAAGTTATACTTAGTCATCAGTCACAAGACACTGGAAAGCAGCCCTCAGGAGTAGGGTGATGAGCAGGCACCTCCAGGGATGGTCACCCTTGAGAAGAGGAGTAGGAGTCCCCATCCTCAGCAAACTTCTGCTTTTATACTGAGCATGACGTTTTTGGTCTTGGATCCATGTGTAGCCAACTTGGGTCAGTTTTTGCCTTTCCCACCTTAAGCTCCTGGCTGACTTCGAACTGCTATCGGCCTGCAGCCCATGGCTGGCCTAGGATTTTATCCCAGCCAAACCAGGACAGCAGTGGCATATGCAGGCTGCCCCCTTTACAGGAATACTTCTGGCCTTGTTAAAGTCACTGGTGCTAGATCTGTGTTACAAACCAGCAAAGGAGAGGGCTTTGGCAATAACGCTAAGTGTCATAGCCTGGCTCTTACAGGAAGAGCTCAGGTCTTCCCCACCAAATCATCATGGCTGCATGGCTGTTTGGAACAGTCCTTTGTCTGTGCTGTCACTTGCCCTGTGCAGTGGGATTGTTGGTGAGAATGGCTATTGGCGTGGACCAAAATCCTGTAGGACAGCTGTCTCCAAAGTGGGGCTGTGAAGCCCAAGGTGTGCACTAGGTGATCTGTTGGAGTGTGTGATAGAAATAGTATTTGTTTTTTGTCTAAAAAATAAAGTGAGAAAGAAATGAAGCTTTACTAGTGTTTAATACACAGATTGACACTAGTGCTCTCACTCAGTCTGTGCTAGACAAGAGCATTTGAAATGTGAATTTATATCCACTGTTTTTAGTGATGAACCTTGCCTGAAATGTCTGTTATGCCTTGAGATACTAACTGATCACAGAATCACAGAATATATCTGCTTGGAAGAGGCCTCAAAGATCATCCAGTCTAACCCTTGACCCAGCACCGAAGGGTCAACACTAAACCATGTCCCTAAGCACCAGGTCCACATGCTGCTTGAACACCCCTATGGGTGGTGACTCCACCACTGCCCTGGGCAGACCATCCCAATGTTTGAGAAGCCTTTCAGTGAAGAAATATTTCCCAATATCCAGCCTGAACCTCCCCTGGTGCAGCTTGAAACCTTTTCCTCTAGTCCTGTCATTTGCTACCAAGGAAAAGAGGCTGCCCCCTCCTTGCTCGAACCTACCTTCAGGGAATTGTAGAGACCAAGGATGTCTCCCCTCAGCCTCCTCTTCTCCAAACTGAACAACCCCAGATCCCTCAGATACTTCTTGTAGGCCACATGCTCCAGGCCCTTCTCAAGCCTCATTGCCCTTCTCTGGACATACTCCAGCCCCTTGTCGTCCTTCCCGTAGCGAGGGGCCCAGAACTGAACACAACACTTGAGCTGTGGCCTCACCAGTGCTGAGTACAGGGGGATGATCACCTCCTTGTTCCTGCTGGCCACAGTGTTTCTAACACAAGCCAGGATGCCATTGGCTTTCTTGGCCACCTGGGCACACTGCTCACTCATGTTCAGTTGACTATGAACCAGGTCCGTCTCCAAGCTGCAGCTTTGCAACCAAACATGTCCAAGTCTGTAGCTTACCATGGGGTTGTTGTGACCCAAGCGCAGGACCTGGCACTTGGCCTTGTTGAACTTCATACAATTAGCCTTGGATCATTGGTCTCACCTGTCCAGATCCCACTGTAAAGCTTCCCTACCCTCTGGCAGATCACCACAGCTACCCAGGTTGGTGTCATCTGCAAACGTACGGAGAGTGCACTCAAGCCTCTCATCCAGATGATTAATGAAGACATTAAAGAGGACAGGCTGATAGTCTGGAACCATAACACTGAGCAAGACATGAAAACTAAACATCCAGGTCATGAAGAGAAACCTTTACAGCTTTTTCAGTGAAGCTTTCAAGCCATGTGTTACTTAATCCAGTTCTCTACAAAATGTAGTGATCCATGCTTGGAAGATTCAGAATCCACCTCTTACGTAGTAGCCGAAAAGCCACACGCCATTGGAGGACAAACACCTGTTCCACCTGCTATGGTAAAAATGGCTGAAGTAACACATGACAAACAATGCAGTGACAAATAAAAATGTGCTGCTTTGTCAGCAAAGGCTGTTGGAAGGTGCATGGAAAGCATTGCTGAAGATGTGTAGAAACAAGCAGTGAAACAGCTGCGTGAGAGGTCAGGTGTTTAATGCATCCCAGTTTGTGGTTTTTGCTAGGTGCTGCTTCCATAATGAAATACACAAAGAACTGCCTTTGTCTGAGCCACTAAAGGAAAGATGTATGGAAGGAAATATGTTCTCAACAGTAACTGAGTTCCTGAATAAAAAACTTTTTTTTTTTAATGGGGAAATTGTTCAGGTGCAACCACTGAAGGAATGGCTTGTTTGACTTGAATGAAAAAAGGGTTCTGAAGCAAGGCTACAGAGAGAGCACCACACATTAAATTCTTTCACTGCATCACTCATAAGCATGCTGTGGCAGCAAAAATGTTGGGGCTAGAGATGCACAGAGCTCTACAGGATGTCATCAAGGTGGTTGATGTCGTAAACCAGATCTTGCAATAGCAGAACCTTCATAATAATTTGTATTGAGACTAGGTTTAACTATGAAATCTGCTGTGCCACACAGGGATTACTGTTTTTCCTTTGGTAGCACCATGCTTCCTCTCCCAAACCCACAATGCTAAGAATAGGATGTCTGGATTGGCTTCCAGTAGTGCAAACCTTTTGTGTACACAGCTTCAACTGTTCATTTGAGTTTTAATCAATAAAACAGCTAGTTAAGGAAGTAGGAGTAACAAAACCAGCTAATGCTGTGCTATTCCAAATAAACAGCTTTTCAGAGAATCGATTTTCAAGTTTTATGCTTCTTTCTAGATTTTCCTTGTGGAAAAAAAAAAAAAGCTTTTAAATCTGAGTACTATTTCAGGTGTTATTTTGGCATTAAACTGTATAAAAATACCTTCCCTTTTGATTTCTGTTCCCCAGGCCTGTGTGCAGAAATTGGAAACCTCTGACATGCTTGAGCTGGAGCAGAAAGTAGTGGATGTGGCAGCTCGTGTTGCTTTCCTGTTGGGATGTGTCAAAATGTCACCAGCAGACATTCAGCTGAACAGCAATGTTTTTCAGTGGTATGCACGAATGCCAGATATCTTTGAAGAGCACAGAAGGATGATTAAAGAAAAAACAGATGAATTTCAAGAGGATCTTAAGGTTTGTAATAAGACTGTTTTTAAAATCCTTGAGTTCCTGATTTTGAACGATGTGTAGGACATTCAGGAGGTAGCTGGTGTCACTGTGTTATAAAGAAACATGCTGCCCAGGCTCTGTTACCTTGAAAATTGTTATTGCTGTGCATGGTTTAAGGCTTGGTTTCTGACACTGACCAGTGCTTAAACTCAGCGTGAAATATGTGTTGTGGACTGGTTTCTATGAGGGAAAAAACCATCCTTGAACTGTAGGGCTTTAAGATAAAACGCACCTTTGTCTTGTGAAATTCTTTATTTTCACCTGTCATTTGATTAATCCTATTATTTTAATGTAATTTGAGATATATTAAGCATTTGAATTTAGCTTTCTGTTATTAGCCTCCTGATGGTGTCTGTCACAGAAAGCAGAAACTTTAACATCCAACTGTATCCTGTGACATTGAACCCAAAGTTGTGTCTGTCAGCCCAGTAAGTCACTGCAGGTAGTAGTAGAATTCAGGGCAAATTCTGTAACTTGAGTGAAATAGATACTCACATGCAAGTATGTTGGATCTCCTGGATTGCCTCTCATTGTAAAGTGTCCTCATATAGCAAATTAAAACAGTTACTTCTTCTTTTGACAAAAATTGTGATTCTTTAAATGAGTTTATGCTTGCTTGATGTTTGTAGACACGCTGTGAAAGATTTGTTGAGGATCTGCAAAGCTACTCTAAGCAAGTTGAAAGACTTGATGCATTTGGAGATATTCAAGAAGTCAGCAGCTATTTGAAGGAAGCTCAGGCATTAAATACAAAATTGGATCTTGCTGCTGATAAGGTACAGACTAGATTCCAAACTAGTCCAATAGTAGAATTGTAAATCTTAATATTTGTGTTGTCAGAATCAACAGTTTGTTTAGTAATACAGGTGCTGAGGTACGGCAAAATAATTCTGAATTCAGCTATGAAATTTCTACATGAGTTGTGATTTATATTGTCAATTTACCAAGCCCAGTAATTCATTAACATGTGGTCTTGAGCTAACATAGCAGCACTTTGCATAGTGAAAAAGGAGGGTTTGCAGAGAAATGATGCTTTTATATTCTTGGAAGTGCAGTTCCTGATGCTCATTGCTACCTGCTGTCTGTGAAAGCCCTCATGGTAATGCCAGTTGTAGAGGAATGCCCAGGTACTGTTTTGAAGCTCTAACTCTGCTCCTCTATTGACTAGCAGGAACACTGAGCCATTGTTATTAAAGATTGCTTTAACATCAGTTAGAGGAAGTAGTCACATAATAGACTGGTTTAATAACACAAAACTTCATGTGAAGCTTGTTGAAGACACCAGAAAACTTCCCTAATTCTGTGATTAGGACCTGGTATCATGGATGGCCTTGTCTGTGTTTCTGACCTCATTTATGCCTCAACAGATTGATCAGTTCAATCTAGAAGAAGAGTTCTTTGGCTGGCCAGTATCTGAGTACCCTCAGCATAAAACCATCCGGAATACTCTTGCTCCATATCTTCAGCTCTATGAGACGACTGTGGAATTTCTCAGAAAACACAGAGACTGGACAGAGGGACCATTCACAGAAGTGAATCCAGACAAAGTAGAGGCAGATGTAGGAAACTACTGCCACGGACTGTATAAACTAGAAAAAACCTTCCGCAATTCTCCAAATGCGTTAGCCATAACAGGACAAGTTAAAGCAAAAGCAGAGGAATTCAGGTGCCACATTCCTCTAATCCAGGTGATTTGCAATCCTGGTTTGCAAGAGAGGCACTGGGAAGAGATGTCGAAAATTGCTGGCTTACCACTGGCTCCTTCTGAAGACTCAACTGTCTTGTCATACATTAACTTGCATCTTGACCCGTTCCTAGAAAAGTTTGAGACTATCAGTGAATCAGCCAACAAAGAGCATTCTCTGGAGAAAGCCTTAATGAAAATGATTGCTGAATGGGATCAAATGGAGTTCACTCTTCTTGCCTATAAGAAAACAGGAACCCAAATTTTGTCATCTGTAGAGGAGATTCAGATATTGCTAGATGACCACATTGTCAAAACTCAGACGATGAGAGGATCTCCATTCATTAAACATTATGAAAAGAGAATAAGGTAGGTTTTCTTCTAAAGTAAGTTACCAAGCACCATTACCAAATACAGCTTTTTCTGCTCAATCTGAAGCATAGGCACTTCAAATGTTTTTGTTTATTCTCCTTAAGCAATGAATGAATCTCATTTTAAAGGGCCAAAGCTCTTGTCCCATGTCAGCTACTTGCTATTTAATCCCATAAACCTGATTTTTACTTTTAATTAACTTCACGGTAAGTGCTAATGCATTTAAGAGGTTGTTAACCCTTTTTTAACTGCTCTGGTACTCAAGGTACCAGATGAAGCAGAACAGTGTCTTTGTTTTACTGGATAGAACATATCTAATATATAGATGGGAAAGCTGTAGACTAATCCACACAGGCATGTAGTGACAGGACAGGGGGTAGTGGCTTCAAACTGGAAGAAGCTCAATTTAGATTAAACATTAGGAGGAAATTGTTCCCTTTGAGGGTTGTGATGCACTGGAACAGGTTGCTCAGAGGAATTGTGGAGGCTGCAACCCTGAAGTATTGAAAGCCAGTTTGGATAGGGCCTTGAGCAACCTGATCTAGTAGGAGGTGTCCCTGCCTGTGGCAGGGGCGTTGGAACTAGATGATCTTTAAGGTCTCTTCCAACCCGAACCATTCTATGGTTTTATGAAAATGAAACAAGACGAATATAAGAGAAGCAATAAAAGACTTTTTTTTTTCCTAATGTAGAAAATAAAGTTTAAAACTTAGCATTGTATGTTAAAATGTCTATACTTCCATCACTGGCTATAGATTTTAATCTGGTTTTGTCTCTTTCCTCATTACATGCTTCTCTTGCTTCTCAAATCCCCCAGACATAGCCATATGGTGGTAAAACAACAATCTTTCATCTAAAGCTTTCCGTATTAGCCCGCAGAAATGCTGTTTCAGATTTCAGCACACATGTTCTGTAAATGCAACTACACAGAATGATAGAATGGCTTAGGTTGGCAGAAACCTCAAAGATCATCTAGTCCAACCTCCCTGCCATGGGCAGGGATGCCTCTCAACTTAGTCTTGGTTGCTCAAAGCCTCATCTGACCTGGCCTTGAACCACCCCCAGGGAGGAGGTATTCACAGCCTCTCTGGGCAGCCTATTCCAGAATCTCACCACCCTCGTACTGAGGAACTTCTTCCAAAGATCCATCTAAATCTACTCTCCCTCAGCTTCAAACCATTTCCTCTTATCCTGTCTCTAGACACCCTTATGAAAAGTCCCTCTCCAGCCTTCCAGTAGGATCTCTTCAGGTTCCCCTGGAGTCTTCCCCAGGCTGAACAACCCCAGCTCCCTCAGCTCATCCTCATAGCAGAGGTGCTCCAGCCCTTGGATCATCTTTGTGGCCCTCTTCTGGATTCACTCCAACACCTCTGTATCCTTCTTATGCTGTGAACACCAGAACTGGGCACAGTATTTGAGGTGGGGTCTCAGCAGAGCAAAGGGCAGAATCCCCTCTCTTGCCCTGCTGGCCACACTCCTCTTGATGCAGCCCAGTCCACGGTTTGCCTTCTCAGCTGCAGAAGCACACATCAATACAGGTAGACAGATGTACCTACTAGTAAGTGTTAATTCTGTAGTTACTACTGGACTATAATGTAAGAGTTCCTTCCTTATTAATGTGGAATAGTAGAGTTTGCCTGTGTCAAATGAGTAAGGAAGTACACCATGAGACTTTCATCCTAGTTTTTGGTGAGTGACAGCATTTGTAGTAATCTTCAAGGGCTAGGTGATAACACCAGGGGCTGGTTTTTCAGTAACACAACAGAGCATGTAGAACTCTGGATTGCTGCCAGAGAGGATTCCAAATCACTCATCATTTTTGGTGTAAGCTAGTTAATTGGCTACCTAACTCTCCTCTCTTTGGAAGAAGCAAAAGCAGCAGAGATGAGGCACCAATACCTAAAATATGAAAGAGGGTCTTTGAGTGAAGGACACAGAGCTGTTTGTTAGAATCTGTGGTAGGTAAAGGAATGAAGAAGTTAAATATATTTTGAACTAATATTGTTTTATAGGGAATGGGAAGGGAACTTGTTGTTGGTACAGGACATTGTGGATGAATGGCTGAAGGTTCAGGCTACCTGGCTTTATTTGGAGCCAATTTTCAGTTCTCCTGACATCATGGCTCAAATGCCTGAGGAAAGCAGACGATTCAATACAGTAGTCAAGACATGGAAAGACTTAATTCAATCAGTTTTGCAGGTAAGTACAGCTGCCTCTAAGTATATAAAGTGAATTTGTACTATGTACTCCCCTCCCCAATTACTTCTGATAAAACAGTAATCTGTTTTCCATTTCATCTTAACCCCCTTTCTTAGATTCTCCTATAAATTAACTTTCAGAAGTTCATCACATAGAATCATAGAATTGAGTGGGAGGGGCCAGTAGAGTTCAGCTAGTCTAACTTGTTCTAGAAGCAGAACCTTGGCCAATCCTACATCATATGCACTAAAGCTGTGAAATCAGTAGTGTTCCTTTGGAGAAGAAAGTGGGTGAAATAAAAAATGAATGTTACTGAGTCCTAGATTTCTGAACATTGTGTGCTGAACAGTCTGTGTGAGAAAATCTTCTAATTGGGGTTTTGTGTGCTAATCTTACAGAGTAGTGTTGAATGTGACATATGTCAGCACTGGCAGAAGAAAGGATGATCTGTTTTTTGTTTGGTTTTTTTTTTTTTTTTTTTTTTTTGTTTGTGTGTGTGCAGGAGTATGCACACCAGAATAGGAGTTAACAATCTCAACTTAATTTTGCCATTGTTTTCCAGAAGATGGCACTTTACTTCCACGAATACAGTGTTTGAGTTCCATGGCTAAAAAGAACGTGCTGTCCCAGCCTGTGCGGATGGCATTTCTTAAAGCAGAAAGCTACCTTGAGGCTCTGTGTGCTTTTTCACATTTATATACCATTTTATTGTAAAATTCCCGTATTTGCTTAGCTTCTCATCATGAATTTGAATAATCATATATTATTTCTTCATTTAAATATCTGATTTAGGCAATGCACATTAATGAGAGTTAAATTACTTAGTGGTTTCATTTCTACTTTCCAAAAAGGTTAAAAGAATTCCAGGATACAGAAGTGTTTCTTTTTTGTGGGGGGAAGAAAGAAAAAAGCAAGGCACAGAACTCCAAGAAAAAAAAATACTAGTCTGCAACATGTAATATGTTAAAAATGGTATTCAGCACCTAGAGTTAGTGATGTTTGGTTTTGGTTTTTTGGTTGTTTTTTTTTTTTTTTGCTCTTATATCCTTGGTACGTTTGTTCCCCTGATCGATGCTGACAGTGTCACTGACAAAGTGAGTTATGTTGATGCTTTCAGTGGCATTCCTTGTTCTTCTCCACACCTTAAGCATAACTGTAAATAGGAGTTCTATGTTGAGGCATAAAATATTTTTTTTCCTGACTTTTTTGCGTATGAAGGAAAAAACCCAACCAAAACCCAAACAGAACAGCATATCTAAGCCTGGCAACACAGCTTGATTTGCCTTACCAATTGCGCTTACTCTATTTGCTGATGACAAATATGCTAAGGGGACAAAACCTCTTTTTGTTGACAATGTACGGTTATTCAATTCTTTGTGCATTAAAAATTGTTATAAAACAAGTTGTGTGCTGACAGCTTAATTGTGTGTGGGTAGAAAGTATGCGTAGTTGCCGACTTTGTTCTGGTTTGGTGTGGTGCAAGAGGCAAGTGACAGAAGGTAAATGTCTCGTACAAAAGAACACTGTGATTATTGTATTAGGGTAGTGCACCCCCATGAGGATCAATTAGATAAACACACAGTTCTGCTTTTTTTCAGCCGATGGAAGTATTTGTGGAATGTGAGCAGGGAAAGTAACCAAAGCTGAATTCACGTTGCAAATCATTTCTGAATGCGATGAAGTTTTGAATAGAAGCTGAACTTGGAATTTATTATGAAATACTCCCAAATGCAGTTGAGCAGCAGTCTGGTTACTGCTCAGATCTGTATTGTCACCCTGTGAAAATTTTGTTTCTTACTGACACCTGCACAGCAGTCTGGCTTCACTTGCCCCTTGCAACATAAGAGACCTATGCTTCTGTTCTGTGAGATGGTGGTATTCTGCAGACCACAACAGAGACTGAGTCAGGCATTCTCTGTAATGGGCTCTGACAAGGCTCTTCTAGTTGTACTGGAACTAGGTAGAAGTATTTGATTGGTTTGACTTCCTCAGTCATAAATCTGCAAGAGTCCCTGCTTTTCAAGATGTGTCTTGTTTTGGTCCAAAACCCCGTACTTGGTGAGCAAGATAAAAATGCAATGATAACAGGGCTATAAACAGGACATAAGGCATGTTAAATACTAAAAACCTGGTGTTCAAACAATGCTGTTTCTTTAAAGCTTCTTAGACAGTAACCGGTAGGTCTTTTGCAAAATCTTTTAAAAATATTTGTAATAATTAACTTTCATCTTCTGCAGTAGCTTTTCTAAGCATTTACAGTCATTTTAATTTGAGAGGTTAATTTGGAAAGCACTAGAAAGAATTTGGCAAGTCTTCCGTGTCTTAGTATGTATTTTGTCCCCTACACAGTGCATATTTATGCAAGAAACCCAGGCCTTATTCTATAGCACATCTTGACATTCAGATATTTTTCAGGAGCTGTTGAAAAAAGAAATGAAAATACAAAGTTTTAGATTCTTAAAGCAAGTCTAACTTGTCATGTTTTGCTAGTAAAAGTCTTTAAACATGTCTTTAGTAAGTAAACACGCTAGGATCAGAGAATACCTTCGCTTAGATCACATTACTGGTTAGTACTGAAGTGTCACTCTTGTCTAGGTACAACTTTGCCACCTCAAAACTCATGTGATGTATTTATTATTAAATATATATTTTATATGGAAGGATGAATTGATCCTATTTTGAAAGTTATTTTCATAAATAACAGTTCATATTTTGACAAATTTACTTCAATACCAACTGCCTAACTGCCTTTCCAGTTAGCCCTGGCGAGGAAGGAGTTTAGTAAACTGTTCAACCAGATAGTGGTTTGAGTAAAAGAGAATTTGAAGTAAAGATTCATTTTGCTGAAGACTCCTTGCAGTATTGTGTGGTGGTTTACTTGAGAAGGCATTAACATTTTTCTTTGGAATAATTGCTTTTCCAGGACAAACATGTGTTGGCAGTGGTAAAAATAGACAAGATGTTGGGAAAACTGAAGAAGTGCAATGAATTTTTGGAGCTAATTCTCAAGGGACTTAATGAATACCTAGAGAAGAAGCGCCTCTTCTTTCCCAGATTCTTTTTCTTATCTAATGATGAGCTCCTTGAGATTCTGTCAGAGACTAAAGACCCTACTCGGTATGGTACTGTTTGATACGTGTATTTGTGACTCACAGTGCATGCACACAGTCTTGTCATACTGTTTCTCTGAACCCAGCACTAGTTTTTTCTCACTGACAGTCATGGTATCTGCTTGGTTAGATTTTAGGATAGGTGAATGCAGAGTAATTCTTAGTGTGGGTAATTAAGTTCAGTTCTGTTTTCCAAACTAGTAACCCTTCCATCCACTGGTTTTCAGAAGAATCAGAACTCCATATAGTGATTTATGGTGTAATTAACATACCTGATTTTTCCCAATATAAAAGTAAGTATCAAATGGGCCTGTCTAGCACTGACTTGAGTTTTATTCTTTTAGGGACAGTCCTAATTAAAGGTTTTCAGAAATTTTTTACTGAACTTTAGCTCTCTCTGGGATTGCTATTCCCCAACCTCATTCAGAGTTCGAAACAGTATATCTCAATATTAAGTCCTTTTCACACTGAGTGGAATTAACTCTGTGAAGATTCCAGCAGGTGTGATCTTGTTAAGCAATATAACTTTCTCTATAAGCAGAGGAGTTGGAGTTTGATTCCAGTATGCTGACTTGATAGCGTTTGGTGAGTGCAGTGCAAGGTCATGCGAGAATAAGAATAAAAATGACAAAATGCCATCTCAGTCACAGAGAAATATTATTACAGTGCTGTGAACAGGATAAGAGATCTTGTGAGGAAAAAAAACTTAGAAGGGGTTTTAAATTTATTACAAGGTACTGTGTTAAGGTTGCACATGGTTGTTTTTCCCAAATTCCTTAATGTTTACTCTGCTTTGATGGGAAGGTGTAAATAATGAAATGTTTTGTAGTCTAGATGAATTAGCAGTTAAAGAAAGAACACTTCTTTTTCCTTATATGCTACAGTGCCTAGAATACTTTACATCTTTAAACTGATCTTCAAAAAATCATTGTGGTAAGCATCTTGCAGTGGGTAGTACACAAGAATTGTTGAGGATCGACCTTTTTTTTAAACAGACTTAGGTCTTGTATGTACATTAGAAATTGTTTATTGTTTTTGTTTAAATTAGATCTTTGGTAGTGTTGGCAAGAAAAAATGGTCAGAAGCTTTTTAAAACTGGTTTTGCTTTCTAGAGTACAACCTCACTTGAAAAAGTGTTTTGAGGGAATTGCCAGAGTGGAATTTACTGATGTCTTAGATATTACACACATGAAAAGTAATGAAGGAGAGACTGTGGCACTCATAGAGACAATCTCGACATCAGAAGCTAGAGGTCAAGTTGAAAAATGGCTGCTTGAGCTGGAGGCAGCTATGCTGAAGTCTATTCACAAGGTAACAAGGCCAACCTCTTATTTTCTGAGTTGTCATTCAGATTGTTCTACATTTGATGAGGTGTTGAAGGAGAAGATTAAGATGTGACTGACTGTGGGTTTTTTTGGTAATATTCCCCTTAATGATGACTGCCTTAATCAAGACCCTGAACTCTTCAGATAGCAGATTGCATTGGGTTGGAAGGAACCCTCAAAGGACATTTTGTCCAAGCCCCCCTCAGTGAGCAGGGACACCTCCAACTAGATCAATATGGACACCAGGATGTCATGGGGGACAGTTTTAAACACTTTACACAAGCCCAAGTAGTTCTCTGCAATCACGTGTTTCATATTGTAACTTGTAACATATTATGATGTTTTGGGCTTTTTTGAGCTTTGCTGAGAGATTTATTGCAAATGTCAATGTATGTAATTGAATTTGAGTCTGAATCTAGATCCTGATTTTTATTTTTTTGAAATAAAAAAAATAATCGAACCTAAATAATTCTAAAGCAGAACAGTTGCTGTTTTCACATGTAATTTTAGTTACCTTTTTCCTCTCTAGGTCATTGGCGATGCGATTGAAGCTTATCCAAAAACTCCACGTGTAAACTGGGTGAGAGAGTGGCCTGGACAAACAGTTCTGTGTGTATCCCAAACTTTCTGGACAATGCAAGTGCAGATGTCTATTAGAAATGGTCAAAGGGTAAGAATATTTAAAACTTCAGTAATACTTAGTGCTGTTTCTGATGATGGGCTAGGACCAGCACGGGAAGGTATTTTGTCAAGTAATGACTGTATGTGTCTGGCTGGTGCAGAATTTATAATCCATCAGCTAATGCTGGTTGGAACAAAGGTACTTAAAGTACTGGATTAAGATGCAGGATGTGTGTTTTGTAGAACCTTTCTTCTGTTTATCACTAGAGCTTAATGCTGTCACCTGTTTGATTTGGAAGCATTCCACAATTGCTACCATCAGCTAAGGCAACTCAATTGTCACTCCCTTGTGTTTGGAGAGAAAGAAACATCAAGGTGTTCACAGCTAGACATAAAGAGAGAACCTTTGTGGCACTTGATGATGCTCTCACTTGTTTTCTTCCGTATGTTTTGCAATGCCATATCAATTAAAGGAACTTTACTGTATTGTGGTTTTGAATTCTGCCTCTTCATAAATATCTAAGCTGGACAAATACAAAGTTAAGTATACCACAAACACAAAGATAGGGACTGTTTCTTGTCTTCCAGGAAAATGATAGTGTATGCTGGGTTTTTTCCATTTATATATATATGTGTGTGTGTGTGTGTGTATTTATATATATAAAATTTTTACAATATGGTTCTGTAAAAGTAGAAGGGCATCATACCACTGTTATAGTGAGAAGGAACATTTGAATACAGAGAAAGAAGAGTAATACAAGAAAAAATAATCATGCCTTAGATTTGTTGTGCAACTTCTTAACATTTTTGTAGGCACTTGAGGATTTTTTGGAGCAGAATAACAAACAGATTGAGGACATTGTCACCTTGGTGCGAGGAAAGCTGTCTAAGCAAAATCGAGTGACTCTGGGAGCACTTGTTGTGCTGGACGTTCATGCTAGGGATGTTCTTGCATCTCTAATAACCAAGGAAGTCAAAGATGAAAGTGATTTTGAATGGTTAAGTCAACTTAGGTACTACTGGGAGGTAAGTGATACTTCTCAGTCCTGTTAGAAAGTAATTTCTGTTCACAGTCTTACAATCTCTGCTTGGTTGCTCACCCAGAGAATAGTTACGCTACTAGGAGAATTTCTGCTAATAAGAGAAGACCTATAACCAGTAACTTTATGGATTGCCAACTAGAATGGCCACCAGCCAGGTGCAGACAGCTTTTAATTAAAATTCCTTTTTTTCATCCGTGCTGAGCATCAGAACATTTGTTGAATTTGCAGGGGGGTGTTGCTGACAATATGTATTCACTTCAAGACTGTATTTTGGTTTTCTGATTCTACAGGACAGAGAATGCTTTAGGGAAGATGATTTTCAATTAGAGGTTTTTCATCAGACTTACTGTCTGTATTACTTTATTTGTGTATTACATTTACTGAAGAAATAACAGTGTTTATACTGGGTAGTGGTAGGGTGCCATATTTTACATTCATCAGAAAGAGATTTCCTGTAACACAGAAGACATTGCATGTGAAATTAAAACAAAATGTGCATGTATAGATTGTGTATTGCTGTGTCAGCTATCAGATTGCCAGTAAGTACAGCTACTGGTCATGATTACTTCTCTTTACCTTTCAGAAAGTCTGTTAACGTTCTAAGTAGCTACACAAGTTGGTTTTACACTGATAGGATCATTTTTAGGTAGCTATTGATGTAGAAAATGGCCTTTTTTTGTTCAGTACTTCAGTATTGGTTAATTGGCAATTTAGTTTGTATTTGAGTTACAGTGAAAGTAGTGTCTCAGAGCAATCAGAAGTCTGACATGTAATTGTTTCTAACAGCATCACATCTGTTAAGGAACCCAAGAGTGTTGAGTTGTGGGTATGGGGTTTAAAAAATTATTTAATCTATAAAATGAACACCTTGTTCTGTAGGATGGACAACTGGAAACAAAGATGATCAATGCTGGGCTGAGGTATGGGTATGAATATCTTGGCAATACTCCAAGGCTGGTTATTACCCCACTCACAGACAGATGCTACAGGTAAAATTGCAAGTTACTAAATGTACTGTATTGGTAAGAATTTAGTTAGCTGAGATATTTTCATCAGTCCTGAGAAGAGCTGACTCCAGAATTGGTTTCTTTTATGCTGTAATAGGTATATAATTAGAATAAGATACATTCCTATTGGTGGAATAGAATTGATCCTGTGTGAATAGTTTAATTTATGACAAAATTAATTATAGTGCCACAAAGATTAATAATAAATTATGAGAGGATTTAGATTTAGCAGATGTGAACTAGTAAATGTCATTTGTAAAGTACAGCTGGCCAGAAGCAAGCAAACTCCTGCACCATCACAGGAAAAATTAGGCAGGAAACAGATCTGTAAAAGTTTCTGGTAAAAATTGGAGCAGCTGGAAAAATAGCATTAAAATTGGTACTTTTTTTTTCTTTCCTATTTTGTTTCCAGAACCCTGTTTGGTGCATTAAACCTACATCTTGGAGGTGCCGCTGAAGGTCCTGCTGGAACTGGAAAAACAGAAACTACCAAAGATTTAGCAAAGGCTTTAGCTAAACAGTGTGTGGTTTTCAATTGTTCCGATGGATTGGATTACCTTGCCTTAGGAAAATTTTTTAAGGTTTGGATAGCTCTTGAGGGTCATGTTCTCCATTTTTAAACAAGTGACATCTTCAGTGACTTTATCAGTTAGTGCTCTGTGTCAGAGCACTCTGGATCAGTCCTTTGTGCATTACAGCAGTATTAGGGTTGATCAGCATGTCCAAAGTAAGTCATTACCTAGTAATTAGTTGCACCTGTCTCTTGTAGGGTTTATTGTCTTCTGGAGCATGGGCTTGCTTTGATGAATTCAACAGGATTGATTTGGAAGTACTCTCTGTGGTTGCTCAGCAGATTTTTACTATCCAAAGAGGTAAACTGTTGTTTTAATTGTATCTTTTGCTTACCTATGACAAACAATAAAGATGCAACAAAACCTGCTCATCAGTGACGTTAGTTTTTATTTCTTCATAGGCATTAATTCTGGATCTGACCTATTAGTATTTGAAGGAACTGAACTGAAACTGAATCCTACATGTGCTGTCTTCATTACCATGAATCCTGGTTATGCTGGCCGTTCAGAGCTGCCTGATAATCTGAAGGTATTGTAACACCTGTCATTTTATCACTTTAAATATCAGGAAGTAAAAGAAGAAATCACTTTTTGGCAAATGAATAAGTTTTTAGGAGTATTTAGTATTGTTTACCTTAGTTTTCATTACACTGGTGTAGAAATCATCTTCTTTGAGAAGAAAAAGAAATTAGAAGGGATTATTGGTCTGAAAAGTAAGAATAAACTAAATTCCAAAATGTTAGGAAGTGGTTGCTTGATTCAAAGGCTGACTGTCAGGGTTGAAAAAAAACCCAGGAAGTAAAAAACTCCCAAATTTTCTGTATTTCCTTGCTAAGCACCTTAAAGTACAAAAGGGAACACTTTCTAGTGTGTACAACCTGTGGATGCTTTCTTACTGATGAATTAAAATATGAGGGTTTATTAATTCTATCTCTTGAGTTGATCTGAGGGTACTCATGCTCTTTTTAATGTAAGATTTCTATTCTTCTGAAGTCCATTGTTGGGTGCTTTATCCTTTCTTACTCCTTAGATACATTTGTCCTGCCTCCATAGAAAGAAAAAGAAATCAAAAAAATAATGGACAAACAGCAATGGGGAAAAGTAAAGTCTTTGTCAATATTTCAATAGTTCACTTGCTAACACAATGCGTGAATCTAAGCTTCAAAAGTCCTATTTGTGTAGCTGAAAGGACAATGTAAAAAAACCTTGTGGTAGAATGTGAAAAGTAACTAAAGTTTTGTCTGAAAGTATTATGATGTTTGTTTGGTGGAACAGTGGTAAAATTGAACACAGGCTGCAGCTGAACATTGTTTAAGTAGGAGCCCGACATCATTAACTGTTTTGTGGTGGTTGGATTGTACCCCTTATTCCTTGTACAGCTTGTGGTCTTCTGTGTGGTTTTGTGGTTAATTTTGAATGAGGAGGACCTACAACCAGGAATTGTCATAGTGCAAAAAGAAAGTATTTCTGAGCATTTCTGAAAAGCCATTGGAGACATTATTGTCATAATTGCAAGTTAAATTTGTTTGGCTGTCACTCTATTAATGAAATAATGATGTGACCCCCTGTTTTATCTAATTGTAGAGAAAAGTTGGTGTATAATAACACGTGTATAATGGGGTGTATAATCCCATTTTCTGAAGGGATATTTTGCATGCATGTTTTACAGGCTCTCTTCAGACCGGTAGCTATGATGGTTCCTGACTATGCCATGATTGCAGAGATTGTTCTGTATTCCTGTGGGTTCGTTACTGCTCGACCTCTGTCTGTGAAGATTGTAGCTACCTACCGGCTGTGCTCAGAGCAGCTGTCTTCTCAGCACCACTATGATTATGGCATGAGAGCTGTGAAGTCAGTGCTCACTGCTGCCGGCAACCTGAAGGTAAGTGATTTCTTGGATGTTCTTCGTCATCCTGTAGCTTAGTAAGATGTTCTGGTACTAGAAGGTAGATTGTTCTACACAGCTGTGTGTGGAAATGGAAAGGGTGTGTAGTAGAGCATGACCTAGGAGAAGTCAAGAAGAGATGAAGCTACCAGGCCATTCACTACGCTACTTGTCGCTGAATGAGAGCTTGTTAAATGCATTGATTATCTTTCAACAATTGTGGTTACAAATGTCCTGTGGCTTGGCTCTACTTTCTTAGCAGGTTCAGATACATTTGCCATACTCTGTGAATACTTTCCAGTAACACCTTGGCTATTACCCACCACATAGGACTTTGATCGCTCTTACCTCAAAGAAAAGTGGTGTATGATGTAGTGTTTTGGTTTGACTTGCCTTCTGGGTGAATGCAGATGCTGGACTAAGAAAATCAGCTGTTGTTTTATTAACTCAGTTTTATTGGGGCAGACTGGTATAGTTTGTAGTTCTCTTCCATTACAGTTTTTTTTTTTCAACCTACAATCTTACCATTACAAACAAACTCTGCAAACTTCCAAGTTGGTAGCTAAGCTATGTGTTGTAGCAAAGGACTCACATTTTGCATTTTTTCCAATAACCTGGGAGAGACCTGTGTGTGCAAGCTGTCAGAATTTCCACTTGCTGAAGGCAGAAGTTTTATGTCAAAGCAGGGGAAATTACCCTTCTTGGTAAGAAAAGGAATACATCTCAAGAAGCAAAAAATGTATGGTTTAAATAAAAATGTCACGTTTATAGTAACACGCCTCACTGAGCATAAACTCATGTGAAACGGGTCTGACTGTAGAAACATACTGCAAACACCTTGCTATAAATATATTAGCATGCATCCAGGATATTTGTTGTTACCAGTGCACCTGAACCTGCCAAAACCATTGCACAGATGCACAACAGGAAATGTTCAGTAAGACAGCTGAGTTGGACATGTACTTTTTTTTTTAAAGTATAGCAATTATCTAACACTACTTTTTCTATTTTTAAGCTGAAATATCCAGCGGAAGATGAAGAAATTTTGCTGCTTAGATCCATTACTGATGTCAACCTGCCGAAATTCTTGTCTCATGATATTCCACTTTTTGAGGTAGAAAACATACAGTTTTTTAGCTAAAAATACTTGAAATGGTATCATACTATTTTTATATAGGATATATCCAAGATTTCAAGAATATTCTTCTGAAATTGGTAGGCACTGGTAGTCTCCTCTTCAGAAAAGAAAAATCAGGATTTTCATTTAAAATGTAAAAAACAGTAAACAGACCTATGAGGCCCACATTCATTCTTGCCCTGAGCTGATCTCAAAACTGACCTGAATAAAATGATCTACAAATTGCTGCTCTGATTTCCAGAATGCACTAACACAGTGTAGTGCTCTAACCCCAGTCAGCAACCAAAAATAAAGTGAGGACCTTTTTCAACGTTAGTGGAAAAATCTTATGTGAAAAAAAGAATTTGTTTCTTCGTATACAGCCATGGGAACTTGAGTGCAGTTCTACACACAACATCAAAAGCTCTTGCCAGTTCTTTTCTACAGGAATAGAGATATTTTAGTGGTCATATTAGTTACAATTACATCTTCCATGCATAAATAATTATTAATATATACTTATTAAAATTAACTAAAATGATTAACACATAAGCTCATGTTTATCAGGAAAGAATATGCTTAGATAGTTAATCACTTCTGTGTGCCCAGGTAAAGATGAAAAAAGTACATGAAAAAAATCTGTAACAAATTACAAAGTCAGAACTTTGGCTTGTGAAATTCACAATTATTTTGTATTGATCAAAATAGGTATTATTCTGCCTCTTGACAACAAAGGGTTGATTGCACGAGTTTCAAACCAAACGGCTGTGACAATAAGTATATTTCCAATTAATTGTTTGGATAGGGTATTACTTCTGACTTGTTTCCTGGCGTGAAGCTACCAAAACCAGACTACAATGACCTATTGGATGCCATCAGGAAAAACTGTGATGCTCTGAATTTGCAAATGACCGATGCCTTTACCAAGAAGATCCTGCAGCTCTATGAGATGATGATTGTGCGCCATGGCTTTATGATAGTTGGAGAGCCTTTTGGGGGAAAAACATCTGCTTACCGAGTTCTGGCAGGAGCACTGGGAGACATGTGTGAGAAGGTATCCAAACAGGTTTATAAATGATTCTGGCAAAAACTCTTTTCAAACAGATGTTATAAACATATTTTAGTATTCATGCTGAATGCAGAATTTACTTTAAGTAACTTAAAAGTATAAGGAGAAGCTGCGTTTCCAAACTTAGGTAAGCTAGGATGACTCGGTTCTAAAACCACACATTTCATGTGTTTCTACACATGGTGTTTAAATTCTTCTGTTGGACTGGCCAAAGAAAGAATTAGCTACCTAAAATTTTAAGATAACCTGTTCCTTGTGAAAGCTTTGTACCAGATTTTCAACTTATTCTCATGAAAGCTACTGAACTCTTGTTCTAAAACGAATACTCTCTTTTAAACTGCTAGTTCTCATTTACCAAGCCACTGTTCAGTATTCAAATTAAGACTCCTGTTGACCTATGATAAAGTTGGGATAGTTGTACTTAGACACCTGTTAACCATCTTCCAAATGCAATGTGTGATGTCTCTCCTGCTGTAAATGGATGAAAGTTTAATGAAGATTTACTGTGTCAATTAAAAAAAAAGGCATAATAAATTGCCTGTTTGGTGTTAATAGATTTTATTGCTGTTGTGTCTTCAGGGGGTGATGGAAGAAAACAAAGTTCAGATCACTGTTCTAAATCCCAAATCCATAACAATGGGTCAGCTGTATGGACAATTTGATCCAGTCTCACATGAATGGTCAGATGGCATTCTAGCAGTGAGCTTCAGAGCATTTGCTTCTTCCCCAGTAAGTACCTAACACACATACAGCGTTTTGGGAAGTGAATTCTCAGTTTATCCATTTTACATTTGAATTCCATGTTGTTCGCACACCCGTTGTACGATTCACATGCTTCATCATCTCAATGCAGAAACTGCAGTTTGGTTTGATTGTAGCATGCTCCATACAAAGTACTTTTTGGATGCTGGTGATCGAAGATTTCTGTTTCAGAATTCCTTATGTGAAGATGAAGGGGTTTGCTTGTTGGGTGCAGGTTATAAACAAATACTTAATCTTTCTACCATATTGTCATGCTTTGTTGTGTCATGTTACGGCCCAAATCTGTGCTGATTATGTGTGTGGGCATTTTGACATTTATTTTGGGAGGAACTGCTGAGCCTGACTTATTGCTGACCTTCCATTAAAGTCTAGTGAAAGATTTTCACTGTGTAATATAACTGTAGATCTCAAATGTATATTTTAAAATAAACATAATGAAATAAATAGAAAATGCCTGATTACAATTATTTTCTGCAAATTAAGACCCCAGATAGAAAATGGCTGGTGTTTGATGGACCAGTGGATGCAGTGTGGATTGAGAATATGAATACTGTGCTTGATGATAATAAAAAGTTGTGCCTCATGAGTGGAGAGATCATCACAATGTCACAGCAGATGAGCCTCATTTTTGAACCAATGGATTTAGAAGTTGCTTCTCCTGCTACTGTAAGTACCTGTCTTTGAAAAGCTGATTACAAACGTCTTTGATTACTGTGAGAGTTATTCTAACTTCTAGAAAATATACTTCACTGAGAACTGAATTATAAGTTTACATTTCTTTTGATATTTTTAAAGTAAAGGACCTTGTAGCTTAGTTTTCTTGTTTAAATTTTTCATAATCTTACAATATGATGTGAAAAATTACATATTTACATATCTAATGTAAATAATTACATATAGTACCTGTTCAGCATCCAGCCCTTGCAATTGCCTGGCAATAAAAATAAAATAATTCACATCCAACTCTTTAATCTCCTAGACCAATTCTGGTACAACCAACAATCCCCTAATTGCTGGAACTGTCTCTACCTGCCACACTTACTTTTTTCTGATGGTACTTTTTGGAATTCAAACTCTTAAATTTCTCTTAAATATGAATAAAGGGCCCAGATAATAATGTAAACAGATAAAAATATCTGATTATCCATACCAGGAAGGAAGTTTTACTTAAAAATTATATTAAAATTTAAATTTATTGTTAAGCACTCCAATAGTTTATTGTCTTTTGTGACCTTACTTTTGGAAACTATTTAAGAGGAAAATCTTGTCTTTAATATTAGGTCTCCTGCTGGCTGAAGAAATAGAGCTCTAGAGCTTGCTCCAGGGCTAACAGAACCCCACTATACACTTCATAGCAGCTTCTCATAATCCCAGAAACTGTTGTTACACTGAGGGTTGGGTTATTACAGATAGGAATGGAATTTTAGAGGTTGCATAAGAGAAGATGTTCCTATTTGGTTCTTTTTTCCCCCCTTTTTTTTTTTTTTCAGGTTTCCAGGTGTGGTATGATCTATATGGAGCCCCATATGTTAGGCTGGAGACCATTAATGATGTCTTGGCTAAATACAATGCACTCAGGAGTCAGCTCTGTTCATAAAGAATTTATAACAGGCCTGTTTGACAGAATGGTTCCACTCTGTCTTGAGTTTATCAGGAAACACACAAAGGTAGGAGAAAGAATTTTCCAAGGAACTAGGGAACTTCCAAGTACCAAAGGAACGAATTGTTTTAATTGGATCATATTAATTTATTGCTTTTTAGAAAGAGCTGTTAAGATGAAGGCTGTGCACAAAGTTTTCACACCTTATTCAACTTGCTTCTGAATGTATTTTAGAAAGATTCATCTTACAGGATTTTTTAGCTTCATAGAGGGAAAACCCCTACCATCCAGTACAGCCTCCTTTCAGTGAGTAAAGCACACCTGCAACTGAGAGCACTTTTCTTTTCAGGAGCTGTCTCCTACTTCAGATACAAACTTAATTCGGTCCCTAATGAATCTGATGGACTGCATGATGGATGAATTTGCAGATGAAGATAAAGTTAAAACTATGAAGGACGATGACATTTTCTCTTGGCTTGAGGTAGGCAGTTTGTTTAACATCCAGAATAGGGGATTCCAAACCAGGCTGTAGTGAAATGGACTCCAGGAGCAATAAACTCTATATTCTGTAATTAGACTGTATCTTTTATAATATCTGTTGAGGAAAATAACATTATATGCTTTATAATTGATACATTGTTGAGTCTGATATGTTTCATGTCTTGATATAAATGTAACAAAGTTTATACAAACCAGACAAAATTGTACGTTATTATCCAGTATCTTTTATCCCTGTTTATTCCTGTTAGATCAATGCTAT
Organism: Indicator indicator; assembly: GCF_027791375.1. Taxonomy (NCBI): domain Eukaryota; kingdom Metazoa; phylum Chordata; class Aves; order Piciformes; family Indicatoridae; genus Indicator; species Indicator indicator. The sequence continues at coordinate 8,964,421 of NC_072014.1, read as the reverse complement.
CTAAGTGCTGCAATTCATGGCAAGCCCTGTTAGCAGACATAGCCATCACTCTGTGAGACAGACCTTTGAATAACAGAGAGATAATCTAAACTGTTCTGGAATCAACAGCAGTCTGTACTGAACTATCTCAAAATCACAGCTCCCTGCTGAGCAGGTCAGGCATTCTGCTGCCAGGCAAAGGTGATCAGATGCTGATAGTTAACACAACAGTGTTCTCTTGTACCAGCAGCATGCTTCCATGCCACATACATTGAATCAGCTTGGTCCAGTATCATTCTACCGCGATTTGTGGCAGAGATTTCTTTGATTTCAGTGAACAAGAATTTTGTAATATGCAGATACTGAAGCTGCATTTTGTTTTTTTTTCCAACTCTAGGGTATGTTTTTGTTTTCACTGGTATGGTCTGTGGGAGCTACCTGCAAGGGAGACGATCGACTGAAATTTGACAGAGTCCTGCGAGAAATGCTTAATGGATCCATTAGTGAGGAGACAAGAGAGCAGTACAAGTTGTTGGGCAGTATTGATCAGCTGCTTTCTACAGCTTTCACAGTCCCCTTTCCAGCAGAAGGAACAATTTATGATTATAGGTTTGTGAAAAAGGTGAGGATTACAAACATGGAGGCCTCCATTTGGAGCTCATCTTCCATGAATACTGCCAGCTCTGTGCTGTTATTGTAAATGTGTTTCTGCTGCTTTTATCACTGAACAGGCCAGACATCTGCCCTTCTAAGCTGGTGATGGGTTGGTGTTCTGGCTAGGACTTGCAGTGCCAAAGCCTGTCGTTTTGGCTAATGAATAACTGCCTCTTGTGGCAGAAGAGGTTTGCAGCAAATCTCAACTAGTTCTTTTTTTTGTTGGTTTCTTTTTTTTTATCCTTGGTTTCTTGCAAGATTATTGTATTTGAATTTTCAGGCTTTTCTTAGGTTGAGGAAGCCCTTGATACACTTCAGGCCATAACTTTTCATTACCCTAGCAGGCTACTATGCTGCTGCTGCTTCTCTGCCTCTTTTTCCTGGGATTACAATGTGAATCCATAATATGTCTCTCGCGGTGGAGAATAAAACTTCACCCACTGGATCTGGTGTACTGCAGCCTACAAGATAAAGTAAATGTGCTTTTTTTTCAGTGTGTCATGCCTTTGAAGTCCTGTTGCAGCTCATGCAGGACTTCCTTGCCAGAGAAAATGGCTGAGGCTTCAGTCAGCAGTAAAGGCTATATGTCTTCTGTTCACAACCCATAAAAATGTGTTCTTCCAGTAAAGGACATTTTGTGTTCAGAGGTGGGGATGTGGTCCCTCTAGGAAAGACTTAAGATAAGACCAATCTCTATGAATTTCATATTTACTTTTGCCCCAAGATCTACATTTTTGGGATAGGATAGAAGATGTTCAGTTGTTTCAGGGTTATTTACAATTATTTTTTATCTCCTCATATTGATTTACTGCTGGAAAAGTGTCAAGATTCCTCTAGTAGACTGATCTGAAAGAGAAATCTTTGTTCTGGAGCTTCAGAACTACCAAATCGACCCTCAGATGTCATAGCTTTTTTATGTTTTTTTATGAAGGAGAGCCTGTGAAAAGGCTGAGTATGCTTTTTTAGTTTGTGATTACAGTTATACAGTAATTTTGTCTATTATTAGATATGTCTATACTATATGTAATGTAGATATAAATATCTATAATTTTCCACCTATATACCTAAAATATATGCACAGGTAGGGGGCATATAGTCCTTGTCTTTCAGTAATTGCATGCTCATGTTTCTTTTTAAGTACTCTCAGACTGTGAGAGCACTGCATTCTGAAACAAACCTAGAGAATTATTGTTTAATCCTTTTCAAAATGTGTTAATAACTCCATCTGTTAAGTCCTAGAACTTCAAGTTTTCTATTGCCATTGGTTCTATGTTGTTTGTTCCTGTTTATAATAAATACCTGACTTTGTTATAAATTAAAATAGGGAGCAGGAATGTGGGAACCCTGGGTGGAAACACTCAAATCAGCTCCTCCTATACCTGATGATATGATGTTTAATGAAATAATTGTACCAACTCTGGATACTGTTCGATACATGGCGCTGATGGAACTGCTGACAGTGCATCAAAAGCCTTCTATATTCGTGGGGCCAACAGGAACTGGAAAAAGTACCTATATTACTGTAAGTGCTTTTGATGCTGACATTAGACATGGTTATAAATATGGGAAGATGAGGAATAGTTTGGTAGCTTTTTTTTTTCTTTAAGAGGGAAAATGAGATATGAATTGTCAGATATTACAAAATGAAATTATGGGCAACTAAAAATGCAGTTGTATAGCAAAAGGTGGTGGATTTAGGGTTTAGTTTTTATTTTCTTTTCTACACTTTCAGACCAAATACTTAAGAAGCACCAAGATACCTGCTGGAATAAACCCCAACAGGAGTCTTTGAGTTTCATCCCCGAATTGATTTTCTTTGCATTGTGGTTATAGATATAGCTGGGATAGTCCACACAGACATAGAAAAGACTAAAATATTGAATAAGTCATCCATCAAGGAGTGCTCAAGACAGTGTCACACTGTGCAATTGAAAGTAGACTTTATTATCTTTGGGAATCTTGTGCTATTGGGAGAGAGTATTTCCTTCTTTTCATCTTCAGTCACCAATTGATGGTTTGTTCACTTCAATTTTGTGATGTGGTTATTAAAATAGCACTATGGGTAATAAAAACAACAAAACCAAACAAAACCAACCACCACAACAAAAAAAACCCCCAAACACAAACAAACAAAAAAACCCCAAACAACAAACTCCCAAAACTCTAATGGTCTAGATTTAACATTTTAGACAAGTTTTCATTCCTCAGACAGATCTGACAGATGCTTTGGGTTCTCTGAGTTCCATCTAGATCAGTGGGCAAATACACTTCTGAGGCAAGAAGGGATGATGTGAGTGGAGCTAGAGCAAAGCCATTAGTGCATTGTAGCTAATGAGATTCTCTAGATAAAGGGAGAAGCCATTACTCTGAGCAACACAAATCTGATTTTCTATGTTCTTTTTTCCTCCAGTATGTCTTTTGTAAAGGGTTTTGCTTTTGTTGATTGCTCCAGTGCAATCAGTATGAAGCCTGTGTACACTCAACTGTTTTGCAGAGGGAGCAAAACTTGAAAGTTATGTAAGCAGATAAAACAGATTTGGCTTCATGGTATTGAATCTTTTATCTTTCCTTCCTTTTATGTGATAAAAATCTGTGAAGTCACTGACTAAGGATTATTTAACTTAATTTTGTTTTTATATAAAGCCATCAAGTCACGTTCCTCTGTAATCTCTGTAAATTGTCATTGTTATATTTTTGTGCAGCAGCACAGTTTTGCCTTTCAAGGATAAAGATTAAACATTTTTCCTCCTGGAAAAAACTCTATAGTCTGTTTGATTGTTTGCTATAGTGCTGTAAAATTTGTTTATCTGTCTGTAGAGTTTGACTTTCTCCTTTCCACAATCCTTCCAGAATTTTCTTTTAAACAATCTAAATAAAGAAGTCTACAAGCCACTGCTCATTAACTTTTCAGCACAGACTACTGCAGCTCAGATTCAGAATATTATAATGTCTAAGTTGGATAAAAGGAGAAAAGGTGTTTTTGGACCTCCTCTTGGGCAGCGAATGGTAAATGATGTATTTCTGTCTGTAAATAAGTGTTTAAATGCAAACAAATATGTGCATGCATTATGTTCTCAGCTGATCACAAGTGACAGTAGGAAAAGATGCTCCATTTTAAATAAATTGGCAGAGTCCTAATTCTCTGCTTCCTTCACATTTCTCCCTGTAATATGCATCCTATTTTGACCAACAGAAGAAAATGTTATGTATGATATGAATAACTGTGAACAGGATTGGCATAGTTCCCCCTTCATATTTCATGATACTAGCCCCAAGATAAGACTTCTGGGTGGGTGAGCTTGTTGCTGGTGTGAAATCAGTGTTGAGAAATCAGTACTGAGCCTGAGAGTTCGATTAGGAGAACTCCAAGGTTCCTTCCAGCCTGGATAGTTCAATTATTTCCTAAGTATTAAAGGAGATTTGAATCTTTTATGATGTTACCACTGATGCCTGCCAAACCCTTAAAGATCAAAGGACTTCTGAGTACTCAGAAGCTCAAGAAGGATGTTAGAAAAGACCTCCATTTTTTTTTTCCGGTGTGAGCAAATCCTTTTCTCCTCTCTCTAGAAGAGAGGAGAAGAGGTAGTGGAAGCCCCATCCCTGGAAGTTTTTAAGGCCAGGCTGGAAGTGGCTATGGGCTACCTGATCTAGTGGAAAGTGTTCCTGTGCATGGCACAGGGGGCTTGGAACTAGATGATCCTCGAGGTGCCTTCCAAACCTGATGGTTCTGTGATGCTAAATCTAAGGAGTTTCCATTCTCTCTCTCTTTTTTGCTTTTTTTTTTTCTTCTTTCAACCCAGATTAAGGGAAAAGTAAAAATGACTGTGTTTGAAGTGCAGTCACAGGTGTGTATGGTTTGATAATGGTACTTCTAGGATGCCTACAGACTTTTCATGTGTGCAGCCCTGGTTTTTTTTTTTTCCATTTCAGTATTTCCTAAATATCATTTAATAAATGTTTTTCATCAGGGACAAAATGTATTTTAAAGTCTCCCACTTCTTTTCTGATGTATTTTAGCCTAGTCTTCAAAATGTAAAGATATTTTCAAGGGAAAAACTTTATCCTGATCTGTATTAATCAAGAACACTTCACGCCATTTTCAGTATGTTGCCCGAATTACAGTTCAGTAAAATATAAATATACATATTCAGTAAATGAAGTAAATGCAAAACCCTTTCTGCTTTTCTTTTCAGGTAGTATTTGTAGATGATGTTAATATGCCAGCACGAGAGGTCTATGGTGCTCAGCCCCCTGTTGAATTACTACGGCAGTGGTTAGATCACTGGAATTGGTATGACCTTAAGGACTGCTCAATGATTAAACTTGTAGATGTTCAGATGATGTGTGCCATGGGACCACCAGGTAGGAATTGTGTCTTACATACTTTTTCCTGTTGCTTTTGCTTTGAGAGGATAAATAGATACCCAGTTTTACATTTTAGTTCTTTATGGCTATGCCTAGGATTCCAGGATCCCTATCCTTGCAGGAAACATGAGTAAAGTAGTTGAGGATCAGTAGAGAGACTACACAAGCCTGCCAGGAAGAAATAGTGCTTTTCAAGGAGACAATGTATCTACAGAATATTTATGAAATCCCTTTGGTCTAAGGAGATCCTCTATGAGCCTTCAGCCAATTTCTGGTTTATGTCCTCATATTTCCATATGCAGCTTCATTATCCAGTTCACAGTCCAGTCATGAAAACTGCCGACTTTGGAACTGGGATAAAATGTCAATGGAATAAAATAGCATTACTTCTAGAGGCTTCTGTTGTTGGCCTGCTTGGAAAAATCAAAAGCATGGGTTTGGAAGTTTTCTACCAGAAGCATAGTTAAGTAGTGTCAAAGCTATCCATAGTTTGATTATTTCAGTCTGTGTTTTACAGACCGTTAGTTATAGGAGAACAGCCTGACACTGAGCTACAGGCTGCTTTCATTAAGTTTATGACAAGCAGTGGTACTTACCAGTGTGAGCCTGCTAGCTGATCAAACATGAATGTCAGCAAAAAATGGCCAGGTTTGATGGTTGTATTTTAAATGTTTCTGTTACATTGTTAATGCTTTCTAACCTTTAGGTGGTGGTCGGAACCCAGTAACACCTCGATTCTTGCGACATTTCAACACAGTTACTATCAATGAGTTTGATGATGAGTCCATGTACACAATTTTCTCTAGAATCTTAGACTGGCATCTGACAGTACGGTAAGTGACCTCTGTGCACTGGGGAAAATCAAAGTTTAAATTAGTCCAAGACATGTTTGTAGGACACTGCTCTTGAGAGGAAATAATCTGTTATAACCTCTGCCTTTTGTGTTATTCATTACTCTGCAGAAGTGTAGGGCTCATCTTAAAATACTCCCCTGGTAAAGTTCTTGTTCTGAAGTCTCTAACAAAGAGTAGAGTTAAATTAGCTGAGGCTAATTCAGTTAGTTGAGGTATTTATGCAATACAGTGTTCTTTAATGTATAATAAATAAATACAGAATTTGGATGGCCATTAATCAAAGAATAGAACTGGAAACTACTCTTAGATTTCCTGTGGTTTGAGAAAGCTTACTGTTTCTTGGGCCATTCACCAGTGCATGATTTTTAATTCCATTATTAAGAATGGACTTGAACTTTCATTGTCTGTGCATTCTGACAGCAAAGCCCCCAGAGATGCTCATACCCTGTTTCCAGACTAAGTTTCTGATTTGACAGCTTCTAACCATTTGAGGGAGAGAGGCTTCCAGAAGACAGCAGGGACTATTTGAACTGATGTCCCTGTTGCTCCTGTTAAGTCACAAAAATGAGGAGAGGAAGGGGTATAATTAGCTGTCTAAAGTAGCCAAATTTGTCAGCATCTTCCACAGTAACTAGGCTTGATTTGCAGAATTGTTAATCTAGTGAGAGAACTAAAGTTTGTAAAGTTGCCTGTGAAGAAGTATAATCGTAGGACTTAAAAAGTGACACAAAGTCATAAGTAAATCAGTGTACATACACAGTGTTATCTATTAATTCATATGCTAGCATGATGGAATGATGAGAATAACTCTGTACTTACCACTTTTTCTAATTCATCAGTTATAATTTCCCACCCCGGTATGTAGAACTGACTCCACAAATTATTAATGGCACCATGCATATGTACAAAGAAGCAATGAAGAATCTGCTTCCCACTCCAGCCAAGTCTCACTACCTGTTCAATCTCCGTGACTTCTCACGTGTTATCCAAGGTGTTTGCCTGTCAAGGCCTGAAACAACGGAATCTACAGGCATGATAAAACGTCTCTGGGTTCATGAGGTGAATCATCTAATACTCAGAAATTGTATTTATTATAACTAAAAAAGGGTTGTGTGTATTAATCTTTTTCTGATGCCACCTTGGTATGACACTCAGGATTTTGTGCAGTGTATAGGCAGAAGAAAGCAGACTTTTTCATATCTTCAATCATATCCTAACAGGGAAGTTGATTGTTGATGCCTTCACATTCTCTGTTTGCGGCTTTCAATGCCTACACAGTTCTTTCCATTTCTTCTCTTCTTCCTCCAAAAAGGCTCTAAATCATACTGGGTCTGGGCTGCCTTCAGAAGTTCTTGAGCTTACTGTCTTCAGCAAATGCTTGCTGTCTTTCAGTTGTAATAGGACAGGCACACTGACAGAGCTCTGGTGAAGCATCCCTTTGAAAAACAAGAGGGAAAAGCCTGTACAGATTATATCTTTGTTTTTTTCCCTGGATTAAGGGAAAGCAAAGCACTGATATTTTTCCTTGTTAAATGTACAGGTATAGTTCATAGAATCAAATCAGCAAAAAGTGACCATGTGAGAAGAGATCTTTGGTGATCATGTAGCCCATTGACCTTCCCCAAAGCATGATCACATAGAGAGGAACAATAACTTCTGAAATGTTTTTTGTAAAAACTTCTTACAGTTCTCTAGGAATGAAGGATGGTCAGACTGCCAGGCCACCTATTCATGTTCTTCACTAACTTTTTCATTAAAACATTATAATCTCCAGCTACAGCCTTCTTTCTCAAAATTCAAACCCATAACTTGTTCAATCTAGCTGTAGTGGAATGAGCAAAATATTCGCTTCCTCTTTGCAGCAGCTTTTTATGCATTGATGTAGTAAAGTTTATAATTAGGGGACTTGAACATTCTCTCCTATGAAGAAAGACTGAGAGACATGGGGCTGTTTAGTCTTGAGAAGAGAAGGCTGAAAAGGGGATCTTATAAATATCTGAAGGGTGGGTGTCAGGATGAAGGTGCCAGGCTCTTTTTGGTAGTGCCCATTGATAGGACAAAGAACAACCAGTATAAGCTGGAACACAGGAGGTTCCACCTCAAGATGAGGAGAAAAATTCTTTACTGTGAGGGTGCTGGAGCCCTGGAGCAGACTGCCTGGAGAGCTTGTGGAGTTTCCTTCTCTGAAGTCTTTAAAACGCTGCCTGGATGCATTCATGTGTGACCTTCCTGAGGTGATCCTGCTCTGGCAGGGAGCTTGGACTCTTATGATTTCCAGCGGGTCCCTTCCAACCCCTACCATTGTGACTATATATATGTATTATGTACATGTGTGTATGTTGTGCTTCCGTATGAGTTTTTACTTCAGATATAGTACTACTGGGCTCTATTGTTCCAATCAATTCTAAATACCAATTTTGGTTTTTTTAATATAGTGAAGTTTAAGCTAATTTATATTTTGACACCTTTTTGGAATTGTTTTTTCTTGTTTAAAAGAAATATACAGTCAAGAACAGAAGCAACTGTTAAGACAATTAAAGCAACTATTAAAACAACTATTTTATTATTTTTACTATATAGGTTCTTAGAGTGTATTATGATCGATTGGTGGATCATTCTGACCAGGCTTGGCTTGTTGGATTCATCCAAGAAGTGGTGAAGCATGACTTACATGAAGACTTCCATGAACTGTTCCAGAATCTGGACTTCAACAATGATGGCAAAGTAGAAGAAGATGACTTACGCAGCCTAATGTTTTGTGATTTTCATGACCCTAGGAGAGATGACACTAACTACAGGGAGATTAGCGACGTGGACCAGTTGCGATTGGTTGTAGAGAGTTACCTTGAGGAGTTTAATAACGTGAGCAAGAAGCCCATGCAGCTTGTTCTGTTCCGCTTTGCCATAGAACACATCTGTAGGATCTCCCGCATCCTGAAGCAGCCTCGCAGCCATGCCCTCCTGGTGGGTGTTGGAGGCAGTGGTCGGCAGTCCCTGACTCGCTTAGCAGCCCACATGGCTGAATACAACCTTTTCCAGGTTGAAATGACTCGAAGTTATGGTACCAGTGAGTGGCACGAAGACTTGAAAGGCATCCTAAGGAAATCCACCGAAGGGGAAACGCAGGGAGTTTTCCTGTTCACCGACACACAGATGAAAAAGGAATCTTTCTTAGAGGACATCAACAACTTGCTCAATGCAGGTGAAGTGCCAAACCTCTTTGAATTTGATGAGAGAGAAGAAATTTGTGAGCAAATGCGCCAAATAGATCGTCAGCGGGACAAGACGAAGAGGACAGATGGCAGCCCTATAGCTCTGTTTAACATGTTCGTGGGGCGTTGTCGAGACCAGCTGCACATTGTGCTGGCCATGAGTCCCATTGGAGATGCCTTCCGGAATCGCCTTCGGAAATTTCCGGCTCTTGTCAACTGCTGCACTCTGGACTGGTTCCAGGTAACCCCCAAAACTTCTGGTGGGATGGTTATTCTAACAGAAATGCACTAGAAACATTGTTTCAACACTGTGTAGCAGGTGGTCCTCTTTGGTCAAGTTAGCCATGCCAGATACGTGGAATTTTCCTAGCACTCTGTTGCCAACTGTGTGTAGCACTAGAACTGCTCTGGCTGTGATACAAGCTGAGGGCACTGTAACTGTATGACTGTGCTGGAAGAGAAAGATGGTGTAAGATGGTTGGATGGTTGGACACAAAAGGTAGTGGTCAACAGCTCAATCTCCAGATAGAGACAGGTGACAAGTGGTGTCCTGAAAGGGTATGTATTGAGATTGGTGCTGTTCAATATCTTCATTAATGATACAGAGAGTGGGATTGAGGCACCCTCAGCAAGTGTGCAGATAATACCAAGCTGAATGGTGCGGTTGATAAGACTGAAGGATGGGATGGGTACCATCCAGAGGACAGGCTGGAGATGTGGGCTGAGGAGAATCTCATGAGATTCAACAAGGCAAACTGCAAGGTCCTGCACCTAGGTTGAGGCAACCTTTGATATCAATCTAGGCTGGGGGCATGATGAGATTGAAAGCAGCCCTGCAGAAAAGGACTTGGGGGTGTGGTGCATGAGAAGCTGGACATGAGCCAGCAATGGATGCATCCCAGAAGGCAAATGGCATCCGTGGCTGCATCAAAAGCAGCATGGCCAGCACATGGGGGAGGTGATTCTGCCCCTCTGCTCTGGTGAGGCTTAACTTGGAGTACTGTTTCAGGCTCTGGGACCCTCAGCACAAGAGGGATATAGACCTGATGGAGCAGGTCCACAGGCGGGCCGCAAAGATGAAGACAGTCTGAGAGAGTTGGAGTTGTTCAGCTTTGAGATTAGAAGGCTCCAGGGAGAACTTAGAGCTACTTTTCAATATCTAAAGGGGCTCCAGGGAAGCTGAGGAGGGACTGTTTAGAAAGGCCTGTGGTGGCAAGACAAGGGGCAGTGGTTTGAAACTGGAGCATAGTAGATTTAAGTTGGACATCAGGAGGAAGTTCTGCACAATGAGGGTGGTGAGATACCGGCACAGGTTGCACAGGGATGTGGTTGAGGCCCTGTCCCTGAAGACATTCAAGATCAGACTCGCTGTGGCCCTGGGCAGTCTGATCTAGTTGGTGGTGTGCCTGCTGACTGCACAGGGGTTGGACAAGATGACCTTGGATGGTCCCTTCCAACTTGATGCAGTCTGTGAGTATAAGTGAATGAACATAGCACTGTGTAGACATTGCAGATTTCTATAGGTAGTATCTTCTAGTACCTCTCCTATGAGGACAGACTGAAAGAGTTGGGGCTGTTCGGTCTGGAGAAAAGAAGGCTCTTAAGTGACCTTATTGTGGCCTTCCAGTGTCTGAAGGGGGCCTACAAGAAAGCTGGGGAGGGACTTTTTAGGCTATCAGGTAGTGATAGGACTAGGGGGAATGGAATAAAGCTGGAAGTGGGGAGATTCAGGCTGGACATGAGAAAAGTTCTTCACCATGAGAATGGTGAGAGCCTAGAATGGGTTGTCCAGGGAGGTGGTTGAGGCCCCATCCCTGGAGGTGTTTAAGGCCAGGCTGGATGAGGCTCTGGCCAGCCTGATGTAGTGTGAGGTGTCCCTGCCCATGGCAGGGGGGTTGGAACTAGATGATCCTTGTGGTCCCTTCCAACCCTGACTGATTCTATAATTCTACTCTTAGCAACACTACCAAAATCTAGGATGCTAAAAATGTTTTAAAGTGAAATACCTGTCACAAACAGAAACGTCTTTTGCTACAGAACACCAGATTTCCCCTTGCCACTCTGCAATAAAAATACGTTCTGTCTGACTGTTACATGCAAAAGAGCCTAGAATATTTAAGGTGTAGAGCTGAATCATGTAGAGAATCTGAGGAACTTAAATTTCATCAGGTTTTAAAACGTAGTATTGTATTTAAAGGTTATTTTGAAGAGGAAGAGCACTAGTTGGGTTCTTTCCACTTCTGTATCGTCCTATACGCTGATCTTTTCATTGTGAGTAATATCTCTGTGCCTCAGCAACTTTATCTTTGAAATGGGGCAACGATACCTTTGTGGAAAAGGTTTTCAGATGTCTGAGTCTGAAGAACGGAGTAAGAGTAAAGTATTTCTTCGTTTGTTGTAGACATGGCCTGAAGACGCATTGGAAGCTGTCGCCTCTCGCTTCTTGGAAGATGTTGAAATGTCAGAAGAGACTCGAAGTGGCTGTATTGATATGTGTAAAAGCTTTCATACATCTACCATTGCTTTATCTGATTTATACCATGCAGAGCTTCACAGACACAACTATGTTACACCTACTTCATACTTGGAACTGATCTCCACTTTTAAAAGTCTGCTTGGAAAAAAACGCACGTAAGGATTTCTAATGTGACCTTTTCCAGAGGAACAAAAGTTTACCAAAAGTTGTATTTTCTACCTCTTACAGCTAAGATGAACAAGACAAGGGAATTGTTTTCAGCAGAGTTAAATTGTCAGAATAGTAGATGGATAAAATGTACTCTCAGGGTACATGATTCCTTATTGGACAACAGGTCTGACTTGGGGCTCGCAAAACACGCTTGCATTAGATCACTTCTGACATCCCTGATGATGTTGCTGTGTGCTCATTGTGGGTATTATGCTACCAGGGTAATTAATGAGCCTGTTTGCTAAGTCTGATTCTCTGGAGTATGTAGGGAAGGTACCATCTGGGAAAACAGGTTCCAAGTTGCCAGGTGTCATTGGCTTCCTAGCAGGGTTCAGCTGTGTTGTGCCTGTGCAGAGGGGACCTCTATGCATATGCACATCTGTTCAGCTCTCGTGGCTGGAGAAGTTCTTTTTGCTTTCCTCTCTTTCTTATTGATAAGACGCTACCAGAACAAAGAAGTGTTTCATTTGATAGGTAGGCTGTGTGAAACGCTGTATGCAGCACAAGATTCCAGAAACAAAAGAATACAGTTTTGTATGTAGAGATCCAATGCTCCTGGAACTTCTTAATTTTGACATTCTTGGCTGTCCCCAGAGCCATTCATGTTCTGCTGCTAAAATGATTTTCTCAATCATATTAAATCCTATTTCAGTCTCACCTCAACTAATAACCTCTATGAGTGTGTCCCTGTCTCCTCCCTCTCTTTTTCTTACCTGTTGTGCCACCTTGATTTGGTAGCGCCTGCCAACAAAGAGGCAGAAGCTTAACAATCTCTGATTTAGCTATAGGTGACCACTGATTTATCTTTATCCTAAACACTGAGTATACAAGTTCAAGACCAAGGCTGAAGTAATCTCTGCTATGTTTGCTATTTGTGGAGCAAATCAAACCAGACTGGAAAAAACATTTGATTATTCAAAAAAACTGGGGAATGGATCCCAGTGAATGACGTGCTCAAGTACTGATAAGTTATCTTTATTTTCAGAAAGGTGATGAAAATGAAAAAAAGATATGAGGTTGGCTTGGAGAAACTGCACTCTGCTGCATCTGAAGTAGCCTTGATGCAGTCTGAGCTGGAGGCTCTGGAGCCTCAGTTACGCGAAGCCAGCATGCAGGTTGATGAGATGATGGATGTTACGCAGAAGGAATCTCTGGAAGTTGCCAAAACTGAGAAAGTCGTGAAAGCTGACGAAGCTATGGCAAATGAGCAGGCTATGGCTGCAAAAGCCATCAAAGATGAGTGTGATGCTGAGTTGGCAGAAGCCATGCCTTCTCTAGAAAGTGCTCTGGCTGCCCTTGATACTCTCACTGCACAGGTATGACTAACAATGCATATTTACACCATGGGAGAGGTGTTCAGATACACAAAAAATGGAATATCTGCCTTTTGAGATTTGACATTGTACTTACACAGTTTTATAATTCAAAAACTTCTGAAACCTTTCCATTTTAAACAGCAAAATGTCACTCTGCCTTTATTTTCTAGGCAAGAGGCCATATCTAAATTTATTGCATTACAAGATCAAATACTATCACAAACGTTTCAATAATCATAGTTATAAAAATACTTGGACTCAACAATGGAGAAGTTGCTTTTCACTTTCTTATTCAGGACCTTCCAGCCTGTCAACTAATGTTTTTATATCCAGTTTATCAGACTCTAGCCGTTGAGGTTGAAATTCTGTGTCTCCCCATTTTAATCAATATCAACTGATCGTTAAGTAGGTTTCAGATAACTTTTGTTTAGATGTCAGTGTTAGTTTAACCTGCAGAGGACCTTAAAGAAAGGACTGGAAAGAATGGGGAAAAATTAAATAGAAATGTTAGAAATAGCAACTGAGATACAGATCTGTGGACTGTGCAGGCTTGTGTATGAAATTAAGATTGTGTGCATTTTGTAGAAGGTACGAGAATTGCAAGCTATCTTAACATAAAAAAAGGGTTATCATTTCTATTGGAATAGAAGAATGAATCCACCCATGTTCTGAGCTCTAAAGTTATTTCTTTTGTTTATCATTTCAAGGATATTACAGTGGTTAAGTCCATGAACAGTCCTCCTGCTGGTGTCAAGCTTGTAATGGAAGCTGTATGCATCCTTAAAGGTGTCAAAGCAGATAGGATTCCAGATCCGGCAGGGTCTGGAAAGAAAATTGAGGATTTCTGGGGTCCTGCTAAGAGACTTCTGGGTGACAGAAGATTTCTTCAGTCTCTTCATGAGTATGACAAGGATGACATTCCCCCAGCTTACATGACTATCATCAGAAAACGATATCTTACAAATCCTGAGTTTGTACCAGACAAGATTCGAAATGCTTCCACGGCAGCAGAGGGGCTGTGCAAGTGGGTCATAGCCTTGGAGTTTTATGATACGTAAGTATGTATAGAAAAAAAAACAAATCAGAATGCTAAAATACGTTTGATTAAACAGATCAGTTTCTCTTAACTCTAAGAGAGATGTGAAATTACTTCTTGCAAGTGACAAACTTGTGCAAACAAGCAGTCATAAAGATTGATTCCTGTAACATAGCTGATGTTAAGGTGTGGAATCTGATTTTCAGTTCTGAATTTTTTCTGGGAATGCCTGGGAGCAACAATCTGTTAAGTCAGCAACTGAAGTTAACTTCCTTTTAGAGTACTGCACAAAATAGAGGCAGTACTGAAATATCTTTGGGAGTTTCTGGTAGGCACATCAAGCCCAAAGAATAATTTTTGTTCTGCTCTGTATTTGGTGCACTAAAAAAGTGTGCGCTTTTTTTTTTTTTAATTTATTTTCTAATAAGAGCTGTCTGTAGCTCACATTTAGCAGTAAATCAGCACTAGGATACTCCACTTGCAATTTGAAAGTTGAGTCATGGCTTGTAGTGCATGACTTTGTTTGAGAGAATGATATGTTACGTGACTAAAAGATCGGTCATGGTAGTCAATACATATATGGTACAGTTTTCCTTGGGAGAAATATGAGCATCCACATATACCACTTGTTAGAGAGACAATTAACTGTGGAGGTGGACTTTAAAAGAGATCTGTGACTTACAGCAGCAGAGGAGATTCATTAATGACGAGTCTACTGCTTGTGAAATGCTGTTTGTGTGGAGCATAGGGATATTGTAGTGTGTTTTCATGCTTGTTGTTTTTGGAAAGATAAACAATATGGTTTCAGTTCTATGTTACTTCCAGGAGTCTCACAAAAACACCTGTGTAGAAGATTGAAATCCTCAAAACCGGAGAAGAGATCCATGGATGTGAAAAGCTGCTCATTTTTTCTTTTGTGCTCTGTGTGTGTAGTGTCTGTGAGTGTTACCATGTCTATATGATTATTTCTAAGGGCACAAATCTGTGATGGATTCTAAACTGTGATCAAATAGGGCACAGTTTGGAAGCTCAATCTTTTGCCTTTTTGTTTGTTACCTGTTATTACAGAAAATTTTGCAGCAACTGCATAAATCAGTATCAGCACAAACACAAGTGATTAAACCCAACTGTTTTCAGATACGACCAGATTATGAAACAGAATGTTGCATCAGCTACTGAGCTGCTGCAGTTTCCCTTGAATTTTCCCATTTGTTTTTCTTTTTTTTCTTTTTTTTTTTTAATAGTATCCCTTGGTGAGGGTTAATTTATTTACGTTTCATTTACCCTGATTTTATTTAGGGTGACAAAAAATGTTGCACCAAAAAAGCTGAAGCTGAATCAAGCTGTAGAAGAATTAAATATTGCTATGGATAGTCTAAGAAAGAAACAAGCAGACCTGAAGGAGGTTCAAGATAAATTGGCAGTGCTCCAGCAGACACTGGAATCCAAGAAACTGGAGAAGGCTGACTTGGAAAAGCAGGTATATGATGCAAAAGATGAACTGTTGTTCTACTGAGAGCCAGAAAAGTTAGTTAAAAGGAGCTGTTTTATCAAATGTTACTTTTCCTTTTAACTGCCAATATGTTGAACAAGTCATACATGGAGATAACTACCTTTTTATTTTGGTGTGATGGTCTTGAAGTTATAAATGGGCAAAGCATGGGGAATAAATGCTTTAAAGTAACAGAAACTGAAACTGTTAGGAATTTGCCATCCCTCTCCTTCATTCTCACTCATGTCTGCTTTCTTGTGAGGACATCAGTTTTCAATAATTGATTGATTCAGCTCTTCACTTGCAAGTCAGTACACTTGAAGGTTTGAAAGTTTATGCGTTCTGTGCTAATGCAATGTAGAGAATGTTTTCTTTCTGTTCCTCACTGTTAAATATCTGTTATGTGTGCAGAGCAGGTAATGTTTCTTCTGGTAGGGTGGGAAGTAGAATGAGGGATGAACTGCACAGTTTGTTACTGTGGTGTAAATTGGCTGCTATGGTTACCAGAAGAGAGAGAGAGAAGATTGTAGCAGCAGCAGGAACTATCTTGTGTCTGAAATGTGTCTCTACTAGATAGTAAAGAAATTCTAATTGAGCTGGATTAAATTCCTGTTGAATCAGATTTCTTTGTTTGCTTGTAAACATGCCTGGAAAAATGGTTTGCTTAAAACCCCAAACCAGAAATGCAGATGATTTGTTCACCAGATGCTTTTGCAGAAAATAATCTACCTACTTCTTTCATAGACAGTGATCTTTGCAGGGTGTTATTGTGTCTCTTGTGACATGCAGGTAATTTCCTTGCTTATTAATATCTTCCATGTCACATGCAGGGGTATTTTGAATTGCATCTTTTATACTGGTCTTATTCCTTTAGCTGGATGAAGATGTAACTGAATAGGCCTTACTGTGTGGGTACTGAGGTTGATTTTTGTTCTTCAAGTATTTATATATAAGGAGGAGTTTTCTTTCTATTTGGTGAAATTGATTAAGAAAACATCTGCACAGGAAAAGAATCTTTGAATGCTTTAGTATTTGCAAACTATCTTGAAAGTGACCATGTAATATAATCAGCAATTTATTTATTATTTTTTTCTCTGAGGTTGACTTATGCAGAAAAAAACTCCAGCGAGCAGAGCAATTGATCGGTGGCCTTGGGGGTGAAAAAACTCGCTGGGAGGAGACTGCTTTGGACCTGGGAAGGCAGTATAGCAACCTGACTGGAGATATACTCCTTTCATCAGGAATCATAGCTTACCTGGGAGCCTTTACATCCAGCTACAGACAAGTAATACCATGATTTTGTCCTAGGTTGTCTAATAGTCTATGTTTTACTCATTTGTCTTTTAATATAAAGTTTATATTTTTAAATTGTCTTTTAATGGAGCCGTAAGTGGAGCTTAAACTGTGTTGTAAAATTTTGAGCTGTGTTTATAAGACTCCCAGAGTCTTATAAACAGTTTCCCAGAGGAAACTCTTTGTTCTGTTAAGTACTTAATTCTGTGTAGAACATGGAGTCCTTTGGTTGCTTTTTTTCTCTGCCAACTGAATTCAGATGAAGAAATTCGTGCCTGTGTTTTTGGAAAATCAGGTCTGGGTATCAAAACTTGCTAAAAATTTAAAGAGGAAAGTAAATCAACCTACCTAAATTGAAACAGAACTTGGCTATAATCCTTGTTTCTACTTTTCCTTCCATATATTTCCTTTGTCCATTTTAATTTAAAAAATGTTGTACTGTTCTTTCAAACAATTATATTCTCCATAGTGCTATGATGTCACTAATTTCAGACTTTATATAGTGATGGTTAATGATGGATATATAGATATGTAAACAGACAGTAAGTCCTAGAATTCAGAATCATATCATTCTAAGTGTTCTCTTTTATGCTTATAATCTGCACTGTGCCTAACATCGTGTCTGGGTAGGCAGGAGATCTTTTGGTAAAACATCTTAAGGGGTGCTGAAGAGAATACAGGCACATAGGTCCACGTGCAACTGATACTCATAAAAGGCAGAGACATCTGTGTGAGTACTGACTAAAGATGAACACACAGAGATTTCAGCAGAGAAGTTCAGTGTCATTTCATTCTCTCTGACTGCATAGTTTCTTTCTCTGTGCAACAGCAGGTGTGGATTCCTGGTGGTTTATTCTGACTGTGATGGTTGTGCAGACACGTTAGCTAGCTATCTCTTTCACAAACTGTTAGATAGCAGAATCACTTCTCTGCAATTCTACACGTCATCTGCTGCTATTGCCCTTCTCCCCCCCTTTCAGTTTTCATAAGAGAAAAAGCTAGGATATCTTTTGGAGTATCAGCTTGGTTTTATGCAGAAGGATGAATCCTTCATTCACCACCTTATGCATGTCAGGCCCTTAGACCATTTCCTTTAACACCGCACTTCTAAACTTTGTTGCTCAAGGCTTTGCCAGCTCAGTTTAGAGTGTTACAGCACATTTCTTTGCCCTTATACATAGCTTTCACACAAGACCATGCCTTTCATATGAATGTGCTGTTTCTATACATTTTCCTTCTTTGGAAAATGTTCTTTGGATTACATGTTTAAAAGTTTGTGTCTTCTTTATTACTGTACAACAACCGTACAGATGTGTAGTTTACACAACTGTAGTGAGGTAGATGATACAGAGAGCAGTGAGAAGCAACTCCAAATGGTTGCTAAGCTGTGACGTTTGGTTAAGTCCTGCTAATTATGTGTGCCCTGAGAGTTAAATAATGAAGCTTTTTAATTGTACACTCATTTATAGTGTAGAGGACAACTGCTGAAATGGTAAATAAAATCATACAAGGCTCTGACCACATAGCCTTACACTTTGTGTATGGAAATCACATACAAAGGCATTTGTAGAGACACTTTTAGGCATTTTCTACAGAATTATTAATTTGTTTCCATTTGAAGATACTTGTATGTAGCTTACTGTTACGGGAAATGGCTTAAAAATGCGTTTTAAAAGAGTTTGAACAGTTTCTGAATAGACAAGATTTCAGTCAGAATTTATTTTCTTCTTATTTAGATGCAAACTAAAGAGTGGGCATCACTATGTAAAGCAAAAGGCATTCCTTGTTCTGATGACTTCTCCTTAACAAGTACCCTGGGAGAACCAGTGGAGATCAGAGCTTGGAATATTGCTGGTCTACCTTCGGACACGTTCTCTATTGATAATGGAATCATTATCTCGTAAGTAAAGAAAAATTGTTTCCATCAAATAGTTTCTTACAACACACTCCCAGCTGTTATATCCTAGAGGGTTTTCTACTGGTTATCTAGTTTAACAACCAAAGTAATATGACTGTAAGGGTGAAGATTATAAGAAATAATAACATTAATTTTTAACTTTATAATGTAAAGTGTTTAAAGCTGTGAATTCATTCCCCTCCTGTTTAACCCCTATGGATTGCTCTAGATATAGCTTCCTCTCCCCACCTTTGTTTTTTTCACAAGCTTGCTGCACACTGGATTTTGTTTAAGACACCCTAAAAATGCTACAGGAATCAAATTTTGACTACTTTTAATGTAGTATAATCAGTAGATATGGGAGTAATTCTCCTTTAGAAAGCTAAAACTCTTTAATGTGCTGGCATCAGTTGCTACCAAGCGGTGTTTTTGCAGAGGCACTGAAGACTGTCTTGCTAGTCTTTCGATGAGGGTAACACGTTTTCCCTAAGCTGATACATACTCCTAGACAATGAGCTAAGACAGTTTTGGGCTTTGGCTTTAGTATCCTAGGCTGCATCAAGAGGACTGTGGCCAGCAGAGCAAGAGAGGGGATTCTGCCCCTTGACTCTGCTCTGCTGAGACCTCACTTCGAATACTGTGTCCAGTTCTGGTCTCCCCATCATAAGAAGGACACAGAGGTGTTGGAGTGAGTCCAGAGGAGGGCCAAAAAGATGACCCAAGGGCTGGAGCACCTCTGCTATGAGGAAGGGCTGAGGGAGCTGGGGTTGTTCAGCTTGAAGAACAGAAGACTCCAGGGGGACCTTAGAGCTGCCTTCCAATACCTGAAGGGATCCTACTGGAAGGCTAGAGAGGGACTTTTCATAAGGGTGTCTAGAGACAGAATGAGGTTTGAAGCTGAGGGAGAGTAGCTTTAGACTGGATCTTTGGATGACGTCCTTCAGTATGAAGGTGGTGGCATAGGCTACCTAAGGAGGTTGTAGATGCCTCCTCCCTTGAGGTGTTCAAGGCCAGGTTGGATGAGGCCTTGAACAGCTGAGTCTAGTTGAGAGGGGTCTCTGCCCATGGTGGGGAAGTTGGAGTTCTCTAAGGTCCCTTCCAATATGAGCCATTCTGTGATTGTGAATGGGACACTAGAAAGTGTTCTTCGCACCTAGTCCAGTCCTCAACATTTTGGGAAAAAAAAAAGAAGTCAATTCCTAGCAGAAACTTGATTACATCTTTGGAGTGCTGGAATCACTGAATACTCTTTATAGTGCAAAGCTTGGCAGTTGCAGTTGTGGCTTCCTGCTGTTGTGTAGCTAGCATGACAGTAGTCTTATCACAGGTTGAAAAAGGTTCTGCTAAGGAAATAAGGATTTATTTTTCATTTTGAAATCTCTTTTTTGTTATTAACCAGGAGTCCAATGTCCTTGTCTTTAGAGCTGCTCTTCAGAACAGGTCATGGTGTTTTTCCTCCCCAGCTGCAGGACCCTACCCTTATCCTTGCTAAACTTTATGGGGCTCCCCTCTGTCTAGCTCTCCAGCCTGTCCGGATCATGTTGGATGGCAGCACAGCCTGAGAGGGTGTCAGCCACCCAGTTTGGTATCATCAGCGAACTGTCTATGGGGACACCATCTCTTCATCCAGGTCACTGATGAAGATGTTGAACAAGATTGTTTGTCTAGGCAGCGCTTAGTCAGTGCAAACATCTGTGGGTCGTGTGACAGTGCACAACATGCAGCTGAGCACATACTTTAAAATGTGGTGGTGTTTGTACTCTGGGAGGCAGAGCTACTTCCTGAGGCTGGAGGATATGTGCTGGGATTGTGGCTGCAGATGTAACTATTAAAAAGTAATTACTGAATTAATAATTCAATCACTCAGGCTAAACAAATGTTAACGAATTCAGCACTTGTACAGCACATCCTAACACTTCCCTTTGATAAAGCTTTGATCCAAATTCTCTTTGAACTAATGGAAAGATGATTAGCATTTTAAACTAAATAATGATAGCTTTAAATTCTGAAATGAGAGATAGAATCTACCTCAAATTGATGATACATATTATGCTAGGCCTGTAGTTATGAGTTTATGGCTGCATGAATTTTCTATTACCATTCCAGGAACCCTATAAAATGCAACTCAGGCCTCTTATGACAATAAGTTTTTTAAAAGGTAGAATTAGAGGCTAATTTGCAAACACACCCAGTGCCTGGTTGTGCATTCCCATCAGTGAAGAAGGAATTCACTGTTGATGGAAGCCATGTGTGTGTTTGGCTGTTATTAGAGAACCAGTCTTTAGTTACTCAGTCTTAAGCATTTCTTGTCTGTTACACTGTAAGTCTGAAGGGGGATGTGCTGAAAATGATGCATCAATGGAACTTTGAAGTAATTAGGAAATGTATGCTGTGGGTTTGGGCTGAAGTATTCTCGAATCTTCAACTTCTATTTTAAAATAAGGACAAGAAAAATTATTACAACCAAATGTATAAATGGGCTTTACAACTAGTCCCTAAGAAATTTGTGGGGTAGAGACTGGACCAGAAAACATAACAGATTCTTCTCTCTTAAACTGTGCTTTACCTGTTTTAAAATTACTCTCCTAAGTATAATCCTAGGTTTATAACACAGTTTTCCCTGGTAGCAGTTTTGAAACCAATAAGCTTGCAAGAATTTAGCTAACGTTGAGCTAAGTTTTCCTGAATATTGTTTTTTGGACCTTATACTGTATATAAATAATTCACAGAATCACAGAATGTTAGGGATTGGAAGGGACCTACACAGATCATCAGTCCAACCCCCCTGCCAGAGCAGGATCACCTAGAGTAGATCACATTCGGAACTCATTCAGGCGGGTTTTGAATATCTCCAGAGAGGGAGACTCCACAATCCCTCTGGGCAGCCTGTTCCAGCGTTCTGTCACCCTCAGAGTCAAATCAAAGCTAATCACTTTCTTTACCAGTTATGGAAACCTTTCCTAAACATCACTCTTTGTAAGAAAAGGTACATTTAAAGGTCAGACAGAAATGAGGTTGTGTTGTGTTTATTGGGGTACACTTAGTCTTAGTATTTTTAAAGAAAATAAGAATCCAGATGCAGACTTGCAAGTTTCATTTGTGAATCAGAAGTTTTATCTCCTAACCAACTGGGATTGGGCTCCATGATCAAGATTTTTAGGGCTAGGTTTATTTTGGAATTCTCACTTCTGCCTGCTTGGATGGATTCTCATTTAGGTGATTACTGCTATAATTGTAATCGATCATTAAAACGTGTCCCTGTTCATAGCTACCTTGGTAATGTAACTACATCTGGGAGAGAATACTGTAAAAAAATCTGTGAAGTTTTACTAAATCTGCCAAAAATAAAGTCCACGAGTTCTTTGTGTCCATTGCTGCATAAGGAGTAGAGACTAAAAGGCAGATAGCTTTATATTAAGTCTAGAATGACTCTTTAGTGGAAAATTCCATGTGTTTGCACATGAAAATGTTCATTTATGCATGTGGCTGTATTAGAGCGCTTCACAATTTCAAACCTTTTTATTCTGAAGATGCAATAAAATTAATTTCTAAGTAATTCTAAAAAAAATGAAAGAGGAAAATAATTTTTTTGTAAGCAAAGATTCATTTATTCTTAAATTCTTCAAGGATTATATCCAAGTATGTGCCTACTACGATTTCAGTGACCTGCTTTTGTTTTAATGACAAAAGCAAATAAATTGCCTTGAGACATACTTTGAAGTAAACATTTGAACAGCTTGCATTTCAGTTTTGAAAGTTTGTATTTTTCCCTTCAGTAATGCAAGAAGATGGCCTCTGATGATAGATCCTCAAGGTCAAGCAAACAAATGGATAAAGAACATGGAAAAAACCAATAGTTTGCATATAATTAAACTCAGCGACTCTCAGTTTGTTACAACACTGCAGAATTGCATTCAGTTTGGGAGCCCTGGTAGGTTAATGACTGATGACAGTGTAAATTACAGCAGAACCTGGAGGGGGCACAGCCAGCTAAAAAATGAAACTCCAATGGGCAACGAATGTGCTCTTAGTTAAGGAAAACAGAATATTTTTTTCCTGTTTTCAATCAAATTGGTGCTATAGTAATTGAAGTCCTCACCCCAGGTTATAAGATAATTCTTAGCACAATTGAATTATAATACTCTGTTTAATTTTTATCTTTTAATTGCTTTATGAGACTTGCCCTTGCTCTGTTTTCATGTTATGTTACTTTTATTTCTGAAAACTAATGTTGTTTTATATTTGGCTTTTCAAGGGTACAAATACCAGATTGTTAGGCTGTGATCATTAATGATTCTTCTATTCTTTGTGTCATCTTGATTGCAATTAGTCTTATTTCCCTCCAGTAGAAATAAAGTAATAAAACGGTTACAGCTCCAGCTATTTTTCAGTGGCTAACTGAACGACAAGTAAAGAAATGGATTGGTTGTGCTCCACTGTTTCTTTCTTGATTTTGACATTCTCATATGCTTACACTGAAAACTGAAGCTGAATTAGCTACCCAAAATTATATCTGTGGCATTTAATAAGTCATTATTTCCCCAACTGCTGTGGTAAGCCATTGGCAGCAGTAGTAGTGATAGCATTTTAGCTGCATTGTTGTCAATTGACATAATATTAGAAAAAGGATTACAAGGTACTTTTTCTTGGTGGTGGTGCTTTTTCTTCTTTTCTTTTTTTCAATCAGCTGAGTAAGAAACATTAACTTTACCTTTAGATATTGCTTGGTGAACATTGTGATTGTTGCACACTGTAAATAGACACTGTACATATGCGTTGGAAGTCAGCAATACAAATACCAAGAAAGTCCTACTAATTCTGTTTTTATTTTAAAGTGCTGTTGGAGAATATTGGAGAAGAACTTGATCCTGTCCTGGAGCCACTTCTGCTCAAGCAGACATTTAAGCAGTCAGGCAGTATATGCATTTGCCTGGGAGACTCCACTATCGAGTATGCTCCTGAATTCCGCTTTTACATCACAACGAAACTGAGAAATCCACATTATCTTCCTGAAACATCTGTTAAGGCAAGAATTTTGAAAATTAAATGTGTAACTCTGTTCTTATTTTAAAATAATTCCTTGGCTAAAACCAGGGGAAGATTTCTGGTGTTTGTTCATTCCTCCTCCCTTGCCAATGTTGTTTTTTTACGCTGCTGCAAGACTGCTCATGTCTAATGCTTTACCTTGCAATGCTGTCGTTCTTTTACACTGTAAGGAATTTATTTAAATAATTATTTTTATCTCTTTTTCCCAGTCTGTATCTCCTGATGCTATTTAGTTACCTTTTATTATAAAAATATTTACAAGGCCTTAATCATAAAAGGGGTATGGGGTGACTTACCTTCATTTTCTGGGTCAATCCTGGAGTTAGCTTTCCATAACTTTAAATTCTCAGCTACAATTAATGTGCTCTCAAAGTCTGGCAGAGCATATTACATGATATTATACAAACCTCATCTTATAAATGATGAAGCATTTTAATTGCATCTGGCTATAACTGTGCTATCTTTCAAAAAAACCCATTTCTTCTGACAGGTTACATTATTGAACTTCATGATAACTTCAGAAGGAATGCAGGATCAGCTTCTTGGAATTGTAGTTGCACGAGAAAGGCCAGATCTTGAAGAAGAAAAACAAGCCCTCATCCTTCAAGGGGCTGAAAATAAAAAGTATGAAGTTAACTTTCCCTGCTAGGGACAGAAGCAGATTGCAGTTTGAGGAAATACATATTAGAGACCCATTTTTGGGGGGGCTGATTTAACAGGAAATGCTGGGTGTGAGATTGCAGGCTTGGGCTTCTGTTAGGTTTTTAGGCTGCTTTGGATGCGTGCTCTTACTCATATCACTCCTGGTTGTGCCTTTCTTCTTCTATTTCTAGAATTATTAGAAAACGCTAAAGAGCTGAATTGCAGGTTGTGTAATTGCAAAATTGAACTGAATACTGTCCTCTGGTTTTATGCATCCCTTCCATGATGTTGGGTGTTCTCACAAATCCTGATTAGATGTGAGGAGTTGTGTTTTAGAAATGTTTTCATTGAGTGTTAGATTTGTTCTGATCGCACATGGCAAAGGGCATGGGTCAAAGAATAAAAGGTGCAGTATTGAAAGTGGTTTGTTAGTTTCTCCCTTTGCCAGCCAGTGGATACATTTTTCATAAATTTAAGGGAATCTTTAATAAGAAAAAATGTTTTGTTGTGTAATAGAATCTACGTATTGTCTCATTGTAGAGAAACTAACAGAGAACAGCGATAATTTTCATATGTGAAAAATCTTGGATATTCTTTTTAGGCAGCTAAAAGAAATAGAAGACAAGATTTTAGAAGTTCTTTCAGCTTCAGAAGGAAATATTTTGGAGGATGAAACTGCTGTCCAGATATTGTCTTCTTCCAAAGCTCTGGCTAATGAGATTTCTGAGAAGCAAGCTGTGGCTGAAGAGACAGAAAAGAAGATTGATGCTACTCGTCTGGGCTATGGTCCTGTTGCTGTCCACTCATCAATCTTGTTTTTTTCTATTGCTGATCTGGCCAACATTGAGCCCATGTACCAGTACTCACTGGTCTGGTTCATCAACCTGTTCATCATGTCTATAAATAATTCAGAGCGATCGGAGGATTTACAAACAAGGTAAGAATGAGAATTCACCATTTGTAATGGGTCTGTATTCTTGGGTACTCCAGGAATGTTACTTCTCCAAGTGTATTGGCTCAGCAGTGCATTTTGAAGGGTTTTTTTTGTGTATGTATATATGTCGGACATTTCTCTGGAGATAAGGTATTCATAGAAACAAGATGGTACAATACATCACAAGTGCAACATACTCCACTATTTCTATTTAGAAATTGCTACCTCAAGGAGTGTGTGAAATTGCAAAATCTCAGACAGATAAAAATGGTTCACTTTGATTCTGTATATCATGTATTAACTTTGAGTCGTCAAGAAACAGATAAGAAATGTTTTCAGGTAGCTGTTAAGAGAGAATGAAGTCTTGCCACTGGAACTCTTGGCTGTAGAGTGTGCAAGGCCATATTTAAATTCATTTTGATTAGTGTTTTATACTTAAAGTATTCCCTCTCTTTTCCATCTTGTGTGTGAGAACAGAAATTGTGTACCTTCACTAACGGAAATTTATTTCTCATGTGATAGACCTCACTGTTTTGATAACACTAGGATTATACAAAATTTACCCCTGAAGTGAATTCTCTAGAGATTGTTTAAAGAAAGTTTTTCAGTGTTTTATCATGAGAGTTTCTAAATTCTACTTTAGTGGCTTTATTTGCTCTTCAAATCTCACAGAGCTTTGCCTCTGTTACTTAGCCCCTTGCCTGTGCATCAAACGAACAAAAGACAGGAGAGAGAAATTACTCTTTTGGTTAGTATATAGATAATTTTTCTACTTATTACTGCAAATGGCAGTCTCTGAATTATCCATTACTGTCCACATGTTATTTACACACTAAGTACTTAGTGTGTAGTGTTCAGTGTAGTGGCCTACTGGTGTGAAGGTTTTTTTTCTTTAAGACTTAGTCAATGTAAATCTAGCATAACTTTTATCAGAGACATTGCTACTAATCATTTAAGGCAGAGCTTAGTATTTTGGTATCATTTTTGAACCTACATTCAAGGTAGCCTTTTACCATAAAGCAGTCTGTGTTCTATAAACCTAGCTCTTTGACTTTACCTTAGGCACACAGCATTGTTTTGGAGATATAAAAGAGTAAGATTTAAAGTAAGCAATAAATAAATGAATCTCATTTTGATTCAGAACAATTCTGTCAGCAGAAATACAAAGATACAGTACCTGAGTTCCTGTTGGCACGGAATGATTGGTGGAAGCCCATTTTGATAATCCTGCCCCGTGAAGGCAAAGAAGCCAAACTCACAGAAGCTTCCCTCTGAAGGAATGATCCCCATAGACTGTTTTTCCTTGGCCCGCCTTCACTAGTCAGTCAGTTTTAACTGTGTGCTCTGTGTTGAGAGATTTTTTTTTTTTTTTTTAACCATTCTTTTCTCATGTAAGCCATGTCACTTCTGTAACTTGTCCTGTGGCCATCTTTCTGTCAGTATTAAATAAATCCCTTTAACTGATGGGGAAATCAGTAATATTCAAAAGGACTTGAAAGACCACTAAAAAACCAGGAGCATTTATGTATTACAATAATATTACTGAATGGTCTAGTTCTTGTTATCTGAATGGAAGAAAACAAAAATAGACTGAAATGGAGACAAAAACCAACTTGTTCTCAGTCTTGAACTTTTGTCAAAAGTGCTTGTCAGAGTGTCAGAAACTTGGGTTTCTGAATGATCTGCCATGTCTGAACTGCAGGAATGCCCTCTAAGCAGCCCCCTGCCAAGGCAATGGTGAGACAGGTAGCTGGGAAAAAGCCTCTCCCCATCTTTGTTAATTCCTTGAAAGGATTGAAATAGTTGTGCAAATTCAGATGCTGTATTTTTAAGCACCATTTAACCAAAGGCTTTTCCTTATTTTGACTAGATGTTCAACCTTAAACCATTATAAAACAATAGATGGCCTCCTTGCTTTGTATTTAAGGGGAATTATTGGTAACAAATCACAGAGTTTTAAATATATTTGTATTATAGTGTATAGGAAGGAAGGAAAATACTCCACAGAATGGGAAATGTATTTCAGGTAACCTTTAAAGATGAACAGGTTTGGTTTTGGCCCTGGCATTTATCTCCATCACAAAGTTTTAAATGGCTGCTCCCCAAACGGGACCTTTCACTTCCTCTGAAAATCACTAAGATGTAATTGCATTGAGACTTTACTGCTGTTATTTTACTCACAGAATAGTGCATGCATTTAATGATTGCTTTGGGGCCTTAGAACAAAGGAGATTTGTAATGGTTTGTGATGAGTTTCCAGAGTGCACTCTTTATAGACTGATATTTAATGGAAGTTTGTTCTTTTTCTGACACCTGTAGGTTGAAGATTCTCAAGGATCATTTTACTTACTCACTTTATGTCAACGTCTGTCGCTCCCTCTTTGAAAAAGACAAGCTGCTCTTCTCTTTTTGTCTAACTGCAAATCTCCTGAAACATGAAAGGCTGGTCAGTAATCACAAATAATTTGCAGTTTGATCTGATGTATATCAAAAGGCATAGACACATGAGCTATAATAGGAACTTACAGTATAAGAATTAAAGCCTCAAATTTTAAGTGTTTCATTTTCACTTTAATAAGCAATTATTAGCATTGAAAAAGGTTCTCTAGAATGAAATAAATATATAGCAAACAGATATGGCAAAACTGACCTAGATGATAACAGTTTTTCTAATCACCACTTAAACAAAAGCCCAGTTGATGTCATTCTTACAGTCAACAATTTGCAAAACTTCACTGCATTCTGAGATTTAAGAGCATATAAAAATGAATTGTAACCATTGATTTAAAGAGCTACTCATGTTTTCCACTTAAACATTTTCTAAACACATTCATTTTTGTATAGAATTCCTCCAAACCAAACATTTGTGCCATCCAAATTCTGGTGCTATCTAGTAAGTATTTATAAATATTTCTTCATAGGGCCTTTTAAATTCATAGTGAAAAACATACATTTTAACCTGGTCATGTGCAAAACTACTTACAGGTGCTTGGAGTTGTTTATTTCAGTGTAATATGGGAACACTTTAAACCTTTGGAAATGGAATTTTGGAATTGTTTACATTGGGGAATAAATAAAATTCTTTCAAGAGCTGACAGCAATAATCATGGGGCATTGTTATCCTCCTGCCAAGGACTGCAGTTTACAAAGGCAGCCATCAAAAGAATTTTGAGATAAAGGAGTAGTGAGATGTGTAATAGGCTGCTAGTTCATTTTTGTATTTAGACTTCCATTATAGGAAAAGTTTGCAGAATGTCTAGCTCCCAAAAATACATTCAGGATTTGTTTTCTTCATTATTTTGGCGTTTGAAGAATGGATCTGAACATCTAATGAGTTACCATTTTTCATTCCCCAAGTCAGGCATGCAAATGAACCTTGAAATGGGGTTATATCTTACTTTTTTTGGTTGCTCAAGTTCATGTTTAACTGAAGACCAGACACTGAATACTTTGGAAATAAGCTTTGATTAGTTGCATAGAAACTTCTTCACCTAATGCAAGACTTCCGATAAACGTGTTGATTTCCCAGCCAGTGGACCAAGCCCATTCTATTATGTAGTCCTGAGAGCAGCGTTTTTCATTGCAGATCAATGAAGATGAGTGGAAATTTCTGTTGACTGGAGGCATAGGTTTGGACAATCCCTTTCCTAATCCTTGTACCTGGCTTCCTTCAAAGTCATGGGATGAAATTTGTCGGCTACAAGATTTGCCCTGCTTCAAAAACATTCGTGAGGGTTTTACACAACTGAAGGATGGGTGGAAAGTGGTATATGACAGCTTGGTATGTTAACAGCACTGAGCACTTGTATTCACCAGCTAATTAGCAACTGAAAATATCCGTTCAGCAAAAAGAATGTGGTGTTGTTTTACATGCTGTGGAGCAGGGACTGGAACTTAGTTCTCCTCTGGCTGGCTAAGTTAAAGCTACTGCGGGGTCCCTTCACATGGAGAAATGAAGATGGTTTGACACATTGGCACAACTCAGTGGAGTCTTCACTCCTCAGTGTTTCCTAATTCACTTAATTTCTACAAAACCTGCACATTTTTATAGGGTCACAGAATGCATCAGGTTGGAAGGGACCCTGGAAGATCATCTTCCAACACCTCCCCCCCAGTGAGTAGGGACATCTTTAACTAGTTTTAGCTAACCTCTTCATCTGTTGTAGATAGATACCTCAGAATGATATTTCCCCCATACGTTAACACAAAAATAATGCAGCACTCCAGATTCTGGTCCTAAGTACCCAGAGCTGGGGAAGGAGGAGCCAGACTCAAGCTCCTTAGCAGAACATGATTTGATTTGTTAAATCAAAGTGTCTCAGAATGCAGTTTGTACAGGTCTGTCTGCATAGCTCTGTGCCCAGCCCCTTACAGGCAAGCCCAAGAAGCTCAGCAGCAGAGCTGCAATACCAGTTTTCAGAAGGGCAGACCTAGCTGGCACCGTGCTTCAGTCTGACAAGGTGACATGCCACACAACAACTGCTGTTCCCAATCTGGTACCCACACTAACAGCATAGCTGGATTACTCTAGCCTATTTACAAATTAAGTTCTCTGATGCATTGCCTTCACTTTCCAATTCTTGTTTTCCTGCACTCACTTTCTGCATTCAGGTGCAACCTCACTCATAGTCATCATGAAATGCTGCAATGTGATTGTCATTGATAATAGAATTATCATTCCAATATTGAGTACTGACACCATAACAAAAAGAGGGAGAGAAAAGTACACTTTCAGGCTTCCTCCACCTCATTCCTTTGATATTTTCTAGAGAAGAACTAACTTCTCTGCTATAAGACAAGCTTCTGAGATAAACACATGAAGTGTGGCTTTTTAAAAAGCACGTCAACCCCACTTCTGTAGATGAAGAAAAAAAATACATCATTAATTGTCATGTCAAGGTAACTCACAAATGCTTTAAAGACTAATGAAATACATGTTTCTAGGATCCACAGCATGAGGAGTTTCCTGCAGAGTGGCAAGACAAGTTGGAGGAGTTCCAAAGGATGCTTATCATTCGCTGCCTGAGACCTGACAAAGTATGTACCAAACTTTCACTTTATGCAGAAAGGATTTGAAAGTATATTCAAGTGTGTATTTCAGCTGCACTGTCTGCAGCTGTTCTACGGTGGTCTGTCGTAAAGGAAAGTCGGAACTAAGGAGATTTCAAAAACCAAGCACATTTGAAATTGTAATATTGTAATGAAAAACCATTTTAAAGCAGAAGGATAGGCCTTTAGCTTTTGCTAAGTTCTAGTGTACACACCAAAATCCCCAGAGCTCTTCCTCCTTGAAACTGTCTTACAAACTCTGTGACTTGCCTTGTTCAGTGCACCTGCTATGTAACTTTTTTGATGGATGCCACCCTCTGTGGTGAATTGGGTCTGATCTAGAAGGAAAAGAAATAGGGTAAGCAGGAGTGGAGATAATGTAGGTGCTTAAAGGTAGCAATTGCTGCAGACACACATCATTTTTGTTCTGTGGAAAGTGTTTGGAAGCAGAACTGTTCTGAGTATCTGGATGTACAGTTTTAATGTGGCACAGATCACAGTAGGAGCTCTCAGTTGTGAATCTTTATTCCATAAAAAGTTAATCTAAAAACCCCAATAAAAGTATTGGCTCAGACATTTTATATCTTCACAGGTTAGTGATGCTAGCATTAGTCCACCTGCAGCCATAATGACAGAGCACATTAAATGGAAGTTAGTATAAACACTTCTGACTTCTGTCCCAGGAAGCCAGGGGAGGGAATTCTCTACACTTCCTTATCTCTTTAGCTTTATATTAGCACTAGATAAAAACATGAATGTCGGTACTCCAGAAGCCTTTTGAGTCAGGCTTTGCACTTCACTTCTCTGGGTTTTCTTCTGGCTGGCAGTAGGAGCTCTTAGAATGCTGGGCAGAGGAAATGGCATGGAGAGGCACTGTTGGAGGTGGTGTATACTGGTGCTTGGAGACAAAGGCATCCACAAGACGCTGCCTAGTTGCGGCGACTTCCTCCTCAAAAGAGTTTATTATGCTTCTGCCAGTTTTGCACTTAAAAGCAAGAGATGGAGACTTTCAATGGAGCAATTGAACTGTTCAACTACATTCAAAACTTCAATCCTCAAAACTCCACTGATCTGGTTCTAGCTTAGCAGTCTACTTTTGGCTGTGGTCAGCCAATACTGCTGTCCATGTAGTGCAGAGCAGTTTTGCAGGTAGTTTACCTACGTACCTGTGTTTGATTCAGAAACTCCCCCAGCAGCTCTGCAGTGGTTCAGTGACCACTTTTGGGTATGGCTAGTGTACTTGTTACTACAAACTGTGAGCGTGCTGATTGGCTGTATTTCATATCACATCAGAGAGGGAGACCTCAGACCTGCAGTATTCAGTCAGATTTTGACTTTTTGCATCTGTTGGTCATCCCTCCCAAGAAAGATAGAGAGCTTCTTTGATTAATTGGTTATTGTACCCAAGACACTTTGTGTGCTGTAATGACTTGTTGGAAAAACATTGCTAAAGGAAACAAGTTTTCATTTAAAAGCTAGACCATAGATTGCTCCGAGAGCCATTTAAGTGCAGATTTCTTAGCCAGTCATGCATGTAAGTCATTAGTTTAGGCTAAGTCATGTTCTAGCCTTGCACAGTCACTCCTGGCTGATATTTGGAAATCTTAAAGACTTTAGATTTTACAGTCTAGCTTTGAATCACAATATAAGCTTGTCTAGTTAACACTCACAAGGAAGGTTCTCAGCCGTGTCATCTCCAGCATGTAGAATTCTTCCATTGTCAGGTCATCAAAGTGCTTAGTAAGGGATAAAAACCCACAGTTGTGATACTTGATGTGTTCCTCCCTGCAACAAACCCACAAGAAGAGACACTAGGCCTGTGAAAATTACATTTTAAGAGAGGAAGAAATCTAAACAAACAGATCTCTTTGGTACTTCTGCTGTCTATCAGCAGAAAAAAAGTATCATACAGGAAATGTATGAAATAGATTGTGGTGGATCTCAGACAAGAGCAAGCTGAACTATTGCCAGGTTACTGGCTAAGGTAAACTTGCAGTAGACTTCAATTGTGTGAACTGTTACAGAGAAATGTAATGTTGTAATGAGTAAGGGGATGTTGTCAGAGAAGTTTGGAGGAATACTTCAAGAACATTACAACATCTGTGCTTACCATGGGTCATCGTTTGCTTCCCAGCCCTCCAGTTCCGTCAAGCAAAAGAAACATTTTGCCACATCTGGTTTATTTGCATCTGAACAGTGGACAAAGCCTGCCTTTGCCATCTGCAGGTGACAGTGTAGTTTAGTGTCTCATCCAATGCACTTCAAGTTCACATCAATAAACTGTTTCTGAGAGCTTGCAAATAACGTCTCCCCACACCACCCGTCAGCACAGACCAGGTAGAGAAGTAAACTTTAATTAGGTATATAACTAGGGAAGGAACAAGGAATAGGCTGCAAGTAGCAAGCAGATTTCTGCATAGCTGTGGTATCCAGAGGAGTAGCTTTGTTCTACCAGATAATATTTAGCAGAGGCATTTTAGATGCGGTGTGCAAGACCTACCATAGCCAGGACTGTGAAGAATATTATTCTTTAGAGAGAAAACCAACATAAGATGGTGGACATAGAGAACCTTTACACTATCAATGATACAAGTAAAATGCTGCTTCCTCAACTTCTGTGTTTGCCTGTCCCTAGAGAATCACACCTGGTCAGAACACTAAAAATAAAGTTAGTTTGTTTCAGTTATCAAACCTGACACTTTCTGGATAACTCTTGCTCTATGACTCATCTGGAGCCAGCCTGGAAGTTTCACATGTGTGCCAAAGCAGAACTCAGGTGTTTTGTTTGGTGTGGTGTGTTTTTTTTTTTTTTTTTTTTTTTAATAATGTTCAGGTCAAAGCCTGCAGGGGCATAAACATTAAGTTTTCTAAAATTTAAATCTTTCAGCTTCTGAATTCCAAGTAGTGATCATTCTACTCATTCCTGCTGGATTTGGACTTTTCTTCTCATATAAGCTTCAGTTTTAGGAGTGAAAATTTGCAATTAGAAAGGCTATATAATATAAGCCCTTTTAAATAAGAGAACAAACCAGAAAACAAGAAAAGTAACTATATTTAATTGTGTAGTTAGACTTATAGAACTGAACCTGCAGAAACCAGTCATCCTACTACAGGACTTCTGAGCAGATTGAAATTGGAGTATTTAACTTTTTATCTTTCTCAGGCTTAGTGAAACCTTTATATTCACTTCTTGAATATAAGTATACTTACAATGACTTCATGCTGGGGCACAGTAAATAAACAATAAGGCATAGTCAAAATCTCCATTTTCAGACTTACATTCTCTGGGGTGCATTTGCAGTCTTCTGTGAAGGGCCACTTGGTGAAGGTTTTCAAACGGTTCTCGTACTCATACATCTCCTTAAAATTGCTCAGGAGCTTGGAAGCCAAGCTAAGCTCCTTCAAGAGCCTTTCCATCTGTAAAGCCAGTAGTCACTGTAACCCAGAGCCTTCCTCTGGCTCTCACCTTTAAGGCTTTACAGTAATGGGTGACACATGGCACCTGTAAAGCAGGGTGAGGTCTACAGTCAGTCAAAACACAGGTGAGTTTATGGGCAGGACCAGCAAGAGAAATGAAGCTGCTAATACTTTTTTTTCCCTGTGCCATACTACATATTTATTAACTGAAAGCACCTATGCTGATGCAGTATGAAAATCACACATTTTGTAATTGGAATGTAAAAAATGCAAGCTAAAAAATCTAGTTGTTAATACAGTGATTTAAGCTGTGCCATTAAAAAAATGATACTGATTGGGCCCGAAGTGGTTGAATTAACTTTGCTGCTTGAAACCTTGAGTGCATCTTGAACATGGTGTTCAGGGATGAAATCCTAGTATCTTGTTTACGAATACTGTTGTATTTTTTTAAAGGGAAGGTGATTATTGTAAAATATTCTAGAGGGTGTCAAGAAATAAAAGGAATGGTGAGGTTTTCAGGAAAACGGTGTTTGTAAGGGTTTACAGAATCCTGGTTGTGCTGGGACTAAATCCCTAGCCAGCCACAGCTGCAGGCCATTAGCACTTTGGAGTCAGCCAGGGCAGCTGATCCATGTTGGCTACAGGTGTATCTCAGACCAGCATCATACTCAGTATAAAAGGGGAAATTAGCTGAGAAGAGACTTTATGCTTGGGCTTCTGCTCTTGTTTGGCTTCTTCCTGACTCAGCTCCTCTTTCTTCTCCTCAAGACTGCTTTCTTATTGTGTCTACCATACCTGGGCTGAGTATGGCTTCATTAGTTTTGTATTGGTATTAGTTGGGCCGTTTCACTGAGTCTGTTTTCATTTCAGACCTTGGGTTTTCTCTCCTTCCCCTGACCCCTCTTTCTTTGCTGAGGAGGCCTCATGAGATGATAGAGCAATTGCTATCGCTTAGCCCCAGAAACGGGCTGAACATAGAGAAGGATCGTAGCATTTTCTAAGCTGTGTCTTGTTTTGGTACAGAGCCCAGGTAACATCAGTTGCACACTTAAGCAGCAGTGTGTGCAGGAGTGCTGTACACAGTAGTTTTCTGAGCCAAGATCTGAGCACCTTTGAAAGGTGTTGCATTATGAGGCTGGAAAATTTAAATCCTTTCCAGGGTATAGAGAAAGTAAGTGCAGAAAAAAAAAAATCTAGCTTCTGCTATCAGCAGATGAGTAGTCTGTCCAGATGCAGTGACAGAAATCAGATTAAGGCTCATTTGCATAGGAGTCCTAATTCTGTCCCTCTTAGAACATTTGTTTTTGCCTGGCTTTACATGTGCTAAATTCCCAATTCCTTTGGGACTGTAGTTGTATCTGGCTTTATCTGCCCTTGAAATTGATATTAAAGTGATTAGAGTATGTGTTAATGCCTACACAAAACCAGGACACAATTCTATTTTTCCTTCTTTTCAGATAGTACCAATGGTGCAGGAATTTATTGTTCACAACCTGGGCCGTCTGTTCATTGAGCCACCTCCGTTTGACTTGTCAAAAACCTTTGCTGATAGCCACTGTTGTGCACCGCTGATCTTTGTGCTTTCTCCTGGGGCTGACCCCATGGCAGCACTTATGAAGTTTGCTGATGATCAGGTACTTTAATATCAACACAGCTGATGTTTGTGTGTGTGTGTCTCTGGGTGGAGCAAGAAACTTTGTTGAAGTCAAAGCTGAAATGTCAAAGAAAGCTCAAAAACCTGCCTAAAACTACATTAAAATTAATCTCATGATTCTCTTCAACACAAATCACTAATTAAAGCAAGGTGACTGTTTGGAGAAATTAATAATTTCTCTACTGTTTATAAAAACAAAAGTATATTAAATTTTTTTAGTATGTTTCATAATGTTGGGAGTCATTATCTAATTAGTTTGTGTAAGAAATGGAAAGTGGAACAGAGCCGTAATGCTTTAAACATTTATTGAAAGGAATCTTACCTGAAAATAGTTTTGGTTTGCTGACAAGTGTTATTGTGTAACACATTACTTAATTAAAACCACTGTAAGAATACAGGACCTTAGGGTCTGGGGTAGCATTTAAGCCTCAGAATTGAAGCAGGGATTTTTGTCAGCATTGACTGTCGTTATGGCATTTAACCCCAAAACTTCCCAATAGCCTAAATTAGCTCCCATGTAGAAGAATACTGTTGCAATACCAGACACCTACTCTTTCCTGGTAAGATCTTGGTATTTCTTGCATTTCCTAACTATGATTGTCAGAATTTGTGCTGCTGAGCCCAGACATATTTCAGGTCTCCAACACCAAGCAGCAAATGCCTTCTGCAACTGCAGTTGGTTACCCACATGCTGGAAGCACATCCTGTTTGCAGCAGGATTTTGAAACTGTCAGAATTTTCCAGTTGAGGATTTAAACGGATGTGTATTTAGAGTTTTTCAGTGGACAGTAGACAAGAGGTTTTTAGTCAGCTGGAAAGACTGAAACAGATGTTTAAGCTGTGTTTTAAAATACACTTCAAGCATGCATACAGGTGTGAACTCTCACGCTGGAAGGTTTAGTATGTTGATGTGGTGTTACTCTTGCTTACAATCTGCCTTCTCTGTCCAGGGATATGGTGGTGCAAAGATTAGTTCTCTGTCACTTGGTCAAGGCCAAGGCCCCATAGCCATGAAGATGATAGAGAAGGCAGTGAAGGATGGGACATGGATCGTTCTGCAAAACTGTCACCTAGCCAGTTCATGGATGCCAACACTGGAAAGAGTCTGTGAGGTAAAAATATAAGCATCTTCTTTTTTAAATGCTCTGGAAGGCATGTCTGAGCCAGACAGGTACCTGAAAAGCCAGTTTAGCGTGCATCAGGACAATTCCATTCCATAAGGGTTGTCAGCACATATCGATCCTGTCTCTTTCCCTCTGCCTGCTGAGATTGGATGGTAAATCCCAGCTGATGCAACAGTCTCTGCAGGCCAAGAGCTTTCATCCTATGTCTGTTTCTGCAGAAAAGCAACATGCTAAAGGATTTTACTATTGAGGAAAGTAGCTCTTCCAAATAGGTCCTAGCATATATTTATCTTTTTCCCTGTCTTACAAAACTCGTGTTTGATGTATAGCTATTACTACTATAGCCCTCTCAGAACAGCTGTATGACAGGGAGGGTAGAAAATGGGCAGAGGATTCATTCCACTGCTCTTGTGGTACAGGGCCTGTGCTTGCTCTTGTTTGTGGATTCCACAAGCAAGCATGGAGAGGGTGAAGCTTAGTTCACAGTCCTGAAACTGTGAATGAAAATCTCTCAGTTGTGCAAGGGAAGCTTCACTCCTTGGTGGGACTTTGACTATGATCACACATAAACATTTAAATTAAGCTCTGCTGTGGTGTCTTTTCCCACTTAAATCAGTTGCTTTAATAACAATACCTGACGTGTAGATCAGTCTGTTGTGGCTTCCAATTGCCTGTTTTTTAAATGTTTATTGTAGGAGCTGAATCCTGAAGCCACACATCCTGACTTCCGGATGTGGCTCACCAGTTACCCCTCTGCCACCTTCCCTGTGTCTGTGCTTCAGAATGGCGTGAAGATGACCAATGAGGCACCAAAAGGTTTAAGAGCCAACATCCTTCGTTCCTACCTGATGGATCCAATAGCTGATCCTGACTTTTTCAGCAGCTGCACAAAGCCTGTGAGTTATGTTTTAACTCTGTAAATCATTTATAAAGCACTCCCAGATAAATGTATGTGCTCTGGAGGGGGGAAAAGCCTCCCAAACTGAACAGTTGTCTTCCATGGCAATGAAACTGGGTTTAATTATGGGCAATAGTAAAGTAAATAGGAATTTTGATTGCTTGTCTTCTGCTTCAATTGAGATTTTTGGGGTATGGTATTAATACATAGCTATCTAGTCTGAAAGAGTGAGCCTGGTAGAAGATCTTAACCACTCTTCTCATTACTAGCTGTCTGTTGCAAGGATATTTTACAGTGTTTTCCTGTAATTAATGTAGTTCTTCTAAATGGTCTCAACTGAAAAACAAAGCTTCCTAGGTGAAGGTTTTCTTTAAAGGCCTGAAATCTATGCTGATAAGGAGGGACCAGAAAGCAGCAGCACTGTGTGAACACTGTTTCATAATGCAGTGGTACAGAATACACTTGTTAAAGTACCACAGTCTCATGCACACAGCTGTATGTCACGTGTATTACAGGCAGATGGATACATAGCTTTAAAAATGGAATGGCTCTGAGGCCTCACCCTGGTTTAAGAGCATATTTAGATCTGATGCTTGTGGCAATTTGATGACTCTGCTGAAGGCTCCCCATGACTCGGTAGCAGCAGGAGCAGGAAGTGCTTGAGTGCCTCGGACAGCACTGCTGTGCAGGGTGTGAGGGAAAAGGGACCCAGTTCAGTAGCCATGAATGATTAATGGTGGTGTGTTTGGGTTAAAGGCTGAGTTCAAGACGTTGCTGTATGGCCTCTGCTTCTTCCATGGACTGGTGCAAGAGAGGCGGAATTTTGGGCCACTGGGCTGGAACATCCCCTATGAGTTCAATGAGACTGACCTGCGCATCAGCGTGCAGCAACTGCGCATCTTCCTTGACCAGTACCAGGTATGGCCCTATGGGCACTAGGCCTTGCTGCACCCTGGGGCAGTGCATCAGACACAGGGCTGCTCTCAGCAGTACTCCCACAGTCACTCCAAGAGCAGCATCTGGTCCCTGCGGTTGCCTTGTTCATGATCCTGTCTCTAGACAGGAGCTGTGGGTGCAGCTGCTGGTCATCTTACTGCAAGCTGTAAAATATCATACTAAAAATCCTAATTAATTGCCAGGTGTGACTTACTCAGGGACAGGGATATTTACTAGAACGTGGACTGCTGCAGATCAGTAGCAACTGTGAGCTATTTGTGTAAATGTGGCAGGTGAGGTTTCTTTCCCTGTTTGCAGAGCTAGGCAGTGGTTCAGAGGAGCCTCTCTGGAATTTGCTGGCAATTCATGACACTTCTTTATGCTCTACTAGACCCAGATACTGTTAAAGCTTTGTCTGTGTGCAGAAGAAGGGATGGTATTTCCATACCACTCAGCCTGGAGTGGTTTTGGTTATTCATGTGGGTAAGGTAAATTATGATTTAGCGTGAGAAAACAGCATGGTGAAGGAGTTTCTCTTTCTGTGGGAGAGGGAAGGAAGGATGTCCCCCCATTATCTAATAAAATGCAGTGCCTAGCAGGGAGGCAAGCATTTTCCTTCCTGAATGAAAGTAACTTGTATGTAGAGAAGAGATTTGTTGGTTCTTTTTGAAATTGGCTTGCTTTATCCAGTTTTCAGCAGGCTTTTGCCCTGATGTCCTGTAAAGAATTTCTCACTCATCACTTGTAGCTTCTTCTTCTTTTATACCTAAGAGGACTCTAGCTTCTCACCACCTCAATATTTAAGCATGTTTGACTTCTCTAAAAGTAAAGAAATACAATTTGAGCACACTGGCCCTATGACATTTATACTTTAACCAGACAGGTAGAGAGAACTTGGGCAGTGTTTTCCATAACTTTCCTTTGCCCAGAGAAGCGCTGGGCTGAAGTCACATCATTGTCTTGCTTTGTTCAGGAGGTGCCCTACGAAGCTCTTCGTTATATGACTGGAGAGTGTAACTATGGTGGCAGAGTCACTGATGACTGGGACCGGCGGACGCTCCGCAGCCTGCTGAACATGTTCTTCTCCCCAGAGCTCATCACAAATGCAGACTACAAATTTGACCCAAGTGGCCTTTATTTTGCCCCTCCTGAAGGAGATGTAAGTATCCCACAACAGCAGGTATCAACACCTTATTTTGTCAACAGGCAGATCTGTCTTTACAGACATTGGCTCATGCCCCTGTGCTTATTGCTGTCACTGCTTTCTGTTGTGGCTTCATCTCTCATTCCAGTGACCTCCAAGAAATAGAAATGGTGTGAAAAAAAACCCCAACCAACCAAAATCCAAACCAAAACCACCCACCCCAACTACTACTGACTAGACTGACTTTGCTCTGTGTGACTTGTCCTCTAAGTGTGCCAGTGAGGTTAAGAATTGCTGCTTAGGTTAGAAGCAGTATAAAACAGGCGTAAGAGAAGCAGTTGATCCTATCTGCTGGAGAGAGAAAGGACACAGTGATGTGCTTGATTTATCACAGCACAGTTATGTTACCCATAGACAATATCCTTTGGCAAACAGTGGGCTCAGAGAGGGGCTACAGCCCCCTGTGCTAGGTATCTCATTGTGTTAGAGAACTTCTAATACAGCTGCCAGGAGATCTGTCAGAAAACTTAAAGCCAAGCTGGATTCCAGGCTAAGAGGCTGGACCAAAGGAATCTGAGGCAGAGTCAGCCCTTCTATCTCCTTTTCTGTCTTGTATTACACACTGTATTTGTTACACTGGTGAAGTCTATAGTGGCTTTGAGACACAGCTTGCAGCCTGTCAGGGGCTATTTGGCTAT
Organism: Indicator indicator; assembly: GCF_027791375.1. Lineage (NCBI taxonomy): Eukaryota > Metazoa > Chordata > Aves > Piciformes > Indicatoridae > Indicator > Indicator indicator. The sequence goes on along the minus strand of NC_072014.1, from coordinate 8,924,095 downwards.
TCTCCATCTCCTTTTAAACCAGGGGTATTTTTTTCTTTTCCAGTACCAAAGCTATATTGAGTACACAAAGACACTGCCCCTGAACCCTTCCCCAGAGGTCTTTGGAATGAATGCAAATGCTGATATTACAAAGGATCAGTCAGAAACACAGCTGTTATTTGACAACATTCTTCTAGCACAGGTATGTAAAGAGTCACACCCCATCTTACCAGGACTTTCTACTCCATCTATACAGTAGTAGGCTCAGATAATTTTTTTTTTCTTTCCTGTTACTACTATTCCTTATTGTCTTAGTCATATTGAGTCCCAGTGGAAACAAACCTGTAGAAAACCAGATTTTGTTTGTGCTGTCTTGGAGTGCAGTAACAGAGGAAATTCTGAAACAAATTAATTTCAGTCATGGAACGGTAACAGTCTTCTAAACAACTCCTTTTTAACAGCTCTCTTCTCCTGCATTTTACTACTCACTCTCCCCCATTACCTCTCTCAAATCCCCGTTTTTGGCTTGCTCTAGTCTTGGGCAGCTGGTGGCGGTACAAAATCCACAGATGAAGTTGTTTATGAAGTCACAGGTGACATCCTGAGTAAACTTCCTCCCAATTTTGACACCGAAGCAGCAATGAGAAGGTACCCAACCACTTACACTCAAAGTATGAATACTGTGCTTGTCCAAGAGATGGGGCGCTTCAACAAGTTGCTGCAGACCATCCGGGACTCCTGTGTCAACATCCAGAGAGCAATCAAGGTGAGCTGAAGGGAACTGAAGGCAGACTGCTGTGCCTGATGCTCCTGTCTGCCTTGGCTAGAAGTTTGTACCATTTTTCTGGACTGAGCACTCTGTTATTTTTGTTAAAGCAAGCCTGCTAGATGAAGCATTCTGACAGCTCCCTTTCCCAATGTCTTGTAGGGGCTAGTGGTGATGTCTGCTGAACTGGAGGAAGTGGTGAACAGCATTCTGAAAGGCAAAATTCCAGCACTGTGGATGACGAAGTCTTATCCAAGCCTCAAGCCTCTGGGAGGCTATGTGATTGACTTCCTTAACAGGCTGAAGTTCTTACAGGTGAACACACCCCATTTCCACACATTTGTCTGTTGCTCTCTGGAGACATTTTCACAAGTGAACACGCCAATTTACTCCACTATGCAGCTCAGTTTGTTTGTGCAGCTGTTTGGTACAGCCACTGGCTCACCACAGCACTGCTGCAGCCCCTTTTGCTACATACCCCGCACCTCACAGAGCTGCGGGACATCAGCAATACCGTGTGACAGAACCAGCCTCATAAGCTGCAGCTTAGGATCTGGTGGTGTAATGAAGTTAAAACAGAACTCAGGACAGTACTCTCGAGTTTCTTTTCCAATGAGCAGACTTAAACAAGATTTTGTGTTGAAATGTTGTACTAACTTAAGTACCACACTTTCACTGGAGTGCTGGAGGAGAAAGATGGACGAGTTAGGGAGAACCTAAGCTTCCTTCACCTGCCAGAGTGCAGATTCCCCAAACTGACGCTTTTAAATTAGCAGAATCTAGAGCCTCAGCACCTTTCTGTGGCTTGGTAATCTCAAGCAACCACTGAAACCCAATCTCATAGGGTTGCTTACCCTGTGCATCTATTTGTTTCAGTGTTTGTAACCAGAAATTAGTGCCATTTTAGGTGGACAGCAGCCATCTCAAGTCTCCTTGCTTTTATGAAAGAAAAATCCTGGATTCACAGAGGGAGAAATTACTTGTTTTCTTCTAGGAGATATTTGCTTTCCTACATACAAAAACAACAGCTGTTTTGTCTTTTCTTTTTTGCCATTGCAGCAGTGGTATGAAAATGGAACTCCACCAGTCTTCTGGATTTCAGGATTCTTCTTCACTCAGGCATTCTTAACAGGTGCCCAGCAGAACTATGCCAGAAAATACACCATTCCAATAGACCTACTAGAGTTTGACTACCAAGTGCTGGAAGATAAAGAATATGAAACAGCTCCTGAGGATGGTAAGTAAATGCTTAACACATACCTGCTTTTGCTGATGTATTCAGAAGATGATATTAATTTGCAGACTCAGAGATAGGCATTTAAGTTAATGGATTCAGCTGGAAAGCACACAACTGCAGTGGTCCCAGGAGATGCACAAGAACTGAGGCAAAACATTCTTTAAATCCTGAAGCCATGCTGAGGTCACTTCACCTCCTAGATCAGTGTGCAGAGAGGGTGGCACTGACAGGACACTCCTTACCCCAGACCTCCCATAGCTGATTGCTGGCTTGCTTTTTCTATTCTTTTTAGCATCTGTCTCCAGCTGCATTGCTTCCTCAGCCTAGGGAGACCAAACATTCAGTGCAGAAGCTGGAGATGCTACTTCAACTATCCTTAGAAAAAGATTTTAGGGATATGATCACAATGTGCAACAGGAAACTGCTGTGAGGGGGCAAAAATCCCTCTTTTTTTATCACCCAACTTTATGATTCACTCCTTACCTTAGTTTCCAGTGGCAGATATATATGTTAGCTTGCCCTTCTCAAGGAAAGAAGGATAGATTAAACTGAACTGTTCCTAATGCTTGTAATATTATTTTATACTCTTCTGAGGATCGGTTTGGAAGTGGTATAAAAAAGCAAGCCTTGGTAGTCAGTTTCAAGTAATTTTCTGTTGGGGTGTGCTTTGGTTTTGGTTTAGAAGTTACAGAGCTTTCAGTCTACAACGCAAGAACTGCAGATTTGATTTAAAAAAAATAGAAGAGATGCAACTTATTTTTTCTTCTGGAGAACTGCTGAACTGACAGCTGTCATTCTGTGAAGTCTTTCTATCAAAATATAATCGTTCTTTTAAACTTCTTAAAAAAATTCCTTTAGTAAATTGCTTTAGAGGTAGAAGCAAGAGGCAATTTGAAACACAAGCAATGAAACCATGTGAAAGATTCACTCATAAATGGCCATTTCACAGAATTGCAGTGGTCTGGGTTGGAAGCATTTTCATGGCCCTCTTCTGGGGCCTGCTCCATCATGTCCTTCCTGTGTTGAGGGCTCCACAGCTGGATGCAGGGATGTTTCTATGCTCAGATGGCTCAGGTTGGAAATGCTGACAGCTGTCATTATTATGCAGTTTCCTGTCAGCTTTAAAGCAGTGTTCTGTACTGTGAAGTAATGTCTAAGCTGCTGGCTGGACACCCTGCTCTCAGTAGGCACTGTAACCTGAAAAAGCTTTACAGAACTGTAATTATAATGGCTTGTGATGAAGGGTAAGAATGGTGTTGAAGGTATTTGATCACTTGAAACACGCACACCTGACTAAGTCACCCACCCTCACTTAGGCACCAGTGAAGGGCTTTGCAGTCCCTGCTGCTCTCAGGTTTTCTGTAATAATAGTGTCTCTTCCACCTGGTCCAGGGGTCTACATCCATGGACTGTTCCTGGATGGAGCACGCTGGAACAGGCAAACTAAGAAGCTAGGAGAATCCCAGCCGAAAATCCTCTATGATGCAGTACCTGTGGTCAGTATCTTTCATTTGGTGACGTTTTCTACTACTCTATACCAACAAATACTGGTGAATGAATACTCTTAAGATCTAATCTTTGAAGGAAATAAAAGGGTAGGTCTTAAAGAACTGAGATGTTTTGTGCTGAAACAGAAATTGTCTGAGAAGAGCTGGGAATCCTGCTAGTAAGAGCAATGATGGGAAGGTGGATGGTGTGTATTTGGGAGAGGAAACAAGAAACAGGTGCTAGGGCTCTCTGTTAAAAGCAGTCAACAAAAAAACCATGGAACCACTTTGGCCAAGCCCCTTTCCCTTATTTTTTCTGAGATGAAGAGGTCTGTGTTGCTCTTCACTGCAGATATGGCTGAAGCCCTGCAAGAGAGCTGACATTCCACAGCGGCCAAGCTACCTGGCCCCATTGTACAAGACCAGTGAGAGAAGAGGGGTCCTGTCCACCACTGGGCACTCTACCAACTTTGTGATGGCAATAACTCTGCCCTCAGACAGACCGCAAGAACACTGGATCAGACGTGGCGTGGCCTTACTGTGCCAGCTTAACTCATAAACCTGTCCTAGTTGGCCAAGGTAGGTGCAGTTCCAGATCACCCACAGGCATGCATGCCAGGCTAGGTAAAGTCAGAATTCAATGAGTCTGTCTGCAGTGTTGCATTTGTGCCTTTCATGAGATCTGAAACAAAAAGGTGCACAATAAACCATTATATAAGAGCCGACAAAAATACCTGCTCCTTGAATTATTTTATTTTCTGAAGGTTCCTTATTCAGAAGGACCATACATAAAATGAACACAACACTGCTGACAATGAACAAGACAGCATTTGATCATTTCCTGCTTTATAAAATCTTAAAAAATTTAGTTGTAACAAAAAGACTGATAGCTCGCATGTATCTTATAGGACCATCATCACATTTTAAACCATAGACTCAACTGTTAACGGGGAGGGGAAAGAAAAGAAAAACCAACCCCAAATCACACTGCATCTAGCAACTACAATATTTTCTAAGCATAATCACAGCGGATTGAGTGCAATGTGATCAACATCAAAATTCATATGGGATGTCACACAGTGACAGCATCGTTATATACAAGTAACATTGATGCCCTCCAACAACTACGAGTTAACCGAGACTCTGGGGTCAAGCAGGATGGAATGTTGAAGCCAAGTAGAAATGTAGTGGAATTCAGATTGTCTGTAATATGACTCAGAACTGTCTATTAGCATCATTTGGAATTAAATACTGGTGAAACAAAGCGATAGAGAAGTCACAGCTGTTACACTGCCCTTCATAACTTGTAATAAATACTAGAGAATAAAAGGAAACAGCCCCTACTTAAGGAACAAGACAGCACCTACCTTCAAGGACCATGTTTTTCCCTTGCCTGAAGATGGTCTTGGAAGGAAGTTAACTGTTTTCCTGCAGGCACTGTATTAACCTATAACCACATTCCAACTAATACAAAAGTAAATATACTACCTGAAATACAGAAATCTTCATTTGAGAAGAACAGAAAGGAAGTTTAAAAAAATGATTTGACAAATTAGCAGTTCAACCACACAGTGACCCCCTTATACTGGACAGAAGTAACAGAAAAGGAATACTAAGGGTCAGTTTAATACATAGGAAACAAAAGGGGTTTAAACTTGGATCCTCAGAAGGTATCCAGTGGATGAATTATCTTTGAAAATGGTACTCAGTGGCCCAAGATTGCCACAATGACAAAAGGTCACCCAGGATCTTTTTTTACACTGAGGAAATTCAGTAATCTGAAGCTAACAACAGTGCTGCTAGCTAATTTGGGTCAAACAGTAAACATGTTCACAGAAGAAAAGAAAGAAAAAAAAAAACTGAGTTCAGGGCATCACGTGGCTGCATGCCTGAACTCTGGGCTTCTGCCTTCTTCACTGAAGAAGCGGTGCCCGGCTCTGAACTGGACCCTTAATACTGTTTCTTGATACTGCATTAGGAAGAAATACTGGCAAGAACCAACAGGTATCTTTAAAATACACAAGCTGCTCTCAGTGGAAAATAAACTGACCCACAAAGGTCAGGGAAAAGATGAACTTGAAATGGAACGAAGATACCAACTGGCTCTCATCAAAGGTGTTAGGATCAGTGTTTAGCAGCTACACTGGCACCAAGCAGACTGAAACACACTTACGGCACAGTTAAAGTACACTTTCACCTGGCACACACAGGAAGGAGACAAACTGTATGCGGTCAAGAAGGCTGCCACCATGCTTAGGACTGGCACTACAGAATGCACTTGCACTCCTCACAGAATCACAGGCTTTCAAGGAGATGGGTACAAGAAGAACTAACTCCTGTCTGGTAATAGCTATATATCAGCACTAGGACAACTGATCCCGGCGAGTTAAGGCCCAAATGTCAGTCTATCTTTTACACATACCATGGATCTATCACAGCTGCTTTTTTAATAATCTATCTTAAATACCAAAATGTAAAAAAATATCATAGAAATTAACTCCTCTAATGGTGGAAGCAGAAATCTGCTTCCATACTCTCTGCTGCCAGAAACAGCTGGTGCTACACTGCCTGATTAGGGAAGCACTGTAGGAGCAGATGGTGATCTGCCGATACAGCACTATCAGTAACCCGCCAGTACTACGCACACAGAGCTCCTTCAGCCTCAGTGCCTGGGTCAGTAACTAGCATCCTGCACTTTGGATTGTTTGAACATGGAGAGAAGAAAACAACCCCAAGTTAAGTGTTCAGAAAAACTGGAGATATTCCCATACTGATTCTCTGTTCCAAGAGTTTGCACAAATTCACAGCCACAATTCTTCAGTAGTTTATATGCTGCAGGTGGCACTCAAATACATGTTTAGTCTCTGTAAGAACCAGAAATAGCTCAGTAACTCCAATGCCAGGGATCTCCCCAAGCTAACACTAATTCTACTTGCATGCTGCATTTTCCTATGGCTATCAAGGAACAAACACCAGTCTTGGTCAGAAAGACATGCTCAGACTGCTCCTCGACAGAACCTGGCACTCTGCAGCAGAGACTGCAGCCACCTTCCCTCTTACACAAAGACTTATAACCATGGGGTGCAGCTTTAACACAGACTCACACAGCTTACACGGTGTGCAGGTTCTGGGGTTCTGTTTAAAAATGTAACTCAGCACAGTGAGTTCCAGCCATGTGCTGCTCTAAGATTTAATATTTCCAGTCATCACCACACAGAAGATTCAGCCCGGAATGCACATACACACACACAGAGAGCTATGTATGCATCCATATCCGTATATACGTATCTCCATACATAATTAAGACTTAGGTGGCACTAAAAGCTGACTCAGGCTCCTTTGCAGCGGTCTAAAGTTCAGCTGTAACCGTCTCTGGTTTCTATTCCAACATCCAAATGAAATGGTTATTTTTCCCAGCTGAGGAGATTATTCACTGCACTTACTCTTTCTCTAGCAAGCAGTGCTTCCTCTGTGGGACACTGAACTTGGCATTTTACTTCTCATAGTTAGCATTTCCTGTTGCTTACTTGAGTTTAAAAGTGATCTAAGTGATTTGGTTATCTCATCTGAACTGGAAATAAAGCAGAAGGTAACCCACACAGAAGTGAATCTCCTGTGCATGTGTAAGTAGTGCAAGCTGCTGCTTCTTCTCTGAGCAGTGTGCAGACAGTGACACAGTGCAGACTCAAAGCCATACAGTAACAGTATTGTAACCACAGTGATTACCAGAGTTAGGTCAAAACTGGATGTCAAGCACAATTTTATCTTCATAGAGAGCAATCAGCAGCATGATGGCAAATCCAAGAAGCAGGCCGAGGTTCTGAAGAATGAACTGCCCCACGGGACAGTAGCCATGCTCTTCATTATCTCCATCTCCATGAAGCATTTCTGGAAGCTAAAAGGAAAAATAATTGAGGAAAGTTATTTCACAGGATTCACCATCAAGAATAAATCCAGTGAGACTAATTAAAATTTGCCTAACGATGACATTTAATAAAAACACAATCCCATCACATATTTACAAAACAACTAAAAATGCCTTGCCTTTGGACTTTAAGTTTGTACTGGATCACACATCTACTTGAAGGTCCTCAAGATAAGGACCAATCCAACATTCTTCCAGTTCTGCTCTTTTGAGATCTTTTACTCAACTCAAATTGCCACACTCAGATAAACTTAACCAAAAGCTTTGAGTATTTCTACAGTAATTGCATTGCTATAAATACACCCTGAGTAACTCAGACAGTCATGTGTCACATTACATGCTTACACCATCGCTTACATGTCCCTTTTCAATAAGGGAATAAGAGCTACAAGTAATTCAAGAGACATTCTGTGTGAAGCTGTAAAGACATTCTGACAGCTCTGAATGTTCCTCACCTATGAAGAAAAGTCCAGTAGTACTGACAAATGCAACAAATGATCAATAAGTGGACTTGGAAGATGCAAAAGAAAAAAAAAAAAATCTTATGAAGTGCCTTACAAAACTACCCCTAGAGAAAGAAAATATTTCATAAAGAAATTAATTCCAAAAGCATGAGGTAAGCAAGGAAACTCCTTCAAGACACACTGAGTACAGAAAAAAATAACCCAGAACAAAATGGAAGCTTCAGCTGGGTCTCAGCACATTTACTGCTCTTTGTTAGACAGGCTACAGGAGCACGGTCAAATTTTTAATAAAGACACATATGGTCTTACATTACCATCTTCACAAAAGGACCCATAAAGCTGGCAGTTAATTTGACCTGCTGGGTATTGAAGTATCAGAGTATACTGGTGTGGAAAATGGTTATCAGCAGAGTAGGCAGCATCCCAGCCAGCACTGCACCAAAGAGTACATCACAACTGACTGTTAAGTCATTAAGAATTAATGAAGTCCTCAGCGAGTTGACACCCCTGCAGACTGCTGTGCATGGTGGCAGCAAGGATTTGTTGCAGAACTATTTTCCTTTCAACAACTCAGAGCTGTATTCAGTAAGGAATACAAAACCCAAAGAGAGAATTGTGCAAGAATTGCTGCTGCCAGTTCTCACCTTCACGTGCTTCGAATGGATTCTAGTTTCATAATCAACTCCTACAGAGATGTAATACTGCTGTCACAAAGCTAAAGCAGCTCTTAAGAGTATCAAGAATATATTCTGACATCTATTTCAAAACCGAAGAGCACAATGCTCTGTCTCTGTAACTACCAAGGCTTCTGGTCATGGACATGAAAAATCCCAAGAAGCTGTAAAACTTCACCACATCTCAGTACCCACAATGTTTAAAAGAGTGGCAGAAGAGAAACAGACATCTACTGTCTACAGCTACATTATGTGTTTTAACAAAGTTCTGTGGCAGATACCATGCCGAGTCCAAGCTGTATGCATAGAGGCAAAAATGAAACAGAATCACAACAGCCTTACCATGTCCACCAGTGCCACATAGAGGAACATGCCTGCAGTGACTGCAAAGATCCAGAGGGTGATGTTGTTGGCATACTGCCCCACAGCTGTGCCTATCAGCATGCCCACGTAGGCCATCATGGCAGACAGGAGGTTGTACACTATAGCTTGCTTCACTGTCATACCTGCTTTAAGAAGCACGGCAAAGTCACCTAAAGTGGAGGCAGAACACAAGGGTTTAGTGTCAGCACTTCTCAGGAGAGTAGGTACAGGCCTGTCAGACTGACCTTGGTGCTAGGTAAGGGCATGGAGCAGGCCATCCTGAGTGCCATCACACAGCACTTACAAGACAACCAGGAGATGAGGTCCAGTCAGCATGGGGTTATGAAGGGCAAGTCCTGTTTGACTAATTTGATCTCCTCCTACAACAAGGTGACCTGCCTAGTGGCTGAGGGAAGGACTGTGGACATTGTCTACCTGAACATTAGTAAAGCCTTTGACACTATTTCCCACAACATTTTCCTTCTGAAACTCCTGGCACAAGGTCTGGACAAGTGCCCTGTGCACTGGATGAAAAACTGGCTGATAGCTGGGCCTAAAGAGACTAGGTGAGCTCAGGACAGCACTGCTAAAATTGCTGATAGTAGGAAATATTCCATAAAGATCTGAATTTTCACCTTGCCATCAGCTCTGATAGGTTTACTCGCTTCAATCTGAATTCTTGTGGATATGAGGAGTGGAAGATGATAAGCAGTCATGAGGGTAATTAAGATAATATTCTGATGTCAGATATGCTAGAAATTCATTGTTTAATCTAGAATCAAAACAACTAACCTGTACAGTGTACCCACTTCTTCTACTAGGTTAATTCCATCATGGGAACCTTGCAAGTTATAAGCACACTGAGATACATATTCTCATGATCAGCTAACCCCAAGAAGAAATGCTTCAACTAGGGGGTAAAAAAATCCCCAAATCAATGGCACTGGCAACACTTCCTCCGAGCTCTACCCTAAAGAGCCACCCACACCTACTGGACTCAGTCCCACCAACATGTATGTCCTAAGGCAAAGCTTTAGAGCCCATTCAAAGGTGTCACAGAGGTGCTGTGAGCAGAGAGCTGCTGGTATCCCCTTGCATTAACATCCTCATGACATGCTCAGGAGCAATATTGCTCCATTACTCTCTGAAGCTCTGGCTCTCCCTTGCAGCACCTGCACTGCATTCTGCTTATCAGGAGCAGCATCTTTACCTCAAGACTTTGTACAGATAGAGGGACTGAACACATGGAGGTCACACAATTAGTTACCTAATTCATGGGGAAGCTCATGACAAAACACTGCTATAGATGTACTAATTCCTCCTGTCAGACCAGCACTAAAAGCAGCTCCTGGGGAAGGAAAAAGAAAAAGACTCAATTGATACTTTACTCAAGTCAGAAAATGTCATTAACAGACCTTCCAGAGCTGACACCCTTCTGCTCCAATGCACACTCAAACACTGTTTCATTATCTCTGTGTCCTGTCTGAATACAAACTGAAAATGCTGGAAGCATCTGGGATGTGTTACTGCTGCATGCTCTATATTACTTAAGAGAAAAATCCTGAGAGAGGAGAACACAACTGAGCAGAACAGAAAGGCAACCAGCTAATAAATAGCACTGGTTTTATATTTTTAGGAGCTCTCAGGTACGTCAGAACAGTTAAGAACATGAGAACAGTCTAGCCTTCTCCTTTCCAGGCTCAAAATCCAAATAATATTTAATCCATAACCTCTTCATTTCCTTTATGCTCCTTTGTAGAGCACACATCAGCAACATTAATAAGCCAGATGTGGAAAATGAGGAAAACATGGAAACAAACCTCTTTCAGTCACTTCTATGTAAGCTAATTTAATTCAGTCAGCTTTAAGTTCACACTTTAAGTAATTCTGAGATGAGAAAGCTGTCTGTGCTGTAGCAGAGAAACTCACAAGAAGAGCCTGCAGTTAGCAGGCAAAACATGCAAAACAAAGTAGAAAGATACAATCTGTGGATAGAGAGGAAACGTAACTTTCCTCTGGATTCCTCATAACTTGCTGTGGTAAAAAGATGAACATGGTTTTCTAAAATCTACATTTTCCCAAAGGATCAGCTGCTTGGGCTTGACACAGGACTGTTTGGACATGGAGTTTCAATACACTGAAGGTCTCAACACATGCCATGGCAATTCTTTTTGTCCTTAGAAGCCACTGCCTAAATGCCTGATCTGCTTAATGTGAAAATGAAGCAAAGTTATTTTTTATGGAATTCACTTTCTTTAGAAATTGTTTGGAGAGAGTGGAGAACCTGCAGCAGATTCTGTTAACTCCAGACCCTAGTAAGTAGCTTATCCTTCAAAAACGCATTTTCCTTCTGCTTTTACTATTCCAGTAACCTGCCTCATCATAGTACAGTCATTATTTGCAAGCACTGTATAATGCTACACATGAATAGCAACAGAAACAGATGCAGTATTATACACAAGTATCAGCATCAGTAAGACTGAAAGGCAAACACTAAGACCTAACAACAACAGCCTTACATATGCTCTGTTCATAGGGAGGGCTGTGTGCACCTAGCTTCATCTGGCAGATCGGTACTGTCACTGCTATCCACACAGTAATTCTGGTGGGAACAGTCACAGAACACCAACAACCTTTTAAGCTTTTGCTCTGAAGGAGGTTAAGCAACTCCAGTGACAGCAGGAGCTAACTGGAAGCCTTACCTGTGATCACTGCCAAGTAAAACATTACCAAAGTTACTCAAGGTAAGAAGAAACTGTTGAGAAAGACTCAGTGCTTTTGCTTACCGATTGCTAAGCCATCACTAAAGTTGTGAATGCCATCTCCCATAATTACCATCCAAGCAATATTAGCTATCCCAGTATCTTTCAGGTCTTTTCCAGAATGACAGTGGCCATGGGAATGATGGGAATGTTTGTGATGCCAGTGGTGACTGTGTTTTCTAGCTATCATTTTATCTTCGCCACGGCTGTCGTACTCTGAATCGTGCAGATCACGCTCTTGAGCGGCACGGGAGACATCGTTGTGTGAATGGTGCATATTGTGGTCCTCCTCTGCAGACAAGAAGTTTTTGGGAGGGGATTCCAGCTGGCCATCTAAATCAGTCAGTTCTGTTTCATTGAGTCGATCTTCAGATAAAACCGAGTCATCTGCTCCTACAGTGAAGGCACAGGGGCAGAAAGGTTCAGTCTCCTGTTATTTCTGAAGTAGTTATAAATAAACGCCACTGGCAATCTATGCTCCAAGAAACAAAAGCAAGTGGGGAAACAAGGCACTTCTGGACAATGATGCTACTAGCTCACAACAATCCCACAAAAATATTTCAGAGTCAAAAATAAGCAAAGAGTAAGTGAAATCAGGAAATCTGGCAGAGAGTATCTAAGCAGCAGACAGAGTTCTTGACAAATGGGCTCTTAAAGAGAATTTGGAAGTTGTGTAAAGAGAAACAGAATGGCTCAGTCGGGGTGGCAATGCCCTCCCTTTAGCATTCCCATTCAGCAGGGGCTGCCAGTGCCTGCAGTACCAGTGTTTTACTGGTCAGCAGAGTGCACCTGCAGAGGAGCAGTGTTACCAAACCAGTACCTACTCCATGCCACCAGAAGCAACATTCCTCTGATCGCTCATTAAGAGCAAATGGAGACATTTCAAATTTACGTAGCACCGTCCTCATGGCTCAAAGTCAGCATCCCAAATCCCATTTCGAGTTGAGTGCAGGAGGCCACATCCTAACTTTTCCCTCTACAAGCCACTCAGGATAACAAACATACAGCGTACATACAGCCTATGGACTCTTCATCAGCAAATCCACTTAGTGGCCATGCAGGCAGCAGAAAGGAAGGTTATGAAGCAAACCCTTCCCAATGGCATTCCTTCTCCATGAGCATTCCAACTGTCACAAAAGAACAGTATGTGAAAGTTGTTTGGGATATTTGATGGGGAATATTCAGACTCCTAGTTGTATTTATGAAAACAAACTAATTTTGTTTTGCCTTCTCAGCCAAACTGTAATTGGTCAGAAGCTGGAATCTTCAAAGTGAAGCAGACATCCCTGTTCAGGTTTTGTGTGTGTGTGTGTCTTTGTGTGCACATGTTCATTTTTGACCTGTTTTTTTGCCAGGGCTGAGTTAGTCTTGGCACAGCTTAGGACAAAAAACCAAACAAACACCTCAGAAACAAACAAACATAAAACCCCTGAAGAACCACAGGCACCCAAAACCTGACTACTTCAGAAGCTTGAGAACCATTTGTACAGCACATTAGGAAGTGTTCAGAGTGCTCTCAGGTCCAAGGAAAGCCAAATCAAAAAAATTTAATAGGGAAAGCTTATTAAGGCTTATTAACAATGATTTGCATAATAGCAACAAAACTGTACAAGAGGTTACATGCTGCAAGCCATGGGTTATGTGCCATTACCTTGAATCTCAAAGAACATTCTGGAAATAGATGCCTACCTGCAAGGGGTTGGAGCTGCAGCCAGTCTGTGTCTGGTCTGTTGTTTAACTTGTGATCAGAAAGTTTCCTTCCAATTGGTGATTCTTCGCTCTGTTTCTTCTTGCACCATTTCTGCTTACTCTGCAACAGAGAACATCTGCTTTGTAAAAGAACATCAAGGGAAATGAAAGAAATTGAAAAATCTGCAAAACAGACTTAAGTTACTCTTAGTATGCAGACAGATACTTCACTCCAGTAACAGGACGAGGATTGCTCTATTTGCCCACAAACACATCTCTGCAGTGTTTATTGTATCTGATGATTCTGCTCAAGAAAGCAGTAAGGACAGCTCCTCTGTTCAGTTCAGCTTCCATTTTTATACTCCTGCGACCTCCTTGCATTTTCCATTAGAGAAAAGCTTGCTAGCTTCCCATCTGTGGGGATCACAGATTGGTCAGAGCAGCCTAGCGGTGTTAAAGATTTAATCTAGAAGCAGCTATGTCCAATGGGACAGCTCTTCTCCCTATCAGAAGATCTAAGAAATGCCTCTTCCAACACAGAACATCACAAAACACCACCACTGTCCAAGGCAGTGAGTCTGACATGAAAACAGAGAAGCGTAACAGTTCCCACACTCACTTTGGGAGAAGCAGTTATAATTTCATCAAAGTAATTTTCTCCTCAAAGTGGAATGATGGAGGCAGAAGTCAGAAGCATATTTATGCTGGCTGTTGAAAGAACAAGGCTCTTTGGTGGCTTCAACTTTCACTGTGACACTCTCTGTGAAGTACTGGGCTCTGCTTTTATACCACCATTGTGAATATGACACCTAAAAATCCAATCATTTTCAGGGAAACCAGTTAAAATGTGACTGCTAATTTAGGGCAAGCAGGAGGGCTGCAGAGTTTAGCCCTTTCTGGTGGAAAAATGGAACAGCTCTGTTCTACTGGCACTGCCAGCTACTGCACAGAGGTACATGCCTGACAGTGGCCTGGCACACACTGCCAGCTCCTTGCAGCTGGCAGAGCACTTCAGGCAGCAGAGTTTACAACAGCAGACAGTTCTGGCACACACCTTTTGTTTGTTGTAATGTTTGTACATCCTTATGCAGTGTTCGATGATGAACAGAACATAAATGCCTCCCAGTGCCACAAGACCTTTCAGCACTGGATCATTTTCTTCTAGAAAGCCTTCAGCCTGTACTCCATGTCCGTGGGCATGTCGATGAGACCGCTTGTGTTCATGAACATGACCTTGGCCATGGTGGTGACTGTGGTTGTGGCCTCCATGAGACTGTTGGGAGAGAAGGTAACGACACACTGTGACCTCGTGCAATTGCAGTCAGGAGACTGAAATGGCTCTGAGCTCAGGTGACAAAATATGTAACCTTACTATGTAAGTGGCGTAAGGCAACTTTAAAAGTTGGCTTGTGGTTTGAGCTAGTTTTTATATACAAACACATTACCATAGAAGTTCTTCAAGAGACTCTTCCGTACCCTGGTCAATAAAAAACATTCCTCTGGGAAGTTCTTCAGGGGTCGGGGGAGTGGAATGGGAAGTAAATTTAACTTCAGCTTTTTTCTGTCACAATGCTGAACAGAATGAGACTAACACTGAGCAGTGTCACAAAGAACAACCATTTCTACACTCCCAGAAGCAACTAAACCTCCTGATTTTTTTGAACTACTACGGTCAATTACATTGTTTTTGTTAAGGAACACACATTTCTCTGAAACATGTCCAGAAAAGGGCCATGAGGAAGATCAGAGCGCCTCTCTTATGAGGACAGCCTGAGGGAGTTGGGGTTGTTCAGTTTGGAGAAAAAAAAGGCTCTGAAGAGATCTTATTGTGGGCTTCCAATATTTGAAGAGGGCCTACAGGAAAGATGGTGAGGGACTTTTTAGTGTGTTGGGTAGTGATAGGTAGGGGAAGTTGGGTAGTGATAGGACCAGGGGAATGGACCCAAGCTAGAGGGGAGCAGATTTAGATTAGACATTAGGAAGAAGTTCTTCACAATAAGGGTGGTGAGACACTGGAACAGATTGCCCAGGGAGGTGGTAGAAGCCTCATTCCTGGATGTTTATAAAGCCAGGATGGATGTGGCTCTGGGCAACCTGATCTAGTGGAAGGTGTCCCTGCCCATGGCAGGGGGGTTGGAACTAGATGATCCTTGAGGTCCTCTCCAACCCTGACAATTCTGTGATTCCTTTCTCTTTTTTTTTTTTTTTTTTTTTTTTAATTCTTTCTTCTTAACAGCATGTCTCAAACCCTGTTTCAGGATATCCCTCATAGTCAAGTCAATCTATATCAGCATCAGTGAACATTTCTTTGTTGACAATTTTCAAACAATGCTCTGAAAATTCTCTGTTCAGTTGCAGTTCAGAAAAAAAGGTAAGGACATGATACTTACATGTGGCAACAGATGGAGCAGTGCATCTCCACTCATTGTTCCTACAGCCAGAGCTACTAAGAAAGTTAGAAGAAATTTGAAGCACCATTGGTTAATGATGGGAACCAAGATCACACCTAGCAAGGAAAGCAGGCTAATGACGGTGATAGAGATGATACCACAAAACCAGGCTGTGGGAAGAAATGAATACAGAAAGGTTATCAGGACAGTACCTGTAAAACTTTTAAGACTGATTAATGACTTTCAACTATCTCTTAAGAAGGTGATTTTCCTTCAGCCTAAGTTGTGTGATTGTTTATTCTAAAGGTGCTGAAAAATAAGAAGGCAGTACTGAAGTCCACAGCAAAAATGACACAGGTTTATTCACAGGGGAGTACAAAATGGCAAAGACATCAGGAGACAGTCAGCTAATAAGAGCCTAGCAATTTTTCCCTGATTTTAAGCTGTGGCTGTAGCTGTGTAGCCTTTAATGAAACACTAAAAGCAAAAGACTATTTTAGAAGAAAAACATCTTCACTACTTAACTTTGTAGGCCTCTATCAGATTTAACATTTGCTTTTACATGATTCTGTTGCAGAACTTAACTGCAATCAGTATTTCTCTTCCACCATTCATTTTACCCAGACCTTTGAAACATACGTTTTTATTTATGAGAAGACTCAACCTTTGAGACAGGAACTTTATGCTCCAATACAAGCATGAAGAGCTGAATGCAACTTGCTACCAACAAGAAAGCAGTGTTCATTTTTTACGAGAACTTCTACTGCTGTCATTAGAAGAAAAAGTGATAATGAGATATGACACGATCAGCATACTCCCGTTCAGTCAGTGGACAAGGAGGAATCACACAAGAAACGGATCCTACAAGCAAAGGAACATGGCTCTAATACTCAGCACCTCACCCTAACAAAATATTTTTATTCTATTTTTTTCAAGTCATCAGCAACGCCAGGAATTAAAAACTCTTGGGGGTCTTTCCCCCCCTCTTTGCTTCTCTATCCCTTCTTGTTTCTTCCCAACACACACACTTCAAAGAAGAGCAAGTAAAAAGTGTTTAATTCCAAAAACACAGTGCAAAATGTTCACAGTCCCAGCGAGAGCAACAGTTAGTGCTCGTATTTTACAAACATTAACTGTGTGAGCTGGGATCTTTTGTGACCATGATTTCCTCAATCTCAACTTGTTCTTTAAGTTTTAGCCTAAATGCTTCAGTTTTCCGGGTTTGTTCCTAGCTTCATTCTTAATCAAAAACATCTACACAGTTTGCCCACTCTAATGGAAGTGAACAACTCCTGATTCAGTGTTCATGCATCAGCTGCATGACCTGACTTTCCTTGTGTCTCTGAAGGTCCACTCAGTTTTCACTGAGTGGAAGAAAACATCCTGTGGAATGGAGAGATGGGAGGAGATAGGATAAGTAAGTATGCTGGAGCTGCTTAGCTAATTGTATCTTTTATCAGTCAAATGTCCCAAGAATTCCATCTGTACCAAAAATGCTACTTGACAAGAGTGTGCCATTGGGAGTGTTGCTGCTGTGGGCCTGCTCTGGTTCTACACCAAAACTTATATCTGCTGTTTTCAATCTTATTTTGAGATAATTTATTCTTACAAAGTCTGCAGCTGTGCTCCCACAACAGTGCAGAAAAGGACTAATCCAATTCAAATGTAAAAGGCAGAAGGACACATGCTTCAGGAGAAACTGACTGGAAAAAGCTCTAGAACATACACAGCATACACTGGAATGCATATTGATACTGAGAAGAAAACAGACCTGGAGAGAGGGAAAAGACTGCCATCAGATGAGGAAATGGAAATCAGAGGTTGGAAAACAGGAATACAAAGGTAGGTCTAGAGTGGAAGCAGGACACGCTGACCAAAATACTGCCACTACACAGCTTTGATTCATTCCCGGAGCACTTCAGCCTTGTACTCTGGATTAACTGGAGCAGCATACATGGGCCTGTCATTCAACACTGAAACATGCAAATATGCACGGGTAGCCCAAATGAAAATTGCACAGCTGTTTGGGAGGACATTTGATCTCCACTCTGGACACAGACATTATAATGGTAAGTGCTAGGTTAGAAAAGACCAACAGCCTTACATGGAGAAAAATGAAAAGGAGATGATGCAAACTGGCTGAAGTTTCATATATCAGAGCACGGATTTGGCAAACACATCTCTGAAGGGCTGACATGCTCTTATGAATGATACAGGATCTAAACAGGGCACCACGATCAAAGATGAGGCATGTGAGATCTGCACAGGACTATGGAAACTGTGCATCTCTTAGACCTTGGCTGTCAGCTTCTGCCTCTGTTTAAACTCTTTAAAAAGGGTATGGCAACAAAAAGGTTGCTGTCAAGTCAAAGACTTAAAAAAGAAATGTATTATACACAAAAGCTGCATATGTCCCCACTCTTACACGTTTGTGCAAACACTCTTCATAGAACAAGCCTACTAAGGAACACTTAGGACAAAAGTCAATTGAGGGATTTCAAGTGTTCAAAACACTGCAGTATTATGAAGGTGAACTAATATGCCATGTTATGGCCACTGCAAGAGCTCTTAAAGTTAGAAAATATCTCAGTGGATAATACTCCTAGGAATACAGCATAAAGCCTGGTCAAGGGGGTACAGTTACTATGCCCTGGATTAGAAAATATTTCTGTGAAAAAAACAAGAGGGAGCGACCAATAATTCTTCAGTAAGGGACCTCTGTTCAAGCAGTGAGCAGCAAACAAAGCCAGCTGCTCGCACTGGGTTTAGAGAGCTCTCTGTAAAGTAAAACAGACTAAAAGAATAGTGAGGCTGGCTCCTTGGAAGGCTGGGAAGGGTAGCTCTCTACAGGCTTCACCGAGAAAGAAGCTAGCAGAAAGGCTCCATGATACAAAGCCTGCCTGGGTTAAGGGAACTGCTAAGCTCCAGGGAACGCTGGCATCTGTACAGGCAGACTCACAAGAGATACCTGATCTGAAATACTTTTAATCAGCACTTCTGACTGATCTCCACCTTTAAATGCATTGCTCACTGTTTATTTGTATCACTCGATCCAATAGCAGGGTGTACCTTCCCTGTTCAGGAGCCCTCAGCAATGACCATGGCCCGATGGACACTGTGAAAGCTCAGCTGTATCTATAAGCTCCTGAAAATCCTCTGCTAGATGTTATAGACCCTACAAAAAGAAAACCCAACAGGGCTTCCTAACATTTTGATCATCAATTAAGTAAATTACTTACCTTTAGAAAACTAAGACTAATGGAAACCTACAGATTAAATATCAGTCAATTAATGGCAGCAGCACTGCTCCTGTAAGTTTGAAAACTTTAATTAAAACTAAAGACAGTCACAGAAACCTTGTGTTTAAAAATACCTGCATCCTCCTAGCCTTGGCACATGTTTGAGACTAAAAATGCTTCCATTTGCTTGGGCAAGCACACATTCAGTTCAGTAGAATCCTCCAACCTGTGGGTTAAGTTACTCTGTGACTGGTATTTGTGCTACACCTCCCACAATCCACCTATACAACATTTGTTACTTTGTGGTTCATTTCCTTACTTCGGGGGGAAATGATTACATCAACTAAAGTTTCACTGTTGTTGAATACAACAGTATGTAGGGAATTGGTATGAAAAATGGTTTATCATTACCTAATCAAGTTGACCTGGATTAGAGGCTGTTCCTTCTTAGAGCCAAATCAGTAAGATAAACCCTATTTTTTTTTTTTTTTTTACAATTAACTGGCAAAGATGTTATACTCAAAATAACAGATGCCATAAAACAAATGCTCACAGGAAGCTTCACTAATTTTGCAAATTAAGGCTCTTAAAATGTTAAAGGCCTTCAAGATGAGTTACTCTCTAACTGGCTTACTCACTAGAGGAAAGAAAAGCACTCTTTTAAAAAGAGGCACTCACCTGTAGACACTTCCTGATTAAACTGGCTCAAAGCAGGTGCAACCTGACAGTGTTGGGTATGGTTTCAACACTGCAACTGGCAGAAAACACTGAGAGCTTCCCTAGAAACCCTCTTGGTATTAAGATGGGGTCAACTCTTCCTACAACAAGACTTCCCCACAAAACAACGTGCTGCCATATAAACCACACACGGTATTTAGTTTACAGCAGCCTGAACAGTTAACAACAGCAGCTGTGTCATTACGTTTATGCTTAACAAGGCATACACACAAAATTAAACCTGCCAACAGAGGATTTTGACCGAATACTTCTCATATGCAGTACAGAGCAGTTGACACTGGAAGCCAGGAAAGGCAAGTGTGGTCAAATACGGCAGCTGAAATGCTCTGATATCTTGCTTAAGTCTGGGTGTCAGCTCTAGAAACCTGCATCACTGATAGAATATAAAACCAGTAACAACTGTGATCTTATTTTGCACTGAATGAACTGTGATGAAGGTGCTATATGGATGAACAGATCCAGTCAAATTTATTATGAAAATTTGTGCCAAAGTAATACTGTAACTTTCCAACTCTGAGATAAGCCACATAGACACCTCAGGCACACTATGAGAAGAACCAACATAAAATATTTTAAATGATGGAAGTAATTCTATGTGTGGGTGGACTTGCTCATCTCTAGTCCTTCTGTCTCCAAAGATCCTCTACATTTGCCTATGACCTTAATGCAAAAGACTCCAACATCTAAAAGTGCGTGGGTAGAATCCAGGCCAAAATGCCTGGGCCACAGGCCCAATGATAGGATGCTCAGCCTCAATGAAGACACACACACAAAAAAAGATGAGAAACAAAAAGAAAAACAAGTAAGGCAAACATAAAAGCTGAAAATAATGAAAAAGGATAAAAAGGTACAAGAAAGAAAGGTGTGCCTGCCTGAGCCATGGTTCCTTAGGAGAAGCTATTGTACTACCAAGCAGGACGCTAAGTTGGAGCATGCCACCTCAAATTCCAGCTAATAAATACGTTCTCTTTCAACCACTTCTTTACAGCCAGTGTTAACTTGTACAACATTTTGAACTCCTAAGTTAGTATTTACAATCCAGAATCATTTTAGAGGATTTAGATGTTACACACCTACCTGATGCACCTGTTTTATCTTTGTTCTCAGTTGATGCATTTTTACTTTTCATAGAATCTTCAAGCTCATCATAATGGAGAATACAAAGTCTCCTCTCAATCTGGTACAGCAAAGCAGGACACATGTAGATAAACAACTCAGGAGATATTGGAGAGCTGGCTTCCAGACCATAGTGCCGTAGCAGCTGGGTAACATTTAAGCACTGCAAGCAAATTGTACAAATAAATTCAGTATGAAAGCAACTATTTCATCAAAACCTGTAGTTACAGAAAATTAGGCATGTGAGAACACAAACAGAAAGCACATATTGTGGCTCACAACTTTCCACCAGCGCTAGAAAACGTCTACGCTGACCCAAGTGGTTTATGAGGGGAAAGAAACAGTAAACTTACCTACACTACAAACTCAAGTCTCTAGACACTGATATAATTAGGGATAAAAGTCAATGAAAATTAGTTTCCATATTCTTTACCTTTACAGTATAAGGAATTAAGAAAGAGCAGCAGGCAAGGACTGCAAGAACACAAATCCAAACCAGGTTTTCTAACACTTATTACCTACCAACCTTCTGTGTTTGGAGGTTCAAACCTCAAGCTTGGCATTCACTCCATCCTGTCCTATCCTGACTTCTAGTTTAAAACCATGACATCAGTAAGTCCTGATTCTGTCGTTAATGCAAGGGGAAGAGGAAGTATATTTAAGGTCCTGGCAGAAATAATGAATGCTGAAGGGAGAAACAGAAGAGCTTACACCAAACACACTGTGACAGAAGATACATCTACACTACCTCACGGTCTCTTAGGACAAAGCAATTAGAAGCACGTTGAGAAGATAGAGGTGGTTAAGGAAGCAGTCTCTGTGCAGTTTCCAAAATGCTAATGACCTTCAAGTCTGAAAAAAAGTCCAAAAGGGTGTGTGGGAGGGAAGTATTCCTGAATACTGGAAAGAATCCACTTACAAACTTTAAGGATATCCTTTATACAGATAAATATGCAAGAAAAAAAGATCTCAGAGAAGATGGATGATGGGCAGAGAGAAATGAAAACCCATTCAGTAGGCTCAAAACTGAGGCAGTGACTTAGCACTTCCACTCCACTACCTGTATTACACAGCAGCCACAAACATAGCATCGCCTGTAGGGAATTCTTGTGCAACAACAGTGAAGTCACCTTACCGGTTCTCCGTGCCATACCCACCTCTTCCCGCTGACGCTCCTCCTCGCTGTGCTCCTTGCGACCCCGCGCTGAGAAGAGGGCATGCTTCCTCACACTGATCTGCTTGTGAGGTGCCTCGCGATTGCTGCCGTGGTGGTGGCCATCCTCGTGACTTAAACTGGAGCCTTGGTGTCCGTTACTACGAGAATGCCGTGTACCATTGTGGTCATGATGATGTAGACGAGGGTGGTGGTGATGGTGATGGTGACTCTGGTCATGAATGTGCTTGCCATCGTCTTTCACTGGTGGCACTACGGCGTCTCTCTCAGGGTCACACTTGTGATTTCTCTTGGCAGCTATACTGGTCGTGGTGCGGTTTTCTGAATCCGGGTGGCTGTGAGGATGGTTATGAGGGTGGGAACGTTTTCCTTCTTGGACTTCTAAAGCATATAAGTGAGAAACATGATCATGGCCAATGTCATTGTGATTTATCATCACTACTTTTACCTCTCCTAAGCCAAGGCTTAGTAACAGTTTTTCGAGGCCAAAAAAAGATAATCTTCCATTTTCACCATAACGATCAAAAATCTTTTCAATGTAGTATCTCTGTTCAGCTTCCGACGTCGAGTATTTACTTGGCATGGATTCTGTTCCTCCGCTCTGGGAATAGGATGCGTTTGGAATCTGATAGTCATTATGGTCGTGTTCGCGTTTCTCTCTATGACCATGGTCATGCCTACCTCCATGGCAGTGATTGCACTGATGGAAGATAAATGTCAGCAAACAAATGATGCAAAATTTTGTGTGCACGTGTACCTTCATCTCTGTTTCCTACAAGAAACATAAGGGGAAGCATTTGGGTGTAAAAGCAATCTCAACATCTCTACTACATGAGTATCGATCTGGCACTTAATTGTACCAACTGAATGACTCACAGATCTTTGCAGATACTGCTGTTAAAAGTATCCACTGCAGTCTTTTTACTACAGAATTGTATGTGTGTGCTTTGCTTATTGAGCAGCAAGATAGACTCTGGCTTTTGTTTGCATACATTTTCAGAGGCATTGATGCTTCTGATAACTTCTAATATTGACAATCTTGGTAAAACCCAAGTTACAAAAGAATAAAAGCTACCTGAAAACAACCATACTGTATTTTCTTATTTATGGGAATGACAGGCTGGTAATAGAGTTGAAAACACACCCATCATTTGTTCTATGTGCTGCTACAGTACCTCCAATAAACACACACACTGCACAATTCCCTATTTGCATAGTAATTAATGATTTGAAAAGAGGTAGTCATTAACTATCTTTAATGTATTGATTAAACATTCATATTTTTACTACTTACATGGTTCTATTGATTTCAAGGATCTGTGTGGATGTTAATGTAAAAATGAGGTTACATGGAAAGCATCTGTATATACAACTCAAAAGATACTATAAACATAACTCAAAAGATGAGTTGACCCAGAATGTTGACTCAACCTAGGTCAAGTCATGAACACCAATTTCTACAAAAGGTAGCATCTAGACAATGTGGTTTTCAGTTTAGTATGAAATGTGAGAAACTTCCTATTCAACATCAGGTAATAAAGAGGACCCCTGCAGAAGTCTGCTGCATTCTGAATTCAAAATTACTTCCTATTTCACAGCTGTATTTTTTGTTTACACCTGCTAGAACAAATAGCTATAAAACCCTGAATAATTACTATAAAAGAAACTTAAACAAAATAACAAGTCCAAATTTATGTAAAAATGATATCACATTAGAAAACTAAACACAAGCAAAGAACTGTAATTTATGACTTTCATTTTCTAGAGACTTCTCTCGGGTGGAGAATAACCTCTAAAACATGTGTTTTAGAAACAAATAAATAATAATTTAAACACTGCCAGTGTTTTCTAACAACACTTAATTTATTTGCCATGGTACCAAGGAGAACAAAGTGTGCAACATTTATAGCAGCTCTTACTAGGTACACGAAGGAGACACTCGAGCACTCCCATCAGCAAAGGGGTAGGCAACTAAAAGCAAGCAGCACAGAGCTCCCCAGTCAATCTGAAGAGTGGAGGGACTCTTTGGAAGACTAAATTGACTAAGACAGCCAAAGGAAAAACCTACAGAAGCAGAGCTTCTTATACCTAACTAGTTCAGTTTAGACTATGACTGAGGACATGAGAGCTCAGAGACAGAGTAAGGATAGAGCTCCATCGTGCTACCAAAACATTGCAGCAATAGCAAGGAAGTAAAGTAACAGGAAAGAGGTCAAGTGTGCTTTCATTGGATCATAGAACAGTTTTGGTTGGAAAAGAACTTTAACATCATCAAGTCCAACCATTCTCTAATCCTACCAAGGCTGGTGCTAAGCTCTGTCCCTCAGCACCACATCTCTGCCTCTCTGAAACACCTCCAGGGACAGGGATTCAATCACCTCCCTGGGGAGCCTGTTCCAGCCTTTGAGAACCTTTTCTGGGAAGAAATACCTTTTAATGTTCAACCTAAACCTCCCTTGGTGAAACTTGAGGCCATTTCCTCTTGTCCTGTCACTTGTTACTAGGGAGAAGAGACTGATCCCCACCTTGCTTCAACCTCCTTTCAGGATGCTGCGGAGAATGAGAAGGTCTCCTCTCTGCCTCCTCTTCTCCAGACTAAACAACTCCAGTTCCCTCAGCTGCTCCTCACCAGACCTGTTCTCTAGACCCTTCACCAGCTTCATTGTCCTTCTCAGGACATGCTCCAGCACCTCAATGCCCTTCTTGTAGTGCGTGGCCCAAAATCAAACCCAGTTCTCAAGGTGGGGCCTCTCTAGCACTGAGTGCAGGGGGACAATTACTTTCCTACTCCTGCTGGTCACACTGTTGCTGATCTAGGCCAGGATGCTGGTGGCCTTCTTGGCCACCTGAGCACATGCTGGCTCATGTTCAGCTGGCTGTCACTCTCTCTTTTGCTTTAATCTCTCTCTATGCTGCTTGTGGCTTTAAATCCTTATATGCACTTTGGCTAGAGGTGTGTATCACAGAGATATAAGTGACTGGGTTAATGCACCATCAAATGGTACTGATTGTCAGACAAGAAATTATACATTTAGTTGTCTTTCTCAAGACCACCCCAGCTGCTAACTAAAACTTCATAGCTAGCATCAGTCATGAAAATGCTTTGCAGCAAACCACAAACATATTTCAAGTCCATTTTCATTCCCCAAAATATTAGCTTGATGTTTTGCCTTTCTTAAACTACTTCACTGACATTAGTACAGGAACATTAAAAGCACCTCAAAGCACCTTCCATTCTACTTTGAGAAAACAGGTAAACACACAGCTGTTACTGGTGGAGTAGAAAGAAACAGGTTGCAAATCATTATCCAAGAGTCACTGGACTGAGTCAACCCTCAGACTGTATGATTGAAACTCATTCCACAACCTTCAGATCCAGAACACATGCCCTTTCTCACAGCAGTTGAGAACCCGGGTTCTGTGACCACCATCATCTGTGGAAGCAGAAACACTCTGGCAGTAAGTAAAGGTAGGAGCATGGCTGGTGACAGACAGAGCCACATTTCTAGAGGAATACCCTGATTTACATCAACTGAGAATGTACAAGGTGGAAGGTGACTTAATGTGAAGAGCAGTACAGGATCTGAAACAGCAGTTAAGGTACATACAAGACAAGTGAAAGCCCTGGGAGAAGTTCAAGCCAATCTGCTTGCAGGTTAAGTACACACAGCTTACTGCAATGCTCTAGCAAATTGGTCAGTAGCTTTTAAACTTCAGTTTCTCAGTACTGAAAATAGTATCTTGAGTTTAAGTAAAATTCAGTTACTCACAGGATACTACTTGTTTAGTTAAGATACCTTTTCTCTCCCTCTGCCACAATACAGTACTATAACCCAGAACAAGCAAAGTCAAATTACTCATTTAAATGAGTACGATCCAGACTAAAATATCTCAACCAGGAAAGTCATGACTAAAGCATGATCATAATCCTTTTCACAACCTCATGATCTTTTTCATGTGACTGTCTCATACAATACTACTAATACATTACTTTGAAACTTTAGTCATGCATCCCTAATTGTGGTGTTTAGCTTTGAATGGTACCTTTTCTCCATATCCTAATGGTTAACATCGTTAGTAACCTGTGATCATGATTCACTACTGAAACGAGAACTGAGTTTTATCAGACCAAATGCAAAATCAATTGGATGTCTTATTATTTTGTATTAAAATAGTAAGAACCTTAGCACAATGTTTATATTTTTCTATTATATAATCTTCTAGATCTTCTATTGCAATTCTTGTCACAGAACACAGATGTGTACAAAACAAACGTACCCATCATAAAAAGCCTCAAACAAAACAACTATTAAGAGTTCATGATTTGTTTCTTTTTAAACAAACTTCACTGTTCTCTAGTCAATTACGAACAACTGTCATCTTTAACCTGCTAGGCAGTATTTTCATATGTAAAATACCAGAAAGCTGAAGTCCAAATTCTATACATTTCAGTATAAGAACATTAAGACTCCCAAATCCCTTTGAAAGGATACAGAAGGGCAGCCTGAGGACAATGCTACACCAAAGCTGAAGAAAATTCTGCCTCTTGTTTCTGTCAGCCTTTGCTTTCCTTTACTCACTCACTTGATTCCCTGTTGCCTCCCCTCCTTCCCTCCATAGCTCACTGATGGTTGGGCCTCCGACACAGATACACATGAGGGAAAACATCACCCAGCTATGTGCTGGCTAAGAAACCACTGCACCTGTAGAGCCCTGAGCTAGGAATCACAATAAGTACTTTCCTTGAGCTGCCAAGTTTTTCAGGATGTGCTCAGGCAGTGGGATATCCCCACTCTTAAGTCTAGTTGCAAAGATAAAGCAAACGTGTAAATTCTGGTGCAGAAGATAAGCAGCTCTGCCACACCCACTACCACCCCAGAAATCACAGTGCTGCCAGATGGACCCCTCCCCTCGTCCTTCAGCAGTGCAAGCAAATCACTCACACAAAATGCAGCTCTGATTGCACTACACATAAAAGGTTTTTATATCAGAGGCTTGAGGTCACAGAACCTGAGTAGTGTATCAGCAGAGTTATCTTTTCTGTATGGAAATTTCATATTATCTCCATGCTAACCCAATGCCTGCCTGTGGAGTTTCAGCTATAGAACTAAATGCACCTTTAATGAAAACTGGTTTTTGTTTCTGGTTTTTTTTTTTTTTTTTTGGTTTGTTTTTTTATAATTTCATTCAGTTTCCCTTGGATTCCTGAAACTTCTCCACAACACCTATGATTTCAGCTGTTGCTCTTTTATAGCACTTTGTGAGAAAACCTCATTAAAATCCTAGAGTACGAACACAATTTGGGGGGACATTTTTGCTTATGTTATCATCAACTGCTTCACTGAAATGAGAAAACTAGTCCAAAAGTTAGGCTTTACTTAATAAATTCTGGTTCAAATAATGCGGTCGTACAAAATTCAGACTCAACTGTAGGTCACATCTATCAAAAAAATACCAAACAAATGCTTTGGCTAAGAGAGAACTGAGACAGACAATAGGTGCTAAAAGCAAAGCAATATTGTTACTAAATTAAGATATTCTCCTTGTTGAGCATGGCAAAAGTTATGCACTCCATCATTCACTTCTGTTAAGAACTGCTCAGAGTTAACAGCTTTATCAGAAATGGCAATTTTCTTGAGAAGCAGTTCTTGAAGTAAAGCTACCGATTATGTGAAACCAGTTTTTCTTGCAGATCCTCACCACTTCCACTCCAGCAACTGTGTGATATCTCATACAGAAATTCAGTTCAAAAAAGTCTAGAATTGGAAAACCCAAATGAACCTTTTTATTCCCTACATTCCAGGTTTTTACATAATACCAGAATATCAAGTCCTATTGATCTAGCACACAATAAGATAAATTATTTTAAAAAATGATTAATGTGAAATAAATATATCTCCATTACCTAAAGGCAGTAAGAAAGCCATAGAAGATTTTAATCAAATACAAAACTCATTGGTTCCTCAACCCTTAAAAGCTAAGAGTGTTAGCTTCTGCATGTACAAACAGGAAAACATGCTACAGATCTAAAAAAGTTACAATTAACAGTATCTAACTTCAGTTCTCACCCATCTCCTGTATTTTCTTCCCTCTTCAATTTCAGTGTACCAGGTTTGTGGATTTAAGTAAAACTCATTCATTTGAAAACCTACAGCCCAGTGGGAGGGGCCCCCTGTAAGAACTTACCATTAACTAATTGATCTGAGCCACGTTTGCAGAGTTAATACCAGATAAGACTTCAACAGTACAGAAAGCAGTTATGCATAACTGGACACGCCAGAAAACTTGTGAAAAATCTGAAATGTGAAGTACTTGAAATACCAAATCCCACGTACAATAGAAAATGATCCTAAACTAATACAGTAGCAATCTCCTAGCTTGCTTATCCAGACATGGGCATTCATTTTATTTTGAATGGGGGAAAAAAAGGGGCAATCTTCAGTTATTTGTAAGGAATTGCTGAGTACAGAATCCTTTTCAGAGCTCAAGAGAATACCAAAGCAATTGGAAGTTCTACAAGCATTAGTTCTGCTTATTAAGAATTAATTTTCAGCCTTTTCTACAGCTCATAAACCAGCTGTTAATGCACAGACTGTATAATGGAGTTGGTCTCATTTTGTGCCAATATTCTACCCTCCAGTCAGCTCCTATTAAGAGACCAGTGCTTGCAAGAATGAGATACTCAAAACCATGACCAGTTACACCTGCATGTTAGTATTTGATTTTTCTACTGAAAGTAAGCAAATGCTTTTTTAGAACTAAGGCTGAAGTTCAACAAACATTTTAAGATTTACAGCAGCAGCCCTGCCTTGCCCTCCCCAATGGCTTCACTCATCCATTCCCACTCCCACACTCCCACTCCCATTTGTGTATACCAGCACATTTGTTTGCTGATCTGTTAACTGTGCAGCTGTACAACTATATTCTGCTGAAAAATAGCTGAGAAAAAGAAAATAAGATTATTTTCAAGACAGATGACTGTTCCTATCTGCTTCCCTGTGCAGCTGCACAAACACTACAGCCTACACAAAAAACAGCACCCTTGCTTTTGGCGGCAACACCAGCTTGCAAATTTGGTTGATCTGAAGCCTAACAGAGTATTCTGTCTGTAACACAAATAAAACAACTAGCCAACTCAGAACGTTCTTCAATGACACTGTAAAAACAGCAGTGGACAAATTTCCTGTTGAAAGCCATTTCAGAAGCATGTTTCCATGCAGTGCTTTTATTCTTCCTATAAATTAAACACCTATACTACGAAGTTATCAGGAGGAAAGTCATAAAAGTGTAACACTTGCTGATTGGTAGTGAACGTAAGCATTTTTTCTTTTCATTATTTACAAATGGCTAATAGTCCAGACATCACTTACCCACTATCTGGTATTCTCTGCAAGGGCACCTCCCGCTACAAAATTATTTTTTCTTTTTTTTCAGTGTTTTTAATAGCAGGTTGAAATAGTGAGCAGGCCATTTGTAAAACAACAAGCTGCTGAAAGTGATCTCATGTAGCATGAACATCACTACTCAATACTATTTAAGTATTTACAGTTTCTAAGACTGGACACTGGAGAACATCTTGAGAAGGGTTAGAGCTTATAGGGAATTGAGGGCAAAAAGGGCAGGTAAACTGAGATGTCTGTTGAGAACAAAGTTAAGCAAAACACTTTCTTCCTGGAAGTGTTCAAGGACAGGTTGGATGGGGCCTTCAGCAACCTGGTCTAGTAGAAGGTGTCCCTGCCCATGGCAGAGGGCTGGAAGTATATTATCTTTAAGGTCCCTTCCAACCCAAGCCATTTCATGAATCTATGGTCCTGTTTCATCCTGTGCTATGTTAAAATACTTGCTGTATGTTAAAAGGCATGAAAGGCCCATTGACAAATGGGACAGGGACATGTTCCTTTTACATGTGCTATGCTAAATCAGTGCCTGGTGGGTTGTAATTATTAAAGTCCATTTCTGGAATTTGGAGATTGACAGTTTTTCACTTGACAACACTTACCATTGATTCAAAACTGCGTTTTAAATTAATTTAATTAACCAACCAGCTGCACAGACTCTTCAGAAGGCCCTCTGCCAACATGCCACTCAATTAGCTCTGTCAGAGTGCAAACCAGATGTATTCCTCACAAGTCAAAACCAGATTTCTCTTCAGACTGCACTTCAAAAATAGAAAAACCACCACCACCAAACAACAAACAAAACCCCCAACACAGCATCCAAACCAAAAACCAGACCCAATCCTCTCCTCTAAACCAAACCTGGAGATTAATTCCATTAATTTTCACTGCCAACGATAATAACCATGAGCAAACCGATACACAGCTCGCTGGGTTCATTCTGCTGATATTCAAGATCTGTTTCAGAAATACTTCTTCCTGTTTCTGTTGCTCACAGAGCAGCAGCTGACAGGCAAACACCCCTCCACTGACGGGTTTTAGCAAGGCTAATTCTGCATTAGCAGAACCAGCAGACTCCCTTCACCCTCATCAGACCGCTTTGGAAAGCAGCAAGCTATAGAGAAGGTGACAGCCAGATGAAAATGAAGCTCTTAAGTGATCAAAAGCTGAGAAAAAAAGAGGCAACAGCTGAGTCATTCTCTCTGTAGCAACACAGAAAAAAAAAAAAAATCAGAAAATGGGAAGGGAGATAAGGCAGCACAACATGATACCCAGAAAACGAGAACATTTCCAGTGCAATGAACCATATTCCCCAGCATGGGCACCTTACATGTAATTTCAACATCCCTTCTCATAAGCTTTCGAGACCAACATCAGGAAATCATCATCTTCCCAGTCTGTCATGCTGACTTCCAGCTTTTGGGGTATTAAAACCTGTGCAGGGTTTGGATTATCACAAGACGTACTGAAACACAAGTGACTCGAAACAGTTTCTTTTTCACTTTACACATCAGACATCTATGACATGACAAACACTGGAGAAATGGCACTCATGCAGCAGCAGCACATAGAACATGACCAATCTATGGACTGATGAAGCACATACTTTCCTTCTCTTCAGATTACAGTGTAGACAGGACATAGTTTCCAGCATTTCAGTCAGGTTTGGAAACTTAAACACTTGGTTTTATTAGCTTTGCCTAATTGCTACACATCTCCTTACTGGACTTCAGTAGGTGCATTTCAAATAACAACCCAGTTGTAATCAAAGAATGACCTACAACAAAATCCAAATTCTTTCTGCTTCAGGTGTCACTTCAAGCTCTACCAGCAATCTGAAATAACTAGCTCCCATTTAAGGTAACTTCAGTAGCCCACCCCCAAAGATACTTTTCAGGTGACAAATTTGGTTTAAATAATTGCTTTCCAAATTAAGTTGGAAGTCCCCCAGAAAAACAGTATATTACACTGATTTTCATCACAAGAACAGAAGCTACTCCCCAAAACCTATAAATTCTTAGTGTTCACAGGACTCTCTTCACACCTAAAGCTCACCAAACAACTATGATTAAGCTTTCCTTACTGAAACTCGTACTGACAATCTCGACGTGTTACAATGTCAGGGTCATGTTCATTTGACAGTTCTGAAAATGTGCTCAAAAATAGCCAGTGTTCTGAGAGTTGACAGCCAAACTGCGTGAAAAATGGGGAGGTTTTCTTTTCTGCTAGTACATTCCTTGCTGGCACAGGTGGCTTGGCCTGTCCACCCCTGGTTACATAGGAAAGCTAGTAAAGATGCTATCACCTTTCCACAATTTCAGCATTGTTAAGGACCAAATCTTAACTGTGTCATGGAGCTTAGTTTTTAAGTAGCTTGTGTTATTTTAGTTCAGTAATCTCATCTAAACACATACCTATTTCCAAATTCAGACTCATTTATCAAGTGCCCATCGTACATTAAAAACAAACTTAAAAAAGACAGGAATAAGTGTCACTACAATAGGCACAACCACTATCAAAGGAGGTTAAAACTGGACAGCCAAAGCAAACAAGTCTGAACACACTTCCTTTGGGACAACATGTGCTCAAGCTGGAAGTCTATGTGATCTAGGCACCGCTTAGTTTCTTCCTGCTTGTATTGGCCACTGCTTTGCAGAACATGGACTATGAAGTAACTGAATTACAGCTGCTTGAATCACAAAGGAAATCTCTGCCAGGTTGGATATATTTCACTTTTTCATGTGTATACACTTACTTGTGCAAGTCCAACTACACCAGAACTGTAGATCTTACCATAGTTTCCTACGCAGTATTTAAAATGAATGGTTTATCAATATGTAAGGCCTAATTAGCACATTTACTCCATGCTCCCGAGGACTTTTCAGGATGTAACTCAGAGATGGATATACACTAAGTCTTAGTTTGAGATCACCAATTAAACAGAAGTATTTCCATCACTGTCACAGACAAAAGGTCAGCACCAGGATCTGTGCTTTTTCACATAAACTGAACTTTCTGGAATATGCCTGAATTACCTTGATCATCCAACTTGACTTTTTTTTTGTAATGGGAGAAGCAAACATGACGACAGCTAGGCCTGTTTGTGCCATTTTGAAAAACTTCTCTGTAATTCCACCTTTTATGACTGACTGGATACGTATTACAAACAGTACCTGTTTTTTATGGAGGTTAACCTGAGACACACTAACACCTACAGGAGAAAGGAATATTAATTAAAACAAATCTCCTTGTCTTGGAGATTATTTATGTATATAGTATCCCATTTTTATGCCATTGTACCAGTAATTACTACCCAAAAGTGACACTAGAACATATCAGTTGGAATACCCCAGGAATTACTGTTACTAGATGGCAATTGCTCCCAGTTTCTGGTATCCAACCAGGCCCTCCAGTGTGCATTTTCAAAGCTGCACCAGGCTTCAAGTATCACAGGTTCCTTCAGCATTATAGCACAACATCCTATCTCGATTTAAAAAAATAATTATAAAGAAATGTCCACAATGCTAGAAAATATTTATTCCTCAACTGGAAGAAAAAGTTTAAGAGTACATACAGACACTTCCACAGAAGCCCCCCAAAAAGACAAAGATAACTTAAGTTTTAAAAGTGATTTTATTCCGCAGTTTCAGCATTAACTGCTGTTTCCAAAGGACGCAGTCCAAGCAGTAGAAAGTTGAGTGCAACAATTCCTTTCGCTATTTCTGTGTAAGGTATGCTACAGCCCCCAACAAGATACGACCCTCTCATACCTTTGTTGAAAGTTATGTGCACATTACAACCCGAACCCATTTTCTGAAGAACTGTAAAGCCAAGCACGATTTAATCGCGTAATCACCCACCACCACCATACTGCCCCCGAACTAACAAGGCAAAACACCACGCAAGCTGCTCGCGAACACACCATCGACTCTCGGCCCTCTCCGCAGCAGCCTGTGCGCCACGGTAATCGCCGGCCCCTTCTCCCCACAACTAGGGGCCTCCACGTGGCCGCTTAGAGCCGGCTCCCGGGGCCAGGGCCCTCCCAACAGGAGGGGTGCGAAAGAAACAGAAAGGCAGAGGCGAAGACAGCGCTCGGTGCTGCTGGGCCCTGAGCAGCCTCCCCGGGCCGCGACCCCCGCCTCTCCACCAACAGTCACATACTCCCTGCCTCCTGGCGCCACCTGCCCCCCCCCCCCCCCCCCCCCCCGCCTCCCGGTTTTTTGCTCTCCGCCCAAAACGGCGAAGGAAGAGACAGCCCCGTAGCCACCGCCACCCCGCTCTCTCGTTGAGGGAGAGAGGGGCCGGGTCGGCAGGGGGGGACTGAGGGGGGGTTACCTGCCGCATGGTCGACTCGACAGCGTAAGGAAGAAGAAAGGGGGTGGGGGGACGCGCCAGGACCGCGGCGGCGCCTCGTGCTCCTCTGCCTCGTGGGGTGGGGGGAGGGCCGGGCACGGCCCCCAACCTCCCCGCACATACACACCCCCAATCACCGCCCGCCGGACCCCCGCCGGCCTCCCTCACCCACCCGCACAACCCCAGGCCCAGCCAAGGGTCTCGCGATGAGACTGCCGCGCCGTCGCGTCCCCCCGCATGCCGCTCCGCATCCCGGGAAGGTAGTGTCCGCTACTGCCGATCGTCACCGGCTCCTTCTCGTCGTCCGCAAGCCCTGTCGCCCTCCCCACCCCTAAACGCGCCGCCGCCGCCATCCCCGGGCCGGCCGCCACCCTCACCGCGGCGCCGGCCGGTTGTGGGGGAGGGAATGTAAACAAATGGGGTTTTATAGCTACCTCACTCGAGTGCCGTGTGCATCTCCCTCTCCGCTCGGTACCAAACCGCCGCGGCGCCTCCTCCTCCTCCTCCTGCAGCTCCTGCCGCCGCCGATACGCTATTCACCAAACACGTCTACGCCAAGCCCGACGCGCTCTGCCACACTCACCCCTACGCACGGTGCGGAGCGGGCTGCACGCGCGTCCTCGCAGCCTGCTTTACCCAATGCGGAGCCATTTCCTCTCTTACTCCCCCTCCCCTGCCCTACCGCGGGCTACGAAAATGGCGCAGCGGCTCTCGCCCCCCCTCCCTCCGGCGGCTTGCGCTCATCACTCAAACGCTGGGAGCCGGGAGGCGGCCGGGGCGGCGGGAAACGGGACGGGAAACGAAGCGCAGCCCGACGGCAGGAGCGCCGTTGGCCCAGCTGGTGCTTTATGCAGCGCCGGTGGTAACCGTTCTTGAGAACGCGGCGCGCACCGGGTTGCGGGGCCCGCGCAAACCCACGGCCACCGAGAACCTTATGGGTCCCCCGGGGGGAACGTGGACCTGCCGCCCGTGCCCCAGCGGGAGGGAGAGAAGAAAATCGGGTGGCGGTGGCGTTGCTGGCTCTGGCGGAGAGCAGTCTGAGCCGTTGGCCCAGAGCAGAGGCCGCGACTCGGCCGAGAGCAGGGCCTGCCTCTGCAGCCGCGGAGGGAAGCTGCCAGCTGCCGCTAGCGCGGCGAGAAAGGGTCTGTCAGGTTTAAAAGGGTTATTCCCTGGGAAGAGCTCGGCTTTCGTACCGAAGCAATTGCGCGAACCAGACTCGTGTTACCGCCTTATTTATCTAAGCAGGAACCCTGTCAAGCTTTCTCGTGTAATTAAAGCAGAAGCTGTCTAGATGGTGAACATCCCCTCTTCCAAGGGGCGCCCGTCATCACAATACATTAGATTCCTAGGCAACAGCTATAGAACTAAATAAATCCCGAAGAATGTCACACCGTATGTAAATTAAAACCCTTACTGAAACAACACACAGCATCAGTAGACATCTTGGTTTCCAATGTAAGGCATAGAGGGCAAATATGCCTTATATGCCCTCACGGCAAATACTATTAAAAATAAACCACCTTGTTCTGTAGTGGTTGTTTTTTGTAACATATTAAAGTAGGAACAGTTAAAATAATTTTTACGCTTTCATTTTTCTTCCTGAGAAATTTGGATGCCATTTTCACCACGTTTTTCCTGCAAAAATGTTTTGACAGCAGGCTTCGCTCAAACCAACCTCCCCTTGGTTTGCTATGTAGGCACACAGTTACCTGTAAGACTTGTAATGCCTTAGTTGAACTGATTCCCCATAACCCTTCTAAATTTGATCCTTTGTTAAACCAGGTGATTCTCACCAGCACTACCCCAAGTCTGGCCTGGCAGAGCCAGAATTTAATCCTATCCATAGTACTATCTCAATCCAAGCTTTACCCAGTGGTTACCCACCCCAACAGCCTCCCAAAGGGGGATTTGTGCTTGATGACACATCCCTAGAAAACAACCAGTTTGAAATCTAAAAAGTCTAACGGATAGTGCTTGTTTAGAACCAAGAGAGAGTTTGTATCTGTAAGACTCCAACATGTAAACATGATACTTGAAGTCACAGTGCAAAAGAAAACCAGAGTAAACTTCTCCAGACCAGATGAATATTCATTATAATGAACAGAATGTAACAAACTGCTAAAGACTCCTATCAAACCATTCTGGACTTAAGACCAAATCAGCTTTGTGTTACATTAACCTTTACATCTGTGATACTGAACCTTTACTGAATTTTCCAATGACTCCCTTATTTTTATTTAACCATCATTTTCATGTCTTAGTGACAGACTTTCTAATTTCAAATCTCCTCCAACACCTTTTTATCTCTTTAGTATTTATTTCGAGGGAGGAAAATAACACCAGCATTCCATCCCTAATTTTCTCCCCAAATGGCTTAATGAATCAACTACAAACCCTTCTAGTCCAAATATTAGATAACTTCTGCTTAGGTCAAGTTTTAGGGCCTGTTAAAGTGGTCATGAAGTCCTACACCAAGATGGTGCACCAGATATTTCTACGTTAATTTGAATTGTTTCTGCCTCAGAGCAGGTCCTTTATCTCATGGAATTATTGCCCTGCAAATGAAACATAAATCTGATGCTGACCTTGGTCATAGACACCTACCACAATTCCCACTGTTTATCACTGATTTGTGTGGCTGTGTTGTCTAGAAAGAAATGCACTGAATGCAAAGAATGTAAAAAATGTAAAGTTCTGTGGTGTTCTTTCATCCTTAATTGTGGGGGTACTGATGCTACATAGCTACTTTCCAAAGATAAAGATACCTTAAAAAAAGGGTCTCTCGATAGTAGTAGCTTCTCTCTGCAGAAGTCCTCCTCCTCTCTAGCTGCTGTATGCTCTAACATGTTACGTGTGTTTTTGAGCCAGAAGGGACCATCAGTAGGCCTGTCAGCACTATGAGACAGAGAATCCTTTCCCACCAAGAAGTGTCTCACCTTGGATTTTAAGTTAGGCTATAACCCTTCCCATTAGTCTGCTGAAGGCTTTCTCTTGATAGGCTAAAAAGCTTATTTACACCTAGAATATTTTTCCCTGTAGTTGTGTCTTGCAGTTAGGTTACTTCTCTGTGGTTTTAATCATATATTTTAGTACAAGAACCACCTGCCTGCTCATCACTACTTAAAGTACAAGTTTCTGTATCTCACTTCAGAGAGCCAGGACAAAACCTATTAAATCAGGGATTAACAGGAAGAGCATACGGCAGAGAAGTATTTGTCCTTGTAAAGCACATGGAACAACTTTCTGTGCTGCAGGGTAGCTGGTAGAAGAGAGCAGAGCAGCCAGCACTGCAAGACTGCTGACAGTGTGAGAAAATACAAATGTGTGCAACAAATCCACATTGACTTTTCAAGCTTCAAACAACATTATGTCACTATGCTTTTCCAACAGAACTGGAACCTAGGATGTTCCATCTGAACATGAGCCTAAACTTTCCTGTATGGGTATCAGAGCCCTGGAGCAGGCTGCCCAGGGAGGTTGTGGAGTCTCCTCTGGAGACATTCCAAACTCACCTGGACATTGTGATGCTGGGCAACCTGCTCTTGGTGTCCCACTTTAGCAGGGGCATTGGACCAGATAAGTGCCAGAGGTCCCTCCAGCACAGAATCCCATGATTCTGTGATGATACAGAAAACATTTTCTTTCTTCATTACATAATTACCTAACCTGGATCTCAAAATACAACCTGTTGACAGTCATCTCTTCTGCTTTGCATTTATTGCTGTACCTACTGTAACACCATATGCAGTTGTATGGTAGAAACGTCCTTGTCCTTTGCCTGCTGGGTGGTTTGATATGTATTCATTCCCAGACTAGAGAAGTGGGCACTAAGATTTGAGTGCTGAAGCAGCAAACATTGTCTGTTGCACAGACTTCAGTGAAGGTGTTGAAGCATCAGAGCGAGATTAAGTCTCCCTACAAGCAAGTAGTGGTTCTGTGATTAAAGCTTATATGTGGAAGCGGCCAGCAATGTCCTCAGGACTTCTGCTTCCTCAGGATTACTTGGTTTATTCACAATTAATTTTAAACCCTTTTTTCATATTCCTGCTAAACTGGGTGATCTTGTTTCAGCCTTTGCCTGGCAGATAACAATTCTTAACCAGTTAGTTCTGACTGGTTTCACCTGTCTGAATTCCAATGACAATTCAAAGTAGATCTGGCTAGTTTTGCACCAAGTAGAAAGTATAATCTCCAGAGTTCCTTTAGTCATGAGATGGGGCAAGAAGGGAAATCCACCTGAGCTTCTTGGGTTTTTAAACAATTTGTATCCTTCTTCTCTTACAACAACATGTACAACCTCCTTTGCTCAAACAGTATATAAATAGAGCTGGGCATTTGTGTAGGTTTTGAAGAAAAGGTATCAGTGTCAGTGACTGTGTTTTTTCTTTGTTTTACAGATCTTTGTTTCAGAAGGTTTAAGGTAGCTTGTGGGAAGAGGCTGGGCTTTTGGGGTCTGGTTTTAAGCACAAGCTGAAACCTTTTTCATTGGTTCTAGATCCAAGGTCATACAAATATTAAAGCACATAAGCAAAAGGATGTGATCCTTCAGTGACAGCTGAAATACCTGTTCTACACAAAGCTTTTTTTCTGCATCATGGAAGAAAGCCAGTGTGACTGATAGACCTTTGCTTCATTGTGCAAAGCTAGCAACCACTAGCATAGGTTATGCATAGGAAAATTCCTACCAGGCAGATTATACTTTATTAAACGATTCTCCCTTTGTTTTGTTGTTCTTTGTTTAAACATCTTGCTAGTCCTACTGTCTGAAGCAGCCCAAAGCCCTTTCGTTGGGTCTGAAGCACACAGAAGTGGTAGCAGGACTGGGATAAGATTCAAAGTTGAAGATCTTAGAAAGTGAGGAAACTATGTCACAGCTGCCTTCCTCTCTTGCAAACTCAGGTGTATTTGTGTTTCTCCTATCCTTCCTGCCTGTTGCTTCTGGCATCTCTGTGCACTAGTTGCAGGAAGATCTCAGCTTCATTCCAAAGGATATGATGGGAGGCAAAGGCCAATCAGCTGTTTCCTTCAGCACATGACTGGGGTGAGACTGCTGAGCTCAAAGAACTTGTGATCATATCCAGAGGAGAGCTCTTTATCAAGAAATATGGGGTATTCTCTGCTGGAGCCAGGCAAGGTTCAAAACATTCAACAAAACTCTGCTGGCTGGGTGGGGTCAACTGAAAATTCCTCTGAAGGCTTGCACTTCTGAGAGCAAACTGGATACATTCCAGAACTGACTGACCTGACTGCAGAGGAAATATTGACTTTAATCTCTTCCCATGCTGAAGAATTTATATGACACCCTCTCCTCAAACAGGATGGAATCATTTCATGATACCGTCCTTGACATTATTTGGACAAACCAATGAGCAGTTGAAAGTAAGAAAATGAAGGTCAGTATCTTTTATGTCAGTCTCTGCCAGCTTTTAACCACTATTTTCATAACTGGCAGTGTTTATGTATAACCTAAGCCTGGCTGAGTCATCCAACCCTTGCTCATCTAAAGCTGGGTTTTAGTAGGCAGCTGGGGTGAAGTTCCCCATTTCCTTCACCTCTGTGGCTGCTGGAAGTGGAAATGACGAACTTCAACCTCCTGCAGTTCCTCTGTTATCAGCAGGCAGAATCGGTGTGTCGGTGTGAGCTGAAATTCCCCCCGCCACCAACAATAACCAGACTAGCTCAGTCTGGAAGCAAATGAAGGCTGTATTTACAAGCAGAGAAATGCAATGAATATGTACAAATATACAAAAATCACAACATTTACAAATCAACAAGAAATACAATCAACAGAAAAAGCACAACCGATCTCCCTTTGCTTCCCCCCAAGGGGACTCTCCCAGAGGGGCCTCTCTCTCTCCCAGGAGCTTCCCCCCCGATCCCCCTGGACAGAGAAGCAGAGTTAGTTAAGCAGAAAGTTGTTAACTTAGCTGCCAAGGTCAGTACGTGTTATCTTCAGCCAGAAGAGAAGAAGCAGCAGCAGCCAGACAGCCCAGCAACTGCCCCCACTGCCGAACACAGAATGTGCAGAGTGCCCACTTTGTTTTGGGTAATAGTTCTTAAACATTTCTATCTATCCAATGGAAGTGTTTAGAACAATCAGTATTTTGCTTTCTTACACCCAATAGTGACTTATTTACATTGTTTCACTTTCTCTGTTCTGAACTTTGCAAGGAAAAAATTAAAAAGACAGTTTCAAACCATCACAATCGGGAAGCAAAAACACCCCTAAGTTACTGGCTACCTGTTTTGAATACCTCAGGGGATACTGATCACCTATGAAATTTCAGCTCTGAGCTACTGCAGACACACTTCAGAAACTTAAGCATGAAGAATAACCAAGAGTGTCATACAGCGTCATCACTTTACCACAGATCCAAAGCTTTAAAGGAACACTTACAGAGAAGACAGGAGACGTGGACATGCACTGGCAGGGAGAAGAAACATGGGCATTGTTTGCAGAAATAAAGCAAGTAATGAAATGGGTGTTTTGTTTGCTTTAAAATCAGTTCTAACAGTAGCAAAATCTAAAGTCAACCAGAAGGCTCCAAAAATCAAAGTTATTGATCAGAGGTAGAGAAAGAGATAGCTTAAGTTTGGCAATGTTTATCTTCCTATGCCTGGTATTTACATAAATGGGAATTGGAGGAAACAGTAGGATGTTGGCCTTCAGAATGCCATCAGTTTTAAAAGTAGATAAAATAAACACCACCTTGGCTTTGAAATGTCATCACAGACTGAAGTTGTTGGGGTCTTCCCCCATATTTTATATGTTTGTATTTTTTCCACCTGTATTTCATAATGTAAAAGCACAATAAAATCCCCTGTTTCTACAGAAAATAAGGCGGCTCCAGGAGGAGTATAAGTGACATTAGGAAACAGCCCAATTTCCAAAAAATCATACAACCGTTTGACGGTACTAGACGGTGCTGCAGCTTTATTTTCCATGTTGCTGCCTCAAAATGCTATGCACACTGAAGTGGTAATTGTAGTTTTAATGACACAAGTAGGAGTGTGGATTTAAGCATAAGCCACTACAAAGATGTGAGTATACTTTAGCTGATAGTCAAAGGTGAAGCAAAGGAACACGTAGAATGTAGTCTAAATGACAAGAAATGTGAACATCAGAGATGAATGCCAGTGAAATTCTTGGAGACAGAGGCTGTGTGGATGTTGCACACTTAGAAGCTGGGAAGAGAGGAAAGAAATGGGGAGGCCTGTTTCATGGCTATTTTTCATCTGCCTGACTTAGCAGCCCTGCTTGATGCCTGTAGCTGTAAAGCAGCAGTAACTCCACTGAGAGCAAGCTGTAGCGGCAGCAGAACAGAGTAATACAATGATGAGTAAATCCCATTATCTTTTAGAAGAGGAAGAGAAGTTTGGAAGCATTTCCTCAAGGCAGCATGGGACTAGTGAAACTGCTTGTGAAAGAGAGAATGCAGTGATGCATCTTTGCTGACATGTTGGGTGATGTATGTGACTTGTATTAGAGCACTGAGAGAGCTCTGAGAAGACCCAAGGGTGGGAATGCCAGTAAACAAGGAAAGAGAAAACAAGGCCATGTCTGAAGTGGCTGGGTTCCACTAACAGTGCTGAGGTAACTGATGGGCTGTCAAACTCAGGGAAAGCCAAGCAGTCTGAGACAAATGTAGTGCCAGTTTTGTCAACACTGAACTTGAGAAGCAAGAGGGAAAAGTTATTGTTTTAAAAATACTTGTTTTCACTCATTCTATTTTGTGTCTTTTCATACCTCTTATCTCTCACCTCCTGCTCTATAAATGTAAGTAAAAATTCATTCCATATACACACAGGGTAAACTCATCTGAGTCTCCATGCTGGCTCTGATGAGCTTGCTGTGGACTTCTCCCAGAAAAACTTGCAGATTTGAGTTCATGCTTTTTGTTGGTAAAGCACAGCTTTCCAAGTACATAGAAAATAAAATGTTGGATAGCAAAAGCTATTCATTATAACAGGTTTCCATTATTGGATGTGTACCAAAGTGCTCCACAAGCATGCAGGGATGTTCAAGAGTGAAATTAATTGAGAAACAAAACAAATACTACTGGATTGGTGTTTTGGTTTGGTTTTGCCAGTTAAGGGCAAAATGCAAGCTTTTGGAAGTAAACTGATATTTATTTAATCATTTAGTCATGGTGCCACCTCTCAATAAACACGTCTGTGGAACTGCTTCCAAGAAGTGGCTTTCTCCAAGCATATGAAGAGTGCATCTGTAGAACTCCTGAATAGTTTTTCAGTCTAAGTTACTGCTGAAATTTCTTAGCTATTAGAATAAATAAAAGACCCATGAAAGTCTTCACCCTGTTCAGACATTAGAGTAGTGTCAGTGAAAGTAAATCTCACCATAGCTTTTGGTTTTCAGACCACTCGGATACCTAAACCCAGTACCTTGAAAGGGTTGTTGGAATCCCAGCCTCACTGGTTACAGTGTTTACTTCAGAGAAACATGTCTCTATTTATTGCAGGTAGTTTAGTATAAGGTTTTGTAGATGGGTAAATGCTGTAATTCCATTCACATTTTCAGAATTACTTTTCTGTTCATTTAATGTTAAGTAAACGAGACACAAATCCACTGAATTAACTGCAAGTGAAATCTGAAAGCCTGTAGTCTCTCACATTTCCAGTTCACTAAAATTCTGAGAATAAGCTTCTGCAGCACAACATAACATCCTTTGGCAAATCAATACATACAATGAAAAGAAGGAAATTGCACACAGGATTATCAAGACATTGTTTCTTAAAACTAAACAGAGGCTAAAACTAAAGCCAGTACTTACTAATAATTTACAAGGAAGCTTGGAATAAGAATATTTTAGGCAAAGCAGTGAAGAGAGACTTGAAAAGACACTACTGGGGGCTCTCCAGCTCACAACTTCCTGGTCTGGGCTGCTCATTGCCAAATTTCGATGTGAAGGAGGCCAGATTCTGGGAAGTTCTCATCCCAAAACCTGCTCATGGAGTTTTACTGAAGTTAATCTGAAACGAGCAAAAAGTGCTTCATTTGGACATTGTATTACAGGGTGTGTCAAATAGGCAACCTGAGAAGACAGGAATTCACTGCTGGTTTCCAAGGGGGCTTTGAGCATTAGCTACAATTCTCACCCTAAAAGAAGTACACAAATTTTGGCCCCGTTATCTTAGAAGACACCGACAGCATCACAGTTATCATTAATCAGACAAAACCGGACTTGGTGGTGCAGCTTCTAAACAGCAGTAAATCAGAAAATGGACTGCCAGACATGACATGCCTGAACCTAATGTGTGGACACATGTTACAGGACAGAGCAGGCCACTTACAGGATGTTGAGTGTCAGCTCCATGCCTCAGGACAGCAGTGTCTTCTTGTTTCTGTCTCCTCCTTCCTCATTTACAAGAGGGACAGACTGCATGGCCCATAAGTCACTTCGCTCAGCAGGAATCATTGCTATCGACACAGTTTCTTAACTGCTGTGTTTTTAAGGAGCTGCTTGCACAGGGTATTTATTGTTCTATTGAAACTGAACCTTGAGCTAGTGAAAACAGTATTATGGTAGTGCTCCGGGTCTAGAACAAAAGCCAGTGTTTTCACAGGAGGACACTTCAAACTGCTGCACAAGACCCTGAGCTGCTGAGCACTGAGGTGTGTGCAGGGTACAAAAAGCAAGTCTTCATGCTAACATAACCTGAGCAGCAACTGTTCAGAAAGACAAGTGAGGAGGAAATAATGAGTCTCAGACACTTTGGCAGAGGCAGATGGAATTTCCCTGAAGCACCCAGAGCAGTGCTGTCTTCCTCAGGTATCCCACAGCTAGCTGTCTTGTTGTGGCTTACGTTCAGCCCTTCGACTGGAACCAGTAGTGAGGTCACCCAGCCATTTTGGGTTATATACCAACACACAACCCTGCTCTCGTCCTAAAGCAAACCTACTTTCCCAAAGTCTGAGAGATCTAGTGAAAACAACTTGGCCACAGGGACCTTT
This sequence comes from Indicator indicator, assembly GCF_027791375.1. Taxonomy (NCBI): domain Eukaryota; kingdom Metazoa; phylum Chordata; class Aves; order Piciformes; family Indicatoridae; genus Indicator; species Indicator indicator. The sequence continues at coordinate 8,880,369 of NC_072014.1, read as the reverse complement.
CCTGAGAAGATTCAGTTTCTGTAAAGCAGTAGTTTGCATTTGCAAGAATCTCAGCAGAAGCAGTACACCACCTTTCTCCCAACATGACTTAAATTGATGGTCTCATCTGTGCAGAGGCCCCAAAGAAACAGACACTGTGGTTTCCAGTTCTTGGAAAACAGACCAGCAATTCTGTTCCTTCTGGGGACAGCATTGCCATGTCCTTTTCTGACAGTGTGTGCTTCAGTAGAGCATAATCTGTTGAGTTTCCGGCTGTTGAGGCAGCTAGGAAACATTTCCAATGTAAATAACAACTCATCTGCTTTTTAGGTAGAGCAAAGAGCAGAATACTACTTCTCTATTTAATGACTTCTGCTCTAAAAGAGATTTTTCATTCACAGAAGGGGTCTTCCATCTCTGACTCTCTTATTCTCTCCTGCAATTCTTCTTACTGCCAATACCAGTGTAGCTCCAGAAGAATCCCCTTGGTATTAGGACACAGCCAAATTATTGTCTCAAGGGTTTTTTTGAAGGTCAGGAAACACAGTACTTGAAACTAGTGCTGATGGTCCCTCTGATAGCACTTGCCAGGATGGAATTGTAATTGAATAGTGGCAAATATGGAGGAACCAATAAGAAAAGAAGATCTCTTGCTGCTAAGGGCTCAAACGTAAAACTTAAGTATTGGGTATTCACTGCTCGGTCTTACTCTAGGCTCTTGAAGCCTCTAGCCACTGAACTGTTATTACACAACATCTCCCTCAGCCAGCTGTGTCCTGTTGATCTGGAGGACACAATATATGTGCGTTCTCTTCCTGAGATACTCATCAGGAATAATCTTCACAGAATGAAATTTTAAAACAGTTTTCTTTCAGTGCCATACAGGAAGAGGCAGCTTGAGAGCACTTTGCTATCTGCTGCTTGCAGAGTGGCGCAGCCTTTCACAGCGCCACTGAAGTTAATGCCCTAATAAAACCATCTGCTTCTCAATGGGCTTTGTTTGCTTTAGCCTGACTGTATTTTCAGTAGATCCAATTTTAGCAATAATATTTGTATGGTGTTGAGACTCTGAACATGCTTTTTCAAAAACCAGAGAAAATGCTTTCCTTTAGTTTCATTTTGTCACATTTTAGGAAGAGCAGAACTAGACCTCAGAAACTTCCCACAAAACCAAGCTGACTGCTGGATGTTTTTACAGAACTTAGGTCAACACTGAGCTTTAAAAAGATATAAAATATGTGGCATATTATTTTGAGACCTCTATAGCAATGCTACTTTTGTTGACAAGTTTGAAGGTAGGATTTAATACAATTTAGTCTACTGCAAAGCATTCACAAACTACAAGGTAGGAATGATTCCTGGCTTCTTAAAAACAAGCAAGGCGTGCGAGTGACAATTTTTTTCTTTACTCATACATTATCTGTGGCAGAAAGATATTTTCCATCTGACTAACATGTAAGCTGCTGGAAAAACTGAGACTGGTGTTCAGGAGGGAACAGAGAGTCCTGTGGAGACAATGGGATGCCAGACCTGCCTCCCTCCACCTCGCATTGTGCTTGGAGCTGGTGCAGATCCAAGGAGTGTGGAAAAAAGATTTGGTTTCTGTTACCCTGAAGCAATCATTTCCAGTAGTTACCTAGTGAAGCTAAAGGAAGTCTGCTTTGTGTATTCTCCCCCCCCCCCCAAATGCTAAAACAACTTTGTAAATGAACATGATGATTAATGCTTAATCAGGCTCAAACTCGAGGGTGTAGAACATACTGATAGCCTTACACAGCCAACTGCTTCACCCCCTCAGTTGCTTAGTATCTCCTTTCAAATCAATAGGAATGTGAATGTCCTAGAGTGAGGCAGAGCTTTAGGGTTCTGCTGAATCATGTACTTTGCATGTCACAATCATTAGTGAAAAATGTGGTGGTTATCATACACCAAATTAGCTCAAGAACATCTGTTCTTGTGGCAGGACATGAAGCTGGTGTGCCTGTGAATAGTGGTGGTGTTAATTTTTTCTGCTTTGAGACGACCAAGCATTTAGATCTTTCCCATATTCTGCTGTTTCTGAAGAAACCCAAAATACTAGAAGCCAGGTATTTTGAAAGCCAAGTTATTTCTTTAGATACCCTGCACACACATAAAAAACCCCAACCAAACAAACCCAACCAAAAAGAACCCCTCTTGGTTTCTGTCACGCATGCGCCACCATAACAACCACTTTTAAGCACACTGTGTAACACTGACTGCCTGGTAAAAGCATAACAGATTCACCATAACCCTGTTTAAATGCAAGTGTTTGGTGAATCCATCTAGCCAGCTAAATTATCTGCTGCATTGCAACTATTCATCTGTTTAATGTCTAAAACAACCCTAAAGAGCAATTCAAGAGGAAATGATGTATTTGAATAGTTTCTTTTTGAGCTGCTTCTAAGTGTGTCATTAGCACTGTATACCTGAATGGGGTGAAGATAGTTCTGATGAGTCATTAAAGACTGGTGATGAACACACTGTGTTTCACTCAGTCATTGCACATCTGATCCAGCTCTGTTCTTCACTTACTCCATAAATCTACTCTCTTTTTACCTGATCGTCAGGAGGTCTTTAATGATCAAGCTGCCTATCTTACAATCAAGAACATGTCTTGCTAGCCCTGCTACATGCTATTTGTCAAGCCATTGAGTGCACTTGGTGTGCAACAGGCTTTCATACCACCTCCACCATTCTGAGAGCGTTAATACCCAATCCTCCTGTGTGAAGGGGAGTTGCATCACTTCATAATTAATATGGGGGTACAATACATCACATCAGAGATCTTGGGTCCTGCTTGTCAACTAAGTTCCCGAGAGAAGATTTTATGCCCGTAACAAATTTTAGTCTAAAAATGTAGACCTAAGTTTACAGGTTTATTGCTTCTGTTCACAAGCTGAAGGAATAGTCTCTCTCTGCTCCTCTTGAGGTCTATAGGTCCCAGCTGACTTCCTGGTTCAATAAAGTAACCAAATCCTGCCCTTGGATTTACACCTACAGACTTGAGTTAGGAGGAATAGAGCAGGTTAAAATTCTGGCTCCGCTTTTTCAACTTTCTTGACAATTCTGTACTTCACTATTTCATTGCCTGTTAATGTACTATTTGCTCAGCTAGGATAACATAAAGAAAGTACCCTGTTATACTTACTGGCTATGCTGGAGATGACTGGATTCTGTCTTCACAGGGGGAGAAAGGAGACTAGAGATTTTACTGTCATATACATGAAGCATTCCCTAAGCCTCTTAGCCACAGCAGTGCCACAGAAGGCTACTGGGGGTAACTTTTTATGGACGAGGAGGTCCAGAACACGTGGAAGATGTTTATAATGTGAGATTGCTACCAGGAACAGACCATGAAACGGGGCACTTTTTCCCAAAAGTTTGTCATGAAAGCTATGCAAAATCCCTGCCGGCAGAGGCTTTGTGGATTCCCTTGAGATGGTTTACAAACAAAGGACCCCAACGTGTGCAAAGGACATGGTTATGTAATTGTGAAGTAATTGCTGCACTGCAGTAGTAAATTATTTCCTTTTTCTTCTTGCTTTAGACAATAGACCATCAAATATTAAAGAATTAAGAGAGTTAACTTGTTTCCCATTGCTCTCACAACAGTTTTGAGAGTAATTGTAGGTAGTTTGTTCAGTCATGACGCTAATATTCTTTGTGTCTCTGCTGGAAAAACGGCACATGTAGCTAAAGAGAATTAGTATGCTAAACTCCTCAGTTGAACATAGATCTAAGATCACATATATATCAACCATCTGTCTCAGGAAGTTGCTTCAGCACTGTATGTTCCGTTTAGACACGGGCGCCTTGCTGTACTCAATGTGCACAGCATCGTTATTCAAACCAGGGCAACTGATCTGTAGACTAGAATTATTTGCACGGGTAACGGAACAATTTAAACTCTCTCCACTACAAAACCATACTTTAGTGCTAAGTCATGGTTCAGCTGGGATAAAAAACAAACAAACAAACAAAAACTTAGAAAGTGACATGGATGGAAACTAAAGTCAGGCTTTTCTGTGCTGCAGTTTAAAGTCTGTTTTCAGATACCCCTAATCTAGTTTTATGTTGCTCTCAATACTAAAGTCACATTATCCCCACAAGTTTGGAAGAACCATCTGATTGCAATTATTCTATTAGGCTCACAGAACTTCCACACAATCTAATTACAAAAATTGGCTGATTGAACTAAGAAATAATTAAGTGATAAGAATTTAAATGTGTTATAAATTAAAATTAATATCAAGTAACAGCAGTAACTAGAAGGAATCTAATGTCTGGATGCAGGGGACTAATTTATGTACAGTCTCCGAGGTAATGGGTGAGACATTTTAATGCAAATCAATGTCAAAGAACGAGGTAGGAAGGATGAATAGATGTTTGCTGATAAGAAACAAACAGATGTGAGATGTAAATATATTTACAAATGCTTAGGAAGAAAAAACAGCAGCTGTGTGAGGAATCCTTTGCAGCACAATCAGAACTTAAGGCCTGAATTCTGGAGGCACATAGCCCTTGCCTTTCTCTTGCTTCAATACTTCAGCCTAGGCTAAACAGAGTGGGAGAACCGGGAGCAGACAGAATCATTAAGCTTAGTCTATGTCATTATTAAACCAATGCCTATGCCTGCTTTTGGATGTCAGCTAATGGCTTGAGGTGCCTGCTCTTGGGATCAAGGTCAAAGTTCTGATTGTATATGGTCATTAACAATTTATTTTTTTTCCTTTGCAAGAGAAAGGTTCTTAGTGTCCTTCCTGCCAAAATCCAGTTTGGCCTGTTGAAAGCTCCCTCTCCAGTGCACTCAGACTTTGTTACCACCTGTTTTATGGAAAGAACATTGTGCTCCAGGGTGTGCATTTGATAGTTAAGATACTTACTATCAAATACCCCTTTTGCAATACCTTCTGCATATCACAGGCAGGAAGCTCACTGTTGAAGGATCCTAAAATTGTGAGTGTTGTCTGTTTTTTCACAGGGACACCCATCAGCAGAAGTACTGAGGTTCAGTAAGATCCTAAGATGCCAACGTGACTAACAGTGGCCCATATTAATCACCTAAATGAGAAACCCAGCAGCCTTAACTCATCTAGATAGTGTGATTAAAATCTGGACTATTTTCTGAGGACAAAGTCATCTCCACAGTTCTTATACCTGGGGCTGCTGCACTGGCTAATTAGCATCAAAGGAAGGGAACAGCGTAATTCATTGCATTTAGTGGAGTCAAAGCAGAGTTGTGATGCCCAGCAATGATATCACACTGAAACCTGGGAGATTCCAAAGGAAAGGAGGATGCCACAGGGAAAGGAAGATGCCACATGCACCTCCTCTCATCCAGCAGCTCTCTGTTTTGAGCTGATTGACAGTCAGTAGCTGTCCCTGTAAAGGTTTGGCAGAGAAAGCTGCTAGCTTTTGAGAGAGAAAGCTGCTAGCATGCAATATTATTGATGGTTTGTAGGAGATGGGGGTTTGAAGCAGGTGTTACTGCTGCTATCCCTTGTTTCCCTTTCCAGACACATATTTGCCCACAGTAATGCAAAGCCTATCTCATGCCTATGCAGAAAGCAGCAACATTAAGCATCAAGAGATCATGCTAACAGCTTACTTGGAACTTCAGCTTTTGTGAGCAAGGAAACAGCTGCCATGAACGTGGAGATGTTTGTTTTCCTGTTTGGTATTCCCCATCAGCATTACAACCTGTTTACATATTTTACCAATGAACTGCTGAAGGATAATGGTAGATAACAAGTGTTTGGTAACCAGGGATGCACCTTTCTTCTTTACTCCAGGTATTCTGGAGGGTATTCAGCAATATCCAGTTCCCAGTGAGTCTGGGAGTCAACAGGAACCCAAGAACTGAGCTTGGCATGCCTTTTGGCAAGAAAAATACCGCCTGCTGAACCACTTTGAAAAGCTGCAAGAAGTAATCTGGTTTGCAACCAGGTTGTGAAACCCTTTGTTCTCAAAAAAAGGATAAGCTAGACATAGCGTGCTGCAGTGACACCAACCAGAGAAGGCCTAGGAATGACGTGAGGTGCAAGGTAAAAAGTACACATTTCCGGCACAGCTGCCATGTACTGGCAAATAATTTGTTTGAAGGTCACCCATTCTTCTTTAAAGTTTCTGGTGAAGTGTTAGTCATTTAGAGAGATGTAAACCATCAGAGACACAGTTTCATGCCAGGAGATCATAATATGGTTCAAGGCCAAAGGGAAAATAGTTTGTGATGCCTAGTTAAAAAACTTTCATAGTTCACAATTTTCTAGGCTCTCTTACATCCCTTAAAATCAACACCTTCACACATACACAGTTCAAGGGTTAGTATTTTTCACAGGCTCTTGAACCAGCTGAATTGGAAAGCAGTCACTGCAAACTATGCTTGTTCAAAAGAAATTTACACAGGCTACCAGATTAAGGGGCACTGTCTGTTACCTTATCTCCTCCTTCTCTGCAGAAGTGTAATCTTGACAGCACTTCCAGCTTTTAAGTTTGGAAAAAAGTGGCTAGTCTATGAAAGGGTGTTTCAGGACAAAGCAGCCCTTGATCCTCAATCAGAAAAAGCCTCCTGTCTAAGATGTGGCAGTGGGAAGATTTTAGGAATGTAGTGTGAAAATCCTGACGCCATTACCAGAACTGAAGACAGTACAGCTGGGCAAAGTGGTTCTGCAGGACTGGAATTAGCTGCCCCTCCTTGCTTTTGGTTGTGACTCGATGTAGGGGACAGAGAAGATGGTCCAGGCAGCAGATTTCACTTGTGGATATCTGGTTAATGATTGTGAAAACAGAAGTAATTCCTGGTTAGATTGAAAACATCTTCTAGTGAAGACATTTTCTTCCCTTCACTTAGAAACTTTATTTCCACTCCTCCAGTTGTTTCCCCAAGTTTACTGCTATGACCTTTATTTTATGGAATAAGCCTGAATGCCTGTGAATAGGAAGGTCATGCCTGTCATGCTATTAAGACAGCAGGCTAAAATGGCATCAGCTCATGGAGGGGCAGTTCCAGAGTTTGGGGAAGAGCCTTGTCAGAGTACAGGAATTTTTTTGACAATTGCACTGAGATACTACTTTTAGCTTTCAAGCTCCTTCTAACCTTCCAAAGTAGAAAGAAGATACAAACAGCTCAATTACTAGCTCTGCTGCAGACTGGATGGAGCTCTGGTAAGCTTGAAGGGAGCTATTTGCACTTTCCAAAATTATCTTGTGTTTTTGGGAAAGGCAGTTGTGGAAAAGGTTCAAAGAAAGAATCTATCAGGCTTTCAAATCTGTTGATCAATTTATATGGTTTAGACTTGCTCCACTACAAATAGACTAGAAACACTGTGGTGAAAGCAGTCTTGTCCAACAGCTGGGCTCCCCTTTAGCCTTTGCTGTTCTCTTAACTCCTGGAGCTGAAGAAATAAACAGTCTTTGCCGCATGGGCCTCCAGAGTCCCACGTACCTTTGGTGTTCATTGGATCTAAAAGCATAGTTTTGGGATTGTAAACAAGATTTAAAAAAAAAAAAAAAAAAAAAGAGAGAGAAAAAGAAAAGGAAAGCCAGAAAGTCCTCAATCTAGGAAAAAAGTAAAAGTAGTAACTATGGCTCCTCCCAACAACTGATTAAAGGCTTGGCTGGCAAGACCACTTCCCTCCCCAGCCCAAGGGAAGCAAGTGGCAGCAGAAAAAAGGCAGAAAATGGCTATTAGCATGGGCTTATTTGAAACTGGCCCAAACAAAATCTGAGCAAGTCTTCAGCTATGAGGTGTGGTAACCTGAGGTACAGATTGGAGTTCTGCAGGCTCATGACCATTGTTCATGAGAACTTCATGTAGTGTGTTTAAGGATAAAACCTGATGTGACACAGCGCACGCATGTGGTTGCAAGACAGCAACCAAGCAGGTGATAGCCACACACATTGGATTTCTTTCACCATTCAAAACACCTACTCCAAACAATGGGTTGACAAGTGCTCTACATAGAGCTGAGCACCATTTGGCATGTGAGAAGTCACCTGTGAGGTGGATTAAGCTGCAGATGAAGAGCAAATGCAAGGGAGGACAGAGGTTACAGCATGGTGAGGCAATTCTCCTGTCCCCTCAGCATTTTGCAGATGAGGCTGCTGTGTGCAGGAAAGGAGTGAAATGCAAGTTTATCTTACCCAAGTCAAAAAGGTAGGAAAAGGATGGTCCCCACCAGTCTTTGCTACGTTCTCTGAGCTATTGAAGGATCTGTTGTAGAAGAAAAAGCCATCTTTTTTCAGGGTCATATCCTAATGTTAGTTGCTGCAGCCTAGCTGTAATTACTACTCTTTACAAGGAGCTGTGTGAAAAAGAGAGCTCTGCCACTTTGTTTGCATGAGGAATGTGCCTTTTTTTTTTTAATGTATGTATGATTTTTATGAAGAAAAGCCTGTGGCATTACAATATTTTTGCTGAGAGTCAGAGTTTCAGCACTGCTTCAGAATAAAGACAGCAAAATCTTAATGACAAATGTTTTAACAGCTGTATCTAAGGAGGGTGTGCAAGGAACTAAAATGGGGCTGTGTGCTAGTGTAGATAGGAAAACATAGAAGTTTTGAGTTTTCTTTTTTATTGTTTGACAACAAAACATGTTTCAGATTCATGTTGGCCTTTGCTGGCATATGAAATGGAAACAGTGTGTTATTGGGAGAGGGTTGAAGTGGAGTGGAGTACCATCCCAAATACACCACCCACCACCATTGTGACGGCAGCGTATTATATTTCAGACTTGAGCAGAACCTATGGCAGGAAAGACTTTAAAAGACCTTTTGAACTTTTGATTCTTTTGATCATAAGTGCGAGAACTACAAGCTATTAGAGATGTTGAACTGAAAGGGAATAAAATAAAAGCACAAAAGTAACTTCACTAACATGCAGAGTTTGTCACGTGCCAGCATCACCTGGATTTCTCAACAAGAGCTTACCAGGGTCATTGAAACAAAACAAAGATAAAACCAACTCAGACCCTCCAAACCACGACCTGAAAACCACAAAGAATAAAATCTATTGTCAGTGAAGGATCTAGAAGACACTGAGTGGCTATAGTGCCAAGAACAAAGGCTGGAATAGTTCAAATTATGATACTAAGGGTCAAAGTTGACTACAGATCCATATGAAACTCCTGAAAACGTACAGCTTATTACAGACCATAAATGAGAGAAAGTCACTAGCACAGAGGAAAAAGATAAAAAACCTCCCCCATAGAATAACCAAGAATGAGATCCTCTCACTGGCAGAATGAATTATGGTGTAGAAGGGATCAACACGACAACCACCAGCAGTTACAGTGCACAATAACTTGCAAACAAGAGGCTGGCTAAAAGATACCAAGGACACCTTGCCCCCTTCCCCAGTTCTTTATTGAAGTAGTGACATGAGTGAGGTGTGTGAGGTGTTCAAACACTAACTAGCCACAGCTACCTATTCTCTGCAGGGCACATTGATAACTTGCCCCCCTGACTGCCAAGCTCAGCACAGGCTGCAAGCTTCAGGGTATGACAAAAAAAACCCAAGCCCATCTGTACAAAAACCCAACCCCAAACTTCAGCAGGCCTAGACAGAAGTATAGCACAGCACGAGAAGTGTGAGTCTCTGCAGTTGTGCTGTGCCAAGTTCATTATAACTTGAGAAGAGCAGAATTATGCTCACTTGCATGAAGATGGGCCATAGGCTGAAGGTGCCAGCCCTTTTACAACATTCTGCCTCTCTTCCAGATAGGGGGACAGAGGGGAGTGGAACGTCAACGTGGCAAGAAGATGCAACACTGAGAATAACTGGACTGTTGAGATCCATTTCAAACATCAGAGCTTCCTGTCAGCCACAGTCAAGTCAACTGTGTCTTTAAACGGAGCAGCTGGAAAACACCACATTGGGCTGAGCCTCTTGTCAAAGTTCCTTTTGTGTCCACTGTCATGCAGTAAGCATTGGGCAGCTGGGCTTTACTGGACTCTGAAACATCTCAGCCTTAACTTTGAGCATTGGAAGGGTGAGGGAGAAGTTTTCCAGGTTATTGAGAATGAAGTTAAGCAGATTTGGGAGAGAAACTTGATCAATCTACACCACTTATGGTGCTTTGGTAGGAAGAGATCAAACAGGGCATTACAAGATCAAACATACTTTTCATTCTTTGGAAGCTTTGCTTGATCACATGGCTCAGGAGTTAATTTAAAAACGAGCCCCTTTGAGTTTCTCACTGTTGTACAGATACAAGTAGTTCTAAATACAGCTGGGTATTATGCTTTTGCAAGCTGCTGGGTCTTTTAAGTTTTCTCAGTAAAAAGAAATAGAAAACCAAACCAGACATTATGGCCATTTGAATATTCACAGCAATAAATCCAACACTAAAAGTATGTAAAACCTAAATGACTCCTCCAAATTCAGCACTATTTAAGTTTACAAATTAAGTTCCTTGAATCAAATTTTTCTGACTGACCTATATAATTACTTTTACTTCTTAACCCATATCCATGAAGTATCACTACTCAAGAACCAAATAAAAAATAATTTTATATAATAGATTTTAAAAAGAGAGAGAGAAAAGAGCACAATGGAAAAAGCATGGCCTAATTCCAGTGGACAAACTGGTTTCTAGAACAAAGGTATGATTAAGTGTCTCTATTAAGGGTTGAATTACTCCAGAGGTTCTAAATACAGTGAGTGTGTTTGACTTAATTAATGACTAGCTGAGCTGTGAATATGGACAGAAAGGCTGAAGGAATAGTAATGGCTATGGGCACTAGACTTGAGTAAATGGAAAAGCAGGATGTGATCTCGTTGTTGTTTCCTTGCTTTAATTTCTTTGAAACAAAAAAGCTAGAAGACACTTTTGGATGTATTTCTTTCCAAGTTCATGCTTTGTTCATCCTGAAATCATGAACTAACATGTCACATGCTAACAATTTTCAGCACCTAGATGATGGCCAATGCTCTATATAAGGTCTATATAATAGTTGCCATTTGACAATAGCATGGCAACAGCAGGGAGATGGGCTCAGGTTTTGGTTTAGAACCAATGTTAGATACCTGCCAGCATAATCAAGAGCCCATCTTCTAGACCTGTTCCAGCTGGGGTTAGTTGTTTATATGCTTGTCAGATATGATTAGGGATGAAGGATTTTAAACTGCTGACAGTGGAACTCTGGGGAATTGCTTTTTCTCCATACAGCATTTGCTAACCTTGGTTAATGTTCTGAAGAAGGAGCACAATTCAAGCTCATTTTAATATAGAATCTGTTCCAGCAATCTGTTAAATCATACATTTACATTTCAAGTAAAGGGCCAATTACTAAAGTTTGTTCACCTTTTTCAGTGCAACTCCTGCAAGAATCCCTGCTGATAACAGCTCATGATACTGATAAAATGTGCTACAGTTTGATCTTAGCCTGTCTGCTGTTATTGAAGAGCCACAACATTTAGTGTAGCTTGACTGTGAGAATCCTTGTTTATTAAACCTTTTAGCCTGTAGAGGCTAGCAGTTCATTTCTTGTGCTTGCCATTAGGTCAGTAGTGAAGTCTTCTCCAAAACAGACCAATGCTTTGGGATGCTTACAGGGATGCTGCGCTCTCATCTAACAATACACACAAAGAATTAAACACCATAATATAGGCTTCCAAAAAGTTCTGCTCTACAATAGAGGCAGGCAGTTGCTGCAGGACCAGCAGAAGACATTTTAGTTGCACACACTTGCAAGCTCAGCTTTACATATGAGGTCCTCCAGTGAAATCAAAGTGATAAAATAACTGTACGTGGAAGTCTCAAAGGCTATGGGCTCTAGTTTTTCACCACTTTTTCCCCAACTAAGCACATGAGATTTTCACTGTTCAGTCCCTTGCATGCCCTGTTCCTCTAAAGATCCCAGATTTGTCCCATGGAGTGTAAAACAGTGTGTTCCATGTTCACTGGGGGGTTGTTCAGCTTTTAAGAAAGATGTGGACAGACTTTTTACCAGGTTCTGTTGCAACAGAACAAGGGGTGATGGTTTGAAACTAAAAGAGAAACATTTAGACTAGGTGCAAAGAATAAATTTGATGTGGGTTTTTTTTGTTGTTTTGTTTTTGGTTTTTTTTTAGTTTTTTACACTGAGAGTGGTGAAACACTGTCCCAGATTGCCTAGAGACATGGTAAAAGTCCTATCTCTGGTAACATTTCAGGTCAGGTTGGACTGAGCTCTGAGCAACCTGATCCAGTTGAGGATGTCTCTGCTATCTGAAGGAAGGTTGGACTAGATGACCACTAAAGATCCTTTCCAACCTAAAGCATTCCACATTCAGTATTCTGATCTCACTGGCTTTTCTAGATGTTAATGCTACAAAAGTGCTTCAGTGGAGAGGAGCTGGTTCTACTTCATTCACATTGAGACTGAACAAAGAGCAAGTTGAATGTACTGGTGTTCTCAGTAGGCCTCTGTCTAGCGCTGAAATTTTTGGTTTGAGCCAAGCAGAACTGCCATGAGATAGGAGAGCCTGCACAAGCATTGTTGTTCAGGGATTTATTAAAACATGTTTGAAGTCCCACCACCTGGGAGGTGGAAAGAAGATCAGATCACAAGAGAAATAAGGAAAGTTAAGTCATCATTTGTGAGCACAGAGGAATTTCTCTGGGAAGGGGAGAGAGGGTAAGCAAAAAGATGAAAAGCAGTCTGAGTGAAGAGGGTGGAAAATGCAGGAACAACTCCAGATTTCACATGTGCCAGCCCTCCATTCTCACTGCTCCATTTCTTGTTATGGTTTCAGACTCCCATTAAAGCTTTTGTCTTTTCAGTGGGGCACTGGCAAGATATCTTTCACTAGAGTGTTCAGTCATTTAGATCCTCTGCTGTTAACCTAGAGCACTGCCTTGCCATCCATCAGGGCACTTAAAAATGTGCTCCCTACTTTACTCATCCTGTGTTTTGCTCTTCACTAGACCATTGATGGCCACCTCTTAGGCACTTCATGATCTTTGTGTTACAAAAGTCTGCTTTCTGAGTCATGGCTGTGTTACTACAGCTGCTGCAAACTCTCACTGGACCACCACTAGCAAGGTTCAAACCGCCCGTATGTCAAGAAGGGCAAATACTTGTCCCATGTCCATTTCCATTACTTCACTGAAGCAGAGAGTGCCCCAAGAGCTTTAAGGTAATTTCCTGCTCTGCATCAGATTCCTCAGTGTTCCTTGTGTACTGAGATTTCTGTACTCCCTTTTGTGCTGGCCTAATTTTGTCTTCATTCTGCACTATCCCTTATTTATTTTGCTGAGGCTTGTGAATTGGAAGATTTTTGACTCCTAATTTCCTTACACTAATTTTAAAATGAACATCTGTGGCTCACTTGTGATGTTAATAAATATTTGAGTACAGCATATAGAGATAGTGCACTGCTAGAGATTAACAAATGTAGCTACATTCAGCTATGACAATAAACATCTCTTCCGCCTCTCCTTTCCTCCCAATGGCATCTGATATGGTATAAAACCACTCAAAGCTTTGCCTCCCTACAGAGAAGCTGGCAAGAGAAAGGGAAGTTAACTGTTCCATCTAGCAATCTTCCCTCTAGCCCAAAGCCTTGTTCAGTCCCACAGGGAAGCTTTACTGTAAGCACATTTTGTGCTGCAGAACATGTGCTGCTTTACATCCTGTTTTCGTTTTTGTAGATGAAAGTTTACTTCCTAAACAATAATGGTGAGAGCTTTTGTGATCTCCTGATTAGGCTATGTAAGAAGCCACATTCTTTGAGCAACACAAATCATCACTGGAGGCTTGAGCTCTGCCCAAGGCACGCTGGCTCTCTTGAGTCTTGCCATTGCTCTGCACAATGGGGTTATGCAGATCAGCAGAACTACCTTTGCAGGGTTTATTAGGGAAAATTCAGCTGTTTGATTTAGCTACAGAGAAAAGTACAGGCAGTGCATCACTTCAGTTAAGTTCCTTGCCTCTGTGCTATCACTTCTAAAACATGAAGAGATGATACCTTACTAACACCTTGTTGTTCACCTTTGCGCCATTTGTTCTAGGAGTTTACAACACCACCATTTAACAACAGTTTCAGAATATCTAGTACCCCAGCTCACTTTTTGCACTCTTATATTCAGTTCATGCATTTGATGAGCTCTGTGTCCTGATGGATTAATAGCTTCCTTTACTAAATCAAGAGTTTTTCTATTTTTGTCTCGTCAGCTCTATGCATCTAGTCAGGAATACACTGAAGATTTGCTTTTCCCTTGTTCTTCATTAAAAAACACCCCAAATACAAGGTTGGTAAGATGATAATTTATTTTCAGCCAGCAGCAACTCTTTAAACTCATAGAATCGTCAATGAAAATCTAGTTTGACCTATGTATATTTTATCATTGGTGATGAACCAGAATGAAGGAATCTGTCTTGGCTTTCAACTCCTGGACTGAGTTCAAGCTTAACACTTAAAAGGAAACCTCATTACTACCATTTAATGAGATTTATTTGATGTGAACTTACAGAGAAACCGTGTTTTCAATGTTTTCCAATATGTACTAATCACTCTTCAAAAGCATCCTGCACTTCAGATGTTAGCATTTAAACCTTCCATGAATCAAGTCTCATTTGTCTTTCTCACTTAACTGGTCTCATAACGAGTAGAGAGAACACAACAGATGAAGCACAACATGACCTAGTTAATGGCAGAACTTGTACCATTAGTAGATATCTCTATGCTTGCTAATTGCTTAGCTCACAAGATATATTTACAATTGCTTATAGATTTGTTAGATTTCAGGCATTTGGTCTTAAATACTGCATGCCCAGCAGACTACATGCATGAAAACAGAATGAGAGGAAATCATTCTTGCTGTCCCAAGGTGGAGGGGGAATCCATCCAAGCTTGACCGAAGCTTTTGGTAAGAGCTAGTAGATGTCCCTTGGACATCTCTGCCCCAGCATCCTGCTATCTGACAGTGGTATAGATTTACACTTGGTGACTATGCCAAGGTTCCGTATGGTTCCTAGCACAGATTGAGTCTGTTTGGAGTCCTTCACATTAGAAACATCCCTAACTTGAGAGGCAAAGAGGGACATTCCCAGTGCAACTAATGTTGGAGCAGGGCAGGCACCGAAAGCAGGAGCAGCCTGGCTCTCCCTCCCTTCCCAAACTCTCAAAGGTTGTCTTTCTGTGGTCATTAAGAGGAGAATTCAGAGGAGGAAAAAGATTTTCAGTTTTAAGGCAGAAGGCCAGAAAGCCTTTGGAAGAGTAATGAAATGAAATGAAAAATCAATGAAGGGCCCTCAAGAACACATAAGCAACTACAAACAAGCCAGCCCTGGTACCAGCTAGGTCCTGTGCAAAACTGTAGCAAACCAGTCTGAAACTCCCCTGCTCCCTTTTTATTGTATGTGGAAAACTATTTCTCTGATCTTAATGTCTTAAAAATACAAGTGACCTTCACAGTCAGCAAGATGAATGCAAACTGTATACACCTTCCAGCCCCACCCTCCTTCTAGCTCTGCTGGCTAACTGAGAGCAGCACGATGGGCTGTACAGGTGTTGATTTTCTGAATCTCATCCACACCTCAGCAATATGCAATGAGTCTCTATATTTCAATTAAACATACATTAGTTAATTCAATCCATCCTATCCCATACCAGGATTTTAAGTATTTCAAACGTTGGTTTCCTGGTATCTTTCAGCTAATTGTCCTTAACAAGCACCCCTGTTACACTCTGTTTTCTGATGATTGTTCTTCCACAGCTTCTCCACTACAACTTCAAGTTACTGTAGGGTTCCATATTGCTCTAAAATGTCATCTGCAGTTAAGCTGGCTTTTCATATACTGTCCTCCTCCTAGCACTCCTCCTCACATCTGTGGTGTTTACTTCATGATAGGATCCCAGTTTTAAATCAGGAATTCAAGTGGAGTGGTCGGATTCCAGGATGTATGCACATTATAGGCACAACTAGTGATGAATCTGATGGGGCGTGTTATTCACTCTAGCTTGTACATCCTAGTGATCCACAGTCTACAAATACAAGTGCACTCTTTGCTTTTCATGTGAAAAACAGTAGCTTCTTCCCTCCTCCCCCCAGTTGCTAAATCTACTCCAAATAGAAGCACCAGATATGACAGCAGTCACAAGCTGGGGGATTAAATCTGGATGTTAGGAAAAGCTTCCCAAGGAGGGTGGTTGTGCAGCACTAGAGCAAGTTGTCCAGAGGAACTGCAGAATCCTCATACATAGGGACATTTTAAGGACTTGTGTAGACAAAGCCATGGCTGGTTGGACCCAGTGTTGCTGACACAATCTCAACAGGCTCCTGACAATTGACATTACTGTGACTGCCCTGCTCTCAAGGGTTGATAGACTTGGTAGGAGGGAAGATAAGGCTGGCTGAACAGCATTACTTAGTTTGCTGCACTGGGTTTTTTTCCTGGCTATATTGAACTTTGTTTTGTTACCCATCTGGTTGAGCCATTGTTTGAATATTACTAATTGCTTTTGGCTGTACAGAACTCATGTTCTCCATCTCTATTTTTTCCTGTAACTTGATGGCCTGATCAGTAAAGGTGCTTCCCTGTGGAAGAGCTATATTTAGTTAATTTTGGATTTAATCTTTAGTGACAGCTGGGTCCTCAAAAGGAGCTTGTAAACAGGTACATGGAAAGCCATAAAGGACTTCAAGGGCTCAGGACAACAGGAAATGGGCCTAGAATGCAGAAGAACTAGGACCCCTGAGGCCATAGAGATAAGAGGTAACTATAGAGACCAACTATTTAAAAGAAGGAGGTGAGGTGATGATGATAGGTGACATGAAGATAAAAGAAGCGTTTTTGGGGAACAACATAGCTGAGCTTTGTTTGGATGACGTATTAGGTAGTGATGTGGTGGTGCAGAGAGGCTGTGAGAAGGCAGGATCCACTGATTCATTCAGGAGAAGAAAAGTGGGATTTCTGCTGTGTTAAGTACTAGCAGAACAGCTAGGAGGAGAGAACGAATTTTTACAGAGCAGAGCAGGTGTGCTCCTTGCTTTCTGGAGGCTTGTCTCCAGCAAGAAATTCCCCTTAGTGACAGTCCTGAATCCTCACAACTTCTGAAACATTAACTGGCACATTTACACACTTGGCAGGGCACATTAGTGAGCTGTAATGAAAAGCTGGTTTAAAATTACTTCATTAGTAGCACCGAACAACTCTGTTAGGAAAGCAGAAGCCATATTTTGACCCACACTCTTAGCTGCTTCTGTGTGTGGAATCACACCCTTAGCTACTTCTTCTGCCTCACATTTCTTGTGCCACACCATGCTTATTGGGAGAAGACCCTAGAGCTTGTCTCAAATCTTAATAGGATCAGCTTGAGCAGACCCTAACATATCCATGGAGAACTAGCACTAGCTATAGGAACTCTCCCTGCTCATGTGACAGCTGATAAACCTTTGGTGAATTCCGTCTTTAAAACCACTGCTGTTGAGTTTGATTGACTCTCCAAAGCTAACAGGGAAACATGACACAGTACAAGCCTACAAACCTTAGTTGTTTTAGGTCCTTAACTTTGCATTCTAATGAATCTCGCAGAAGCTGTAGCAGAGATGACTTTCCTTCTGCACAGCTGTTAGAAATGTGGAAAGCATTTGGCACATGGTTGGTTCCTCTCAGTCTCTTTAATTTCCCTGTAGAAGAACATGAAAGCATGTCTCTCAACAGGAAATCCAAAAACATTTGCTACCTTATTCGCAAAAACCCATTTTTACCTGGTTTCCATTTATACCTGTTAGCACTCTGCTCTGCTTTCTCTGAACCATCATTACTATGAAACTGCCCAGTAACAAGTGTATTGTTCAAACATTTTTTCTTAACTCCCATTTACTTTTCAGAAGAAAACCCCAACTTAAAAACCAAATAACCCTTCCAGTTATTTGGTCTGAAGTCAGAATATATGCAAACGGGAAGGAGAAATGTTAGGGCTGGTTTGTACTTATATAGCTGTGCCTTCAACATTTTTAAGGCAACCAAATTGTATCAAAATCTTTGTTTGCTTCAAGTGATTTGGTGGTTTAAATATCCTTTCCAAACCCCAGTATATGTTACACATACACACAGAGTTCATCCTGGGTCTCAGCAGAGAATGACGCCAAGCAAAGGGAAGCACTTTTCCAGAGCTATTTGTCACCTGAACACCCTTGGCATTTTGCACTGGTCATTGGCCAGTCTGTCTGTGCCTTCTACATGCTCTTGGTCATCTTGACCCGTCAGAATAATCTATTTGAGGCTCATGAAGATTTGTAGCATTCACATTTTGGGCTTCAGCACAGTCCCAGGCAGAGCTCTTGGATGTTGCCAGAGGGGAGAAAGCCTAGTGCAGCCAAAATGAAGGCTGAAAAGCCTTCTATCAGCAGCAGATGTAGAAGAGGTGAAGTTTCCTAAGTGGCTGTCCTTGCCTTTAACCACTGCTGAAGAAGCACAATGTTTAGCTACAAGGCAGAGCCTGCAGCTCTGCCGCTTACTGTGGAGAGAGTCTCCAACCTAGAGTGCTGCAATCCAGTTGACCAGTGGTCACAGCCAAGCTGTTTGACTGTTGTGCTGCCAGGGCACAGGCAGCTGACACACACACAGCAGCCACAGCAGCCACATTCCTTGCTGAAGCTGGAACTTGTCTGCACTCAAGTGATCCTCAGCCCTCATTTTAAGTGTCTCAGCTGAGAGGTGCCATGTCCCATGTACCAGGTTTTCATGTGCAATCAGGCTCACAGCCAAGTGCACGCTCCAGCCAGCAGTGCTAAACCTTGTCCCTCAGCACCACGTCTGCCTCTTTTAACATCTCCAGGGATGGGGATTCAGACACCTCCCTGGGGAGCCTGTTCCAGTCTTTGAGAACCCTTTCATTGAGGAAGTTTCTTCTAATATTCAACCTAAACCTCCCCTGGTACAACTTGAGGCTTGTTACTAGGGAGAAGAGACTGACCCTTACCTCACTCCAGCCTCCTTTCAGGGAATTGTAGAGAGTAAGAAGGTCTCCTCTCAGCCTCTTTTTCTCCTGACTAAACAACCCTAGTTCCCTCATCTGCTCCTCACCAGACCTGTTCTCCAGGCCCTTCACCAGCTTCATTGCCATTCTCTGGACCCACCCTAGCACCTCAGTGTCCTTCTTGTATCATTCATACATTTTCTTGTATCAAAGCTCAACACAGTGCACAGTTTGATGGTGGACCCAGGAATTATTTAGTCCCCTGAGTTTTGTCTGGTTTTAAACAAGACAGCAAAGTTCTATATCAGCAGTGAAACATCCATGCCTGGCCCAGGTGTGCAAGTGGTTGCTGTCCTTTGTCATCCAACCCTTTCCACATGGTAGCTGGTCTGTTCTGGCTTACTTAATTAGAAATATGCAACATAGGCATGGCAAGGAAAACAAACTCTTGTGGTCTTTCTCTGTTGTTTCCAGTGAGTTTCTTCCATTCTGCAGCATGAAACCCCCAGTCAACACAGCTTTAGCTATGCAGCATGATATGGCTCATTAGATATTCCCAGCAGAGTAGGTGCTATGTGGCTCTCTATCCACCCATTAAAGGAAAGTCACCTAAAGTGTGGACAGCCATGTGCCGTCTGCCCACTCTTCACTCAACATTAAACTGCCCACAGCGAATCCATCTGTACAATACCTGGCACCAATTTCAAAGACAACTTTTCACCCAAGCTATTTTTATCAAGCCTTTTCAAATGGAAAAAAAAATTGAAAAGAAAAAAAAAAATCATGTTGTTCTCAGGCAGATGTTCTAAAGGTGTTGTATACTGTACAAAGCAGCTGTGGACAGCTCACATAAGACCTTTAGTGTGACCCATCAAATGGTTTACCTGTGCTTCAGAATACTCAGAAAACAGGTAAAAGTCTTGCAAATGTAAAGCTTAAAACATTTCTGTAAGCAAAGACTGTCATACAGTTCTTGTTTATATATACTCTGCTCTACCTTCAAATTCCTCACTGCCAGTGGGAGGTTTCTCAAAATGACAGCAAGCCACATCTTAGAGGTGGTTGTGTTTTGCCATGCCTAAGACTTTGAGATTAATTGCTTAATGCTTGGTATGGGCAAAAGTAAACCACAGAAATCTGGCAACACCAGTTGAGTCACTACTGCTCTTTTTCAAGCTATGTCTCACTGCAGAGTAGACCCCAGATTGGCATGGATTACAAAGAAATCATCAATGAAAGCTAACATTTTGGAAGTGCATTGACATTTGTATGCATAGTAGATCAAAAGTCTAGAAGCTCCAGCTGAGCTGTGCTGAAGCTTCCTGTCATTAAGCAATGGGAATGTCCAAGGAAGACAGACCATGATAGTACCAAAGTTGGTGAGATCGAAGGTATTACTGTGGTGTGGCTCTAAGACACACAAGCTACTTCATGCATGTGGAATTGCATGGTTCACCTGAAAGAGGGTAAAGCAATTCTCTGTCAAGTTTGCAGGGTTAGACTTTAACACTGATAAAGAGAAAGGGCTGTGGCAGCTTTATACAAGAAGTGCTGGAATAAAGGAGGGAGGGAATACATAGATGTTAATCAAAAGGAAATATTTGTCTTAAGTATGACAATTTTTACAGAAAACACAACTAGTTTTCCCCCACTTTTTTTTTCCTTTCATTATGATCAGCCAAGCTGCATTTGAAGTCAGTTGTAAGCATGGTAATCCCTGTCCCCTAAATGAGGCTGCCAACCTAAGCCCTGTTTTATTTCTGCCTTATTGTGAGTTTAATGTGCACAGTCAGAATTCACACTTTGGATTTGCTTCTCTTTAGTCCTTATGGCACCATTTTCCTTTCTCCTTCGCAGTTACCCAGGAAACAGCTGTCTATTGTTTTGCTTCAAAGAAAACCCAACCCCATACAGTGCTCTGTGAAACTCTGCCTGCATAGTCCATGCCTGACAACACCCATTTTTAAGTTTGCTCTTCAAACATCCTATCCCGTGCAAAACAGGTTTGCTTCCCTCCATATTCCCAAGTATTTTCTGCCCTCTTGCCTCATATTTTTATGCTAGGAACATGGATAATGCCAGTCATCCACTGATTTCTTACAGATTTCCCTTTGCTTTCCAGAGGCAGCTGCCCATTTCAGCAGATTTACCAGGCCTGATGCCTTTCCTGCCTCAAAACATAGACGGTTGAAACTAATGTTTTCCAGATACACTTTTTTCCAGCATGACTCCCTGGCCTACTTTCAGGGATTTTGTTTGCATGAAAAAATACATTCCTGATGTCCACTGTCAGCAGTCTTTCAACAGCTACTCCACCAAGTATTGCTTTGTTCCAGGGTGTGCTCTTCTCTGTAGTCGCTAACACACTATGCTTGACATGAACTGGTCTCTGTTGGAAGGAACCTTAAAGATCATCTAGTTCCAAACCCTCTGCCACAGGTAGGGATACCTCCTACTAGAACAGCTTGCTCCAGGTTCCATCCAACCTGGCTTTCAATGATTCCAGGCTCAGACCCTCCACAGCTTCTCTGGGCAACCTATTCCAGTGCTTCACCACTGGAAGAATTTCTTCCTAACGTCTCATCTAAATTGAGCTCCTTCCAGTTTGAAGCCATTACTCCTCGTCCTGTCACTCCATGCCTTTTTACAAAGTCCCTCACCTGTTCTCCTGTAGCCCCCTTCAGGTACTGGAAGGCTGCTCTAAGGTCTCCCCAGAGCTTTCCCTTCTCCAGGCTGAACAACTTCAACTTTCTCAGCCTGTCTCCATAGGAGAGTTGCTCCAGTCCTCAGATCATCTTCATGGCTTCCTCTGGACCCGCTCTACCAGTTCCATCTTAGATACCATGTTCTCTGTAATGTGAACAGTGCTAGCTGTTCACATTACAGAATGTTTATTCCCTATAGTACATATTGTGGTGTGAGTTCTCCTATAGTGTTCCTGAGCTTGCTCACTCAGTTTTGTGAACTAAAGTCATAGCAATGCATGAGATACACACAGTTTTCCCTCGAGTACAAAGTCCAGACAGAGGATCTTCAACCTTCTGCTTTTGAAGGAAGTGAAAGATGTTGGCAGACTCCAGTGTTGAGTCCTATGACAAGAACTGTCTCATGCAGTAATGAAGAGGATCAAACAGAAGAATCAGATTCCACATTCTTCTATTTGGGAGACATTTTGTGAGGTATTACAGAAAAAATCCACAATCTCTTGCAGTACCTATGGAGAATGCTGCCTAGCTTGTCTGCCCAATGTTCTGTGCTTCTCCACAGTGCTAAAAAGGGTGACCAGCTCAATTACTATAACTTGGATAACTTATTTTAGGGACAGAGTATGTCTGATAGAGTGTTAAATTGCTCTAAGGCACACCTTTCTGTTCTTCGTTTCAAATGAAGGAGAATATCCATCTCAGATCTAATCCTGGGGAAGAAGGGATAGGGAAGCTTCCAGATTGCCTTTGGCAAGATAATTTTTCTTTTATTTCAAATGCTCATTTTGCTTTCTGGATCAAAGCTAAACTGACTCACCATGAGCAGAAAGTTGCAACAAAAATGAAGTGAGCCATAGTGGATATTGCAATCTGCATAATCACCCAGTGAAACTAACCTCATATGGTTTTATACCCTCATATAATGCATACTTTGAGGGTGGTGTTTGTATAAAGTTGTGCTATTATTCAATCACACCATGACCAACCCTATCAGCATTAGATAACTTCACATATTAAAAGTCTCTAATCAAAATCTATTCCTACAATAGCAATCTGTACTTGATCTTCTGCCTAGAAAGCAAACTTACTGCAAAGAACACTGCAGATCTCCTAGAAGTCATTGGCTTGAACTAGTCAAGAGTTTAGTTTTCTGGTGGATTTCTGAAAGGACAATTATGGTGCTTGCACACACCTATTAAAAGGATAATGATGCTGAAGAAATTAAACAACCTACACACAATGCCTCTAGCTGCTGTAGCTTTCTTGCAATGTGCTTTAAAAGGCCATTGACTGCATTCACTTCTTTCCAGATGCAGGGAAACACCTTCCTTTGAGACCATGCCAATGTAGGCTGCATAATTAGTCACAGACCATAATAGCTTAAAATTCTGAAGAACCCCAAGATGAGAGCACTGAGCTCATGTTCAGACTGGAAATGTGGCCCTGCTTGTTTCAAGTCCAAGGACAACCTCCATCCATAATCAGTTCTTACATAATGTAGAACATTCCTAAGAGACTCCCTCTTAATGATTTAGCAAGAAGTGCTTCTTATCCCATTCTTACGGGGCATAACAGGGCATCAAAAGAAAGTTACACCAACTGACAGTGCTGAACGAGGGCAGGGCTCCAGCTTTTCATCAAGAAAAAAGCTTTTAAATAACAAGTCCCATTCTGCTGCAGCTAGTAAGCTGACCCTGAAACCTATTTCCCCACCCTTCCCTCTGCAGCAGTCAGCATGTAACATTACAGAGAAAATAAAAAATAAGAAGAAATGTCTTTGAAGTTGCTGGTTTGTTTTTTTTTCTTCTTTTTAAATTTAAATTAAGACAGTAACTCTGCCAGCAGTTTTAACTGTAACCACCAGAAACCAAAACTGATACAGGCTTTTAAAGTTATTTTTCATTTTCTTCTTATTGGACACATGTAGTATGGAATCACTGTGGCAGCCTAAGTTTATGGAGTTTTAGATGACTCATTTTCCTTTTCTAATGAATTCAGGCAGAACTACAAAGTTTCTATGGTTTTAACCTGACAAGCACCGAGAGAGTCAACATGAAATTGAAGGACAGTCTTTGGGAGCATGAGAAGGAAGAGCATCCTTCACAAATTTCTCCCTTTTTACTGAAGGTGGTGTTCATGATATATGATACACCTGTAGCCAACTCTGATCAGCTGCCCTGGCTGACTCTGAATTACTAATTGCCTGCAAGCCGTGGTTAGTCTGGGATTCTGTCCCAGCAAACCCAGGACACTGACCTTGCTTGTGTACCACTGAACCTAGAATGCAGGTTTCCAGCACTAGGCTGCAATTAGTGGAATTGTGCTGATTTAAGTTGCTTGAAAACTGGCTCCTTTCACTGGAGTCATGGGGGAGGGGTTGGGGGAACTTTTAGAAGTTTCAGGAGGTTTTCACATCTGTACCTAATAGCGATGTTTATGTCCCAAAGTGTTGTCTTAAAGAATATTTGATCTATATCCTGATTAAACAGACTTCACAGAGTGCTGGCCAAAACTCTTCAAGGCTGCTTTAAGTTCCAGTAATTTGCCTGAATTCTGTTTCTAACCAAGACTTCTGTCATTGACTTTCTACTGTCAGGAGGGAGAGGATGGAAGTGAGTTAGCCTCAAGAAATGCAGCCTTTAAGTACAGCCACACATGCATGCATTTTAACAGCTCATTACTATGCTCTGACACCATGCTCATGCTGCCCAAGAACTGCTTCCATTGTTTTGCAACCAACTGGAAAACCTCCAGCGAGGAGAGCACTGAGCAAAGCCCAGGATCTATTACGTCAGGGCAGATTTCCTAAAGCAAGTTGGGAGAAAAAAATTGAACTTATACCTCATATTGGTGCAAGTGCAACACATGAAGAAACTAGGCCAGAAGCAAATTTTCTGAACAGGATGCCCAAGGGAAATATCCCAGAAGCAGCTACTATCAAGAAAGATTTGTCAGGATTACCCTGTTGTGCAGATAGAAGTACCTGCTCTTTAACTCTGTGTACTTTAAAATGCATTTTTGAACAACACAAGACTTCAAAGTTTTCACTGTATTGTAAACCATTTGCAGGAGATGCAAACCAAAGAAGCAAACGTTACTAGAAATAAATGCAACACCAAGAAGCACTAAGGCAGGAAAAGACACACCCTGAAAATGATGATCAGGGTCAAAATGACAGTTAAATACCCCAAACAAACAGACATACCCCACAGCCCCCAAAATCAGCAGCACCAAACCCCTACCTCCTGAGACCGAAGCAGAGCCAGATGCCCCTGGAGCTTATCTATTGTTTCTGGGTTGACTGAACGCTTCCTTAGCTCAGTTTCCAGTTAACTGATATTTTTAGGCTATTCTCACCTCTTGCCTAGTATTTGCTGAAAAAAACCCATGCAGCTGCAGTATCAGCTTATTATTTGTCTCCCAGAGTCCCTCAGACTCTGACAGAAAGAAAAGTAATATGTCGAGTTCTGTTCTATATGGTCATTTTGAGATTATTACAAACCATTTTTCATGGTTTGTATATATCTACATTAACAATACACAGCAAACAAAACAATTTTTTATTTATGTTCTGCTTATGTCTAAGAGTTTCCCACTTGACTCAAGGAGCAGTAGAGTAACACATGCTTCTGCACAGGACTAAGACTCCTTCAAAACGCAGACCAAGTAAGGGCCCAAACCCATCATTATAGCTGAGTGCAGCTGGTATTACTGTGGGTAGTCCAATTACACAACTGGTGAGGTCTGGCACAACTGAGCCTTCCAAAACAAAGGCAGATGGTGAATCAAACAGCACAGAAAAGATCCTCTTTAACAGGCCTAAAACTTTAACAGCGAAACCCAAATTGCCGTCTTCAGACTGCACCTCATATAGTCAGGCAGCAGAGAGCCCCTGCTTAGTCTCTAGCACACTGCAGAAGAGCGCCGCACAACCGTCTCCAGAGCCAGGGCTCAGAAAAGAAGAGGAGCACAGGCACACTTACCTGAAGATCCGTGGGCTACATGGATACTAGCACAGGCTGCATCCCCTTTATATGGCTGGCCTTCCAGTGCTCACCGTTCCCAATCTTCAAGTAAAATAGAACTGTTTATGCTACTGTACTGATAAAAATCGCCTCAGAGGGGCCCAGAGCTGCCCTCATAGCTCATAAATTATAGAGCTTTACTCTGCTTGGCACAGGCTTGAAGCCTGTTCTAATTGAGGTTAAAAGACAAGGTAAAGTTTCTGTCTTTCCAGAGCCCTTTGGCAGTTTTGCTGCTGGAGCCAGGGTCTTGTCAGGCCTCTACAGGTGTTCCTCGTTTGGAGTGAACCCACAGCAGGCACTGGCCTTAAAGAGACAGGGCTGCTCAGCACCAGCCTTCAAACCCAGCCACAGTACAGCCTCATCTCCTCTGAGCTGTGCTTACACAGATCAAAGAGTGTTCAAGCAGAACTGCTGCTTCCCTTTGCAAGCCGAGGAGCATGAAATAGCTCTCCTGCAGTACGAAGGCCAGTGAGCTATCTCATCCTGAGGTGAGTGCCTAGTTGATTCACCTTCCTGCCTTTGAGCTGCCTTCACACGTAAATTTAAATAAGCGCTTTTTATTTATATTTATATTTTATTTATGAGCTCAGGGGCGGGGCAGTGCATAAAAACCAGCACAGACAGTTCTGGAAGAATTTGATTCTCTTTGAGAGCAAATCAGATGGCCTTAGTCACTTTTGCAAGAGAAGTGACTTGAAATGACTTGAATGACTTGAAAAATGAAGCCTTCAGAGAGACAGTGTAAATTAAGTACAGAAACAAGGCAGCTGTGGCCTGGATGATCATTACTGGCACGCAGCTTGTGAGGATGCATTGCAGACATGGCACTTGGGGACATGGTTTAGTAGGCATGGTGGTGTTGGGTTGGAGTTGATGATCTTAGAGGTCTTTTCCCACCTTATTGATTCTATGGAAATAACCTTAATTTTGAAAGAGTCACAGGTTTAAAAGATACAAACAATATCCCTTTCTTAATGAGGGAGGGTTACAGAAGCATTGCAACTGGCATACTCCAAGGGTTCTTCAGGGCAAGTTCTCTGCCTTTACAAGCACCAGCCATCCAGGGCAGTCTAGCAAGGACTCTACCACATGAAGCAACTATCAGGTCTGAGACATTAGAGACCTGCTGTGTCAAAGGTTATATAATGTAGTCAGGGGAGCAATTTCCTTTTCCCTGAATTATGAACAGCAGAGCTGTTTTGTGGCTGAGCTGGTTGGAGCTTCACTTTTGTTGGGCAAAGGAGCAAGCATCATGTATAGCCTGGGGAAGTTCCCTGCCACATTCTCTGCAGTCAGACTGTGGCCCTGGAATTTCCTGCCTTGAACCTCTCTGAAGCTGTTGTGCTCTTTTTCAGATCACTAATTCCTGGACAGAAACTTTGTGAAGATTTCAGGACTGAGGGGGTCAGGAAAGGATTGTTTCTGTATCTGTGCAAAAGCAACATAAAGTTGTCATAAATAGCTCTAGGCTGCTATTACTGTATTTGGGGCACCATTTTAGCACCTGAGCATTCCTAAAGTTGAGGGATAGCATAAGACTGCCTTTGTCCTCCCTTAATATTGGTCTGTGCCATCTAAACTACAACTTTGGGAGGCACAAAGAAAGGGGTGATATTCATCCTGCTCAATCTGAACTTAATTTAGAAGTTATTCTGAACCTGAACTCTGTAATAGCCCCTGCCCTCTGCCAACATTTATAGACAGCCAAAGAGCACTAGCACCTGCATTGAGGCTTCACATCAAGATGTCTCAAGTGCGTGAATAACTTCATAAAATCAACATCTTGGCCATGAGGAAATCTCGATCATCTGATAAAGTCTCAAAATACAGTTATGCAATTTATGTAGCACAGATCAGCAGAGCTAAACATGAAGTGCAATCACAGGGAAAGTCTTCCCAGAGAGCAGCTCTGGGTTAGATTGTGATCTGATTGATCTTATACTAATATAAGTTAATCTTCAGATTAATTCAAGAAGGGTGGTTTTAATGCCTCAGTATTCCCACACAAGCTTGGCTATTTTCAGAACTACCCACACTACATTTTCATTGATTACAGGGACCAAACAGAAGTCTGCATATCCTTGATAACAGATGTACAGCAGTTGTTTTTCAGGACCTCAACTCCACATTGCTGTAACAGCAACCTGAACTGAAGCTGCTCAGAACTCTCACATGCCCTGCTGCACATCATGCTGAGTCTTTCTCCAGGATTTGTCTTCCTGGTACTGGCCAGTGGATGTTGAAAGAGAGAAAATATGGAATATATGGTGAGTAGTATGCCCATCAAACCATGCTGCAATAGGTGGATTTTCAGCAGCAGGTACTCAAGCTTGCCTACAAGATGTGTTTGACTGTGACTATACACAGTGTGAGTTCACGGGAGGTCTGGGTCTGAGGATGAACTGCTATGTATCCCACGTGGTGTCCCATACATGTCAATGCTGTAAAATGGTAATATTTTGATTCAACAGGTGGTGTTCTCAGTGCTTCCAAATAGTTTCTGAACCTTTGTCCACCATCTTTTATTCCAGAAGCTTTCAGCGAGAAAGGAAGCGATGTGAGAAAAGGATTGTTGGGTGACACTGATTTTTGAACTTCACATTAATGCCATTTCCTCCTAACTTGATATGAAAGCAATCAAATTCTACATTCAATAAATGGAACTTTTCTGTCTTTATACAGATGTAACAGGACAGAACTGAGTTCAAGGCATTGCCATGCAAAATTAAATTCTGTTTGGTCATATTAGTTCACTTCCTTTGACATGCCCACTAGCATCTCATTCAGGGGAGAACAGATAAGATACTATCATGGTTTAACCCCAGCCAACAACTCAGCCACATGCAGCCACTTGCTTACTCCCATCCGGCAGGATGGGGGAGAAAATGATGTCATACAATCGGGAATATCCCGTTAGCTAGTCAAAATCAGCTGTCCCAGCTGTGTTCCCTCCCAGCTTCTTGCCCACCCCAGCCTACTCACTGGTGGGGTGGTGTGAGGAGCAGAAAAGGCCTTTCCTCTGTGTGAGCACTGCTCAGCAGTAACAAAAAAATAACCCTGTATTATCAGCACTGTTCCCAGCACAAATCCAAAACATGGCTCCATACTAGATGCTATGAAGACAAGTAGTGAGGCTGCTTCCCACTATCACTTCTGGAGGTGTATTTTTAGTTCTGGATTGTCTAGAATGTCCTTAGCATCACCTCAACAAGAAGTGCCAAATTGCCATTAATTTCTGAAAAGTTCCAGTATAAGAAGCAATTATGGAAAGTAAAATTCTTGGCTGGAAGAAATTGATGTTATCATTAAAAAATAATCTGGCAGAGCAACAGGTAATGATATGAAAAGTAAATAAGCACAGGAGATAATGTAAAGATGCTGAGCTGGGCAGGAAATTATTTTTAATATGAACTAAGTCTCTCTTTTATAATACTCCTTCCACCAAAATGGATGCATTTAAATTGCTGTTTAGGTGTCCTTATTCATTGCTGTTTACAGCATATTTGTTTAAATGTAAAGTTCATCTCATTCTGTCTAGGTCAGTAATTTGCTGATGAACAAGGTGTACCCTCAGCCATTTGCTTTAAGAGGAAGAAATGCTCATTTACAAACCAAAATGGCTTACTTTTGGCAATTTCCTAGAGGCGTACAAAAAAACCCCAGTGCTGAACCTGTGCAGGCTCTAGTGAAAAGTTGGATGCCGTGAAAGTTTACATCAAAGACAAGACAGTTCTTGTGCACTATAAAATCTTTGACTGCCATGAAACAAGATGCTGCTTAATATCCTTGCACTTTAATTCTCAGAAAGAAAAATTGCAGGAGAAACAAATTAATTATTATTATTTGAGTAATGAGTTGATTGTGTTATAAATCACTTAGATTTTCCCTTTTCCTGCTGCTAAATTCTTGATACATTAGAACTCCTTCAGTACTGATTATTTATAGCTTTGATTAGAGCCCTTGTAGTTTTGATGAGTGTTTCTACTTGGACTTGCTGTATAATGAATAATTATGAATTTAATCCTGTAATGAGAATGTCACATGTATAAATAATGATTTAATTCACTACAAAACAGATAAGGAAGCTGGATAGAAGTGTAACAGTTCAGCCATGTGAAATGGTTCCCTTGCTCTTGCCTTCTCTGAGAAGGCAACGGCTGTTAGATTTTTTTTTTCTTAAACTAAACATCTTCAGAATCTTTTGTAGCGCAACCCAAAATTAAAGAATTCCTCTTTAAATCTTCTAAAGTATATCACACAATCCAATTTCATCCATTCCCAAAGGGCCCCTTTAAAAGTTCTGAAGCTAATGCCAGTCAGTTCCTTCTTTATTCCATAACAAATCACAGTATGATCAGCAAGTTCTGGGAGACACTTCTGTGTCTCCTGCGTCCTCTGCACAGAAGTTGAAGCCAGTTCCATGTATAATTGGGGGCATGGCATGGCAAGTTAAGGCAGAGGATAAAACCACAGAAATGAAGCTTAACTGATGTTTGGGAAAGGTGGGAGTGAGCTAGAAGTGTTGTAGTTTGTAAAAGAACTTCCATTTGTAAATGTAAAAGAACATTCCAGTTGTGCCAGCTGGACTCTGACTAACCTGAACACTGGCAGAACATCTAACATGGCTGTCTGTCCACAGCAGAGGTGGGCAATGAGAGAAAGGCCTTCCAAAACTGTTCTGTCAGACTTCTCACTGAGGAACTGATACATATGTCTTTGAAAGAGACATTTACATTTGTAATAAAGATAATAAAGTTTATATTTGTAATAAAGGTTCTTTCACCTTTATAAAAAAGAAGAAAAGTGCTCTTTAAGTTAGGGCTTTGCCCAGCAATGCAGAAGTTCTCTGTTGTGTTCTTAGCAGTGACACATACCTGAAAGGTGTGCTAGCAAACCAGCAAATTATTTATTACCTGTGACAGACTTACAGCTGAAAAAATATGCTTAGAAATGCAGGCAAAGTAGCAAAATGCCACATTATCACTATCTGTTTTCTGATGGTGGTGATGGAAAGAAGCAGGAAGATAAGTGAATGGTGATATGCAAGTGAAAACTGAATGGAAATCAGTAGCTGGGGACAGTACAGTGGAAAAGGACAAGAGATTGGAGAAAAGAATATGGAGGAAGAGAAGTATGAAGCAAAAAGGAAGAAGAAGCAGATGAGAAACAAGCTGATAAAGTAATTTGTTACAGATACCAATGTACAGTAGAAGTATAAAGTCTCATGAAATACACAATTCTTAAAGGAATACTCTCACAGAACT
Source organism: Indicator indicator (assembly GCF_027791375.1). Classification (NCBI taxonomy): domain Eukaryota; kingdom Metazoa; phylum Chordata; class Aves; order Piciformes; family Indicatoridae; genus Indicator; species Indicator indicator. The sequence goes on along the minus strand of NC_072014.1, from coordinate 8,849,465 downwards.
TGTTTTGGCCAGATGTCTGTTACTGAACTGAGTCCCACAGAACTCAGCTAAGTTACATCTCCATTTTCAGGTGAGAAAGGCTCACCTGATCTGATTTCTGTTTCACATGCAGTGCACTACAGCTTTCACCATACTGAGCACAGAAGGAAAGGTACAAAAGGAAAGAGCTGCATGTTTAAAAAAAAATCTATTTTAAAAATCAACATTTTCCCCATATTCTCCACCCCCTCTTGGAATATCTAAACCTTCAATTTATGGAAGGCACTAAGTATAGGCTCCTCTTTTATGTGGGCAGAGATCAGTCAGTGTGTTCTTAGAAGAGCTGCCAAGAATGAAAGTGTCTTTGGGAACAACTTGCTACAGTTTGCATTTTAAGCTCAAGACCTTTGCAGATATTATTTTCCTCATGTAGCAGAAGTGTTCAGCGATAACCTGTGGATCCAATTACAGTGCATTGCTCAGAACTTTGCAGTTTCTTTAATTTCTTTATAACCAACAAAAATGTTCCCTTAAGAATGCGAAATACCTTTTAATTTATGAATTCATTTGAAGAGATGCCATCATTCCACTTACTACCCATGTGCTAAATTAGTACTTTTCAATTCGTAGACTTCACCAATGAGCCTCAAGGACTTTCCTTCCCTGAACTTAATAGGACTTCCTACCTTCCTTTCTGTCCTAAATAAAAAAAGTGGAGCTCTTGCCAGTGTTTAGGCTCTAGGCAGTTTTTGGCCTCAAGTTTTTTTTTCTCACAGTTCTTTCCTTCCCCCGCTGAGATGCAGTGATTATACCTGTGATCTGCTGGCATGTTGGTGCCTGTGCAGGTATGGATCTCTCCTTGCCAAGGAGGCTCTGCCTGGGCACTAAGCACAGGAGTGGTGATTACGGTGGGAGTTGAGACTGAAAGCAGAACCATGAGGCTGGGAATCTTCTCCTGCATAACCACCTGAAACAAAGGTTGTCCTGTCCTCCATAGGGTTTTAAAATTATTTAATCTCCGGACCTCAAAGAAGAGAATTCACCAGCAACTAACAGGAATGTGCCCTCAAGTTCACTTTGGTACATAAAGCCAAGTTTAGAGGTTTCATCCCTCAGATTTGCTTCCTGGTTGGGAAATGTTGCTTTTACTCCTTTTACTACAGCAGCAAAAGCCAGGGTAGTTTTTTTTGTAGTATGCTTGGAAAAATCTTATGAAATCCCTCCCAATTCTGGATAAAATTCTGCAAGCCAATTAATTACTTGTCATCAGACATTCAAGGTTTGATATGATTGCATTTACACCAGTGGCTCTGGTCTTCTGACTTACCACATTATAGGGCATTTGGAGTTAAGAGTAGGTTTTATTAATGGAATTCTACTCCAGTTTGGTGGATCACAGTAACAGGGAAAAGTCCTTGTAGGATCTAGAAGTACAAATACATAATTCTTCTGCTTATGTTCCACTAAGGATGCTGAGGAATGTTCTGAACTAGAAAGTTCTAGTAGTAGACTACGAATCATGCAGACTGACTGTATTGTTGTTAATAAAATCTTAAAGGTAAGAGGGGATCCAGGTGCTACTGCCAAGTGCTACTACCAAGTGCTACTACCAAGAACCAGGTACTACTATCCACTGACTACCAAGTGACTTCTATTGTTTAATGGGTATTCCTTTGAAAGCTTTGTCCTGCATAAAAATCATAGAATGGTCTGGATTGGAAGAGAGCTCCAAAGGTCATCTCATCCAACCCCCCTCTGCAGTCAGCAGGGGCATCCTCAACTAGATCAGGTTGCCCAGAGCCCTTTTCAGCTTCACTTTGAATATCTTCAGGGATGGGCCCCAACCGCCTCCCTGGGCAACCTGTTCCAGTGTTCCACTATTGTCATGGTAAAGAACCTATTCCTAACATGCAATCTAAATCTACTCTTCTCTAGTTTGAAGCCATTGCCCCTTGTCCTATCACTTTGTAAACAGTCTCTTTCCATCCTTCTTGTAGGCCCCCTTCAGCTACTGTAAGGCCATTATTAGGTCTCCCTGGAGCCTCTTTTGTTTGTGAAATTTTTCAGCTATTAGGTGAACCTTTATAATCTGTACTTTCTAGTGCCTGTGTTGGGACTTGTGCTCATTCTCATCTCCAAAATGATGTAATGAGAAAGCAGCTCATGTGCTTAGTCCATTAAGGAACTAACATGGAATGTCTTGGAAAACATATTTTTGGAATTAGCATGTTTGCTGACAAAAGCTCTTTGAATGTTGATGGCAAGCTGCATACTTATTCTGTTTTATATACAGATGAGACTGCATATAAGTATCTCTATAGCTGAAAGATGTTTGGTAGGGAGCAATTTCCCTACCCTTTGGAAAGTTCCTAAAGGACAGGATTGAAAAGAAATGGATATGACCTTCAAGGTTAAAACTCAACTAGAGAGATAATTGATACAATTTTTGTGAGACTCTGTGGTGTGCCATTGCTTCTATTGCAGGGTAATGTGATGGAGCAGAGTGCTGCTGCTTGAAGTTGAGACATCCCTGAAGTGTCTAATGAAAGTTGCAAATTGCTGGCTCCACGAATGACTCTGGAAGAGTTTACCGTGTGTGTAGTGTTTTCACTATGAAAAAGCTCTGGCAATTCCACATTAGGAAGCAATTTTCCATATGGTTTACTGAGAATTTAGGCACATAAACAGATACTCAGCAGTGGTATTTAATGTAGTTCATTGAACAGGTTTACAGATTAGGGCCATAGTTGTCACAGCTTTGTCAGTTTCTGTCTGAACACACTGATTATGTGCCTGGGAATTTACCTTTTCCCCTCATGTTTTATTTTCCTTTGTTCTCTGTTTTGATGATAAGAGGTAAATGCAAAGGTAAGATTGTGCTGATGCAGTGGAAGCACACTTCAGTATGGTTTATAGACAGAACCTCTGCAAGAAATTGTGTTTATGTGATCATCTTGTCTCACTGCAGATGTTTTAGGATAAGCTTCTTGCGACACAGCCTACAGAAAATGAACAGATACTGTAACGTGTTGCAGAGAAAATTAATATGGAATAGATGCTGATGTGAAATTACAGCAAGCAATTTAAGTGCAGACATGGCAGTACCTGATTGTTTGCACTGAAGCGTTTATGAGCAGAATAGTAAGGAATGCAACAAGGGCCTGCTCCATAACCAGGTCTACTGAGTACCCTGGGAGTACATAAATAGCAACATAAGAAGTTGTGCTCTGCCCTCAACAATTTTGAAACATCCTTCTTCTGATAGGTAGAAACCAACCAAGCACAGGAAGCCTCTGGCAGTGTGCAAATCTGTCACAGCCAAGGAGTGAATAGCCATAGTCTCCTCTGCTCTGTGCCTTCTCCTAAAGGAGAGGGGAAGGGGGAGGGTCTGCTTTGGATCTGCAGTCACGTACACACTTCTCTGCAGAGGCCTCAGGGAAGCACGGGCTATTGGCACAGACTATGACAGAGAGTAGTTTTGTCCTGCAATAAGAGGGAGACCTTAGAAATACTATAATCAGTGTTCTCACCAGACTAAACTGTCCTAGTAACACCTTTCTGCAGGAGAGTTGTCCTTCTTTACCACAAAGACTTTGTGGACCACAGCTGTGCTTAATATGTTGTACCAATAGACCTATCCACCGCCTAAAAGAACAGCTCTAGCTACTTGTGGATTCTCCAGTTTATTAATGCACCTCTCAGAAAGATTCCTGAATGGTGCTTTCTTCCACAGCCTTGGTATGAAAGCATAGGACTACGTTATCTGTGAGATCTGAGGCTGTGCTCCACAGGCTGATGGAGCAGCCTGGCAGGACAGAATGCTTCTGATTCCCTTGAAACCTCCTGAATTCAGTGCTCAGTGAGGAAAGCCATCCAAGTGACAAGGCAGAGTGGTACCTCAAGGTCATGTCACATCTCAGGGCTTTGTCTTAGTTTTTGCAACCAGAATTTGGCCTTCAGTAGCTACTCAGATCTGGTTTGGAAAATCTCGGAAAATCTTTTTGTCTCCTCCTGATTCCTTTTCTCAAATCTGCTTTTTTTTTTTTTTTTAAGTAAAATTTGGACCTTGAAATTCATATTTTTTAATAATTTGCAATATTTTTCTGGTTAATCTAGGTATTAGCTAAGGATAAGTTACTGTTATAAGCTGCTCTACCAAGTTCTTCATAAATCATTCCCAGTAGATTTTTCTTCTGGTATTTGTTGTGCTAACATGATTTCAGCTCAGAAAGAAAGACAAATGTTATTAGGGCCCAATGAAGCAAATGCAAGGAAGAATCATTAAATGTAACACTGCTAAAACTGGCAGTAGGTTACATGAAATTTCTTGTCTGAGTTATGCAAATATCTTTAAGTTTCTGTCTTGATGACATTTTCTTTTGAATCACAAATGCTGTTGTGTTCATTTTATGGGTAAACAGATTTTGTTATTCTTTCCAACTTGTAAGGTTCTTCAAAAGAGAAATACTCTTTTTTAAAAACAAGATATCCATCTTGCAGCCTGTTTTTACATACAGCTGTTAATAACAGGGAGAATTTTGAAGAGATCTGAACATTAAACACAAAATATACCACTGTCCCTGTGCTAATTTGTAGAGCTTCATGCAAGCACAGACCAATAAGTGAGTCTTCACCTAGAATTCATAACATGGACAGAAAGTATGACAAGGGAGCATCTTCATTTCAGTGACTAACATCAGCCAGTCGCAGCAGCAGAGTCTCATCCAAATGAGGTCTTTTCTGTGATTCTGATGGATACTGGATCAGACTTTAAAGGGAATACATGCATAATGCTGGAGTGCAGAGGAGGGCAACGAAGCTGGTGAAGGGCCTGGAGAATAAATCTTATGAAGAACGACTGAAGGAGCTGGGACTGTTTAGTTTGAAAAAGAGGAGGCTGAGGGGAGACCTCATTGCTGTCTACAGCTACCTAAAAGGATGTTGTAGAGAGGTTGGTGCTGGTCTCTTCTCACAGGTAATTAGTGATAGAACAAGAGGGAATGGCCTCAAGCTGCAACTGGGTAGGTTTAGACTGGACATTAGGAAAAAAAACTGAAAGAGTGTCAGGCCTTGGAATGGGCTGCCCAGGTTGTTGAGGTGGTTGAGTCACCAACCCTGGATGTGTTTAAAGGTGGTTTGGATGTGGTGCTTGGGGATATGGTTTAGGGGTGAACCTTGTAGAATAGGTTTATTGGTTGGACTTGGTGATCCTGAGGGTCTTTTCCAACCTGAATGTTTCTGTGATTCTGTGATAGTGATGTTATAAAACCCCAAGATTCCTTGTACATTTATATATAAGTACCTCAATCACCAACATTATGAATTCCTTTTATTGTTGTTTCAATTTTTGTTGGGCAGGGGGATGAATAACAGATTAAAATGTAACTCATGGGGAAAAAGGATCTCTATCAAACAAAACACTTCAAGGTTTCTGCATCCCTTTTGAACTGGTGTGAAAATGTTAAGTGAAAAATGAAGAACTGGATTTTCTGTGTCTGAAAAGCAATTCTGAAAATGCTCTCAAGCTTGAAATAGCTTATTTAAGGAACCCTAATGCCTTTTTAACTTGGACTCTGTTTTCACAGAATCAGAATCACAGAACACATCTGGTAGGAAGAGACCTTCAAGATCATCCAGTCCAACCCTTGGCCCAGCACTGAAAGGTCAACACTAAACCATGTTCCTAAGTACCAGATCCACATGCTGCTTAAGCACCCCCAGGGATGGTGACTCCACCACTGCCCTGGGCAGACCATTCCAATGTTTGAGAACCCTTTCAGTGAAGAAATAGCTCCTGGTATCCAGCCTGAACCTCCCTTGGTGCAGCTTGTAACCATGTCCTCTGGTCCTGTCGCTTGCCAGGCTGCCCCTTCCTTGCTCCAACTTTTCTTCAGGTAGCTGTAGAGAGCAATGAGGTCTCCCCTCAGCTTCTTCTTCTCCAAAGAACAACCCCAGCTCCCTCAGATGCTCCTCAGAGGCCATGTGCTTCAGGCCCTTCACCAGAGAAGTCTATTCCAACTTTTTCTTTCACTCTGCTAAACCCTAGGAATGGCTCTGTATCAAGAGAGATGCAAGTGTACACTTGGAGGAATGCTTTATAGTTTGTTACAGGATAGGTCTACTTTTATCAGTAGCAACTAGTGTTATCACCAGCTAAACTGACACAGAGGACCATTAAGACACTCCTCACAACTGCAAGAAGTTATTTTGGTGGTTGTGAACTATCCCGTCCTGGATACAGTTTTTCAGAGAAGCTGTGCACCAAGCCACTGACACTGCTCCTTCCCCTCATCAGATGTGACACCTCATCTCCCACGGAGCAGCTTGGAAAAGGGTGTTCATATTACAGGGCAGGATGCAGATGCTGCTCTTTCATGGAAAGATTTATGCTGCCAGAACTCACTATGAGGCCTTTGAAGAAAAGCAGCTGGAAAAACAAAAGCCTATGGATGAATTCTTGAATTTCTTCCCAAGACAAAGTGACCCAGACTGCTCATCTCTACATTCCTACAGTGGCAGGGAAATGCAAACACGTGTCCTAGCAATAATTCCCACTCCCAGCATTACAGACTTTTTCCTCAAATCCAGACTCATAGCTGACACTGTTAAGCAAGCAGAAAGCTCTCTCTGAGCTTTCCCAGAGTCCCATGATTTCCAGTCTCAAATCCTAGAAATACTGCAAAAGTTATTAAATGCTATGCTGAAGGGGTTCTGCAAATCAAAAGCTTCTGAGGCTCTGCTTTAATGAATTTTTCAACCTGTTCCTTATTTGCACATTATCCTTTCTGATTGTACTTCTGACTGCCTGCAAAAATTCAGATTCAGAACAGGTATTTTCAGTCTGTTCCAACCTTCGTTTTTTTTCCCTATTAATAGCTATGCAAAGTATTAATTCTTAAATTGAGCTGGCAAACATTTAAGAAATGGTTTCCTTCTCTCTTTGATAGTGTTTGGTTCACAGTTTCATTCGTTAAAGACATGGAAGCATCTCAGGATACCTGCATCTTTCTTCTTTCCGCAGCCTCCAGCTGACACGCTAAATCTTCTGCTCTCTTCTCTTCCTTTTTCCTGCTCGCTGGAGCAGTCAGGCTGAGAACCCTCCACAGCCCTCAGGGATTAAGGGAGGTGACATGAAGAAGAGGAATAAACACATGTGGCTAGCAGAAGGGAAGATTTTGGGGGGAATAGAAGAATTAATTGCTGGATGTTGTAGGTGTGTGGAAAATTAGGTCGCCCTCATTTTTCAGACTATTTTAAGACCAGATGACTACTCATAGATCAGTAATGGAATAAGGGCTTTTGGAAAAGTCACAGACATAGAATCATAGATCAGTTCCAGTTGGAAAAGACCTTTAAGGTCATTGAGTCCAACCATTCTCTAACTCTACCAAGGCTGGTGCTAAACCATGTCCCTCAGCACCACGTCTCTGCCGCTTTTAAACACAACCAGGTGTGGGGATTCAACCATTTCTCTGGGGAGGCTGTTCCTGTGTCTGAGAACCCCTTCAGGGAAGAAGTTTCTTTTAATATCCAACCTAAACCTCCCCAGGTACACCTTGAGACCATTTCTTATTGTAGTATCACTTGTTCCTAGGGGGAAGAGACCAACCCTCACCTTGCTACACCATCTGGATAATTGGGAGAGCTCACAGGATGTCTGAGCTCCACAGGGAGGAGCTTATTACAGCAGAGCTCTAAGAAGTTTTTGCTGGATGTCCTACCATATAAGCACTTCACTGTGTGCATTTTGTCCTTAATCATAACTCCCCGTTCTGCTGACTTTCCAAGCCAGCTAAGCCAGACAGTATCCTTTGCTCCTTAAACCACAAGCAGAGCTTCTCCCTGTCCCTTTCCAAGGGGATTTCTTCTTTTCTTCTCCAGGAAATGTCTGATGTGAATCATGCTGAGGTGCTGCCAGGTTGCCTTGCCTGCTAGGCTTTTTGTATTTCTCTGGATTTGAGTGCTTCCTTATAAAGGCAATTATTTTGGGTATGCAAAACCTCTGTCCTGCTTTTCCTTGTTGAAGTGTAGAAACATGAGCCCTACTCTATCTTACTGGATTATTTTTACCTTTTTCTTTGTTCCCTTTTTTTTCTTTCTTAATGCTGTCTTGACAGTCAGTCAATTTTGTTTACCTGCTTCCAAAGACACTCAGAAAGGCAGGAGCACATGAGATTCATCCAGGGATGGAAAAGTAGAGGAATTTTAGTGTGAGACACAATAAATTAGTCTATTTCATATGAGATCCATGAATGTCCTTAGACTTGAGGCATGCTGATGGCATGTCTGTTGCATTCAGGACAGACATCTCAAAGAGCAGAGATATCCCTTCTTTAAGGAATTTCCCTGTTTGCAATTAATGCTGTGAAAGAACCAGTCCAAGACAATTTTCTGCAGCACTGCAGAAAATCCAGGTGGGATGTTTAGCAAACCTTCCAGATTTATAAATATGGCAATTAGGAGCGTGGGCTATTTGCTTTAACACAGTCATTCACTGGGATAAGAGAAGCAGAACTTGCTCTCAAAGTTTGTAATTGCTGCAATGACTAACTGTGGCTCATCACTCTGCTGTACCACACCAACTCACTGTGTTCTTTTATCTCAATTACTTTCTGTGTTTGCCTTATATTTAGCTACTAAACCTGTGTAACTGTAACACTCTGGTAAAACTGGACATACTGAGCATTAGATGATGGCCTATTTTACATTATTCTGACTGCCTTATGTATATTATTATTAATAGTGTCTATATAAATGTGATTCATTGAACTAATAAGGTTTTCAGACAACTGCCATAGCTCATTGATTTTCCTCTCCTGTGTATGAATTTACCTTGCACTGGCAATTGGATTTCCTTTTGCTTTTAATGTAGAATGAAGGCTTTAGCCCCAAAGTGATGATACCTCATTCTATCCTGATTCCATTTTCTGAGAAAGAAAATGGGAAGTACCCAAGTTACACTTTCTCAACTGATCTTATGCTTGAAAGTAATTCCAGAAGCAGCCATCTCACTCAGCTCTGGAGAAGTGATGACCAAAAGATGATTTTTGAGGTTAAGCAGTTAGCATTCTGAAATCTCATACAGATTTTGTGTGGTTCATCACCTATGAAGTTCTCTTAAGCCTTTCCATATCTGTAGAGTTGAATGAGTTGTGTCTCATGCACTGTTTACCCTGTGGAGACCCTAGCCAGCCTTCACACAATCACAGAATGGCAGGGGTTGGAGGGGACCTCCAAGAGATCATTGAGTGCAATCCACCTGCCAAAGCACAATCACCTAGGTCATATCACACAGGAATGCATACAGATGGGTCTTGAAAGTCTCCAGAGAAGACTCCACAACCTCTCTGAGCAGCTTGCTCCAGAACTCCAGCACCCCCACCATAAAGCAGTGTCTCCTTGTGTTGAGGTGGAACCTCCTGTGTTCCAGCTTGTACCTGTTGTTCTTTGTCCTATCACTGGCACCACCATCTTGAGACCTTTCCCTCAAATATTTATAGACATTGATAAAATCCCATCTCAGCCTTCTCTTCTCCAGACTAAATAGCCCCAAGTCTCTCAGTCTTTCTTCATAGGAGAGATGTTCCAGTCCCCCAGTCATCCTCAGAGCTCTCTGCTGGACTGCCTCCAGCAGATCCCTGTCTCTCTTGAATTGGGGAGCCCAAAATTTGGCACAGTATTCCAGGTGTTGTCTCAGCAGGGCAGAGTAGCAGGGAAGGAGAACCTCCCTAGATCTGCTGAACACACTTTTCTTGATGCACCCCAGGATGCTATTGGCCCCCTTGGCCATGAGGGCACATTGCTGTCCCACGGAGAACTTGTTGTCTACCAGGAGTCCAAGGTCTTTCTGCATGGAGCTGCTTTCCATCAGGATGACCCCTAGTTTATACTGGTGCCTGGTGTCCTTCCTTCCCAGATGCAGGACTCTGCACTTGTCCTTCTTGAACTTCACGAGGTTCCCCTCTGTCCAGCTCTCTAGCCTGTCCAGATCTCATTGGCAGCACAGCCTGAAGGGGTGTCAGCCCTGCCCCCCTCATGTCCCCCCAGCAAAACTGCTGAGCATCTACTCAGTCCCTTCATCCCGGTCATTGATGAAGCTATTGATCAAAACTGGAGCCAGTACTGATCCCTGGGGAACACCACTGGCCACAGGCATCAGTTCTACCACAAGTTGAAGGTCAGTTAAAGTTGTGGTAAATGAAAAAGAGCTGCAATTCAGAAAAAGGCACTGCTGATGACAACCTCAACTCGTTCAGCCCTTCTGCACCTGCTGTCATTCTAAAAGATCCTTCAAGCTACACCCAGCACACCACTAGCTTCCAACAGAAAATATACACATAGCAGAGCTCACAGGAATAAGGAGACTGAGCTAAGTGACACAAAACATTTATTTCCAAGAAGTAAGTGTCTGTAGAATGTAAATGCCAGCTCACTCTGTGTGCCCCTGGGCTAACACAACAGCATTGTCAGCCGTTCTCTAGGAGGAGATTGAGACTTCTCCATGGTGGAATGGGTTTGTTTCCAGTTGCTTTGTTTTCCAAACAACTATGTTAAGAGGGATTTTGCTCCATCTCTCCTGTTACTTCTGAGCATTTGTTGGCAGTAAGCTGTGGACAGCAGTGTGTGTTGGGATAACAGTATGGTAACAATATTTTGTTCTTGTCCTAAAGTGCCCCTCATACTCTGGCTGTCTTGAACGCAAAGAGTTACAGAATCATAGAATGGTCTGGGTTGGAAGAGACCTCCAAAGGTCATCTAGTCCAACTGCCTCTGCAGTCAGCAGGGGCACCTAGATCAGGTGGCCAGAGCCCTGTTGAGCTTCGCCTTGAATATCTCCAGGAATGGGGCCTCAACTACCTGTTCCAGTGTTTCACTACACTTGTGGTAAAGAATTTGTTCCTAACATGCAATCTAAATCTAATTTTCATAGAATCACAGAATTGTGAGGGTTGGAAGGCACCTCAAGGTCCGGTTCCAACCCCCCTGCCATGGGCAGGGGCACTTCAAACTAGATCAGGTTGCTCAGAGCCCCATCCAGCCTGCTTTTAAAAACTTCCAGGGATGGGGCTTCTACCACCTCCCTGGGCAACCTGTTCCAATGTCTCACCACTCTCATGGTGAAGAACTTCCTAACATCCGATCTGAATGGTTTTGCTTCATTCCCCCTAGTCCTATCACTACCCAGCATCCTAAAAAATCCCTCACCAGCTTTCTTGTAGGCCCCTTAAGATACTGGAAGGCCACAATAAGGTCTTCTCAGAGCCTTCTCCTCTCCAGACTGAATAGCTCCAACTCAGTCTGTCTCCACAGGAGAGGTGCTCCAGTTATTTCAAGCTCTTTCCTTGTGTGCTTAGCTAAGACCTGCAGATGCTACAAAGCATTACAGAAGAACCTTGCTGTTAGGACACCCCAAACTGCAAGTCTCTACAGATCAGATTGTCCAGTGCTGTGATTCCAGGCTGCAGGAAAACACACTTTCAAAGTTTTTAGTGTCTTACACTTCAGATTGCAGCTGTTGGAAACAGTCATAAACAGTGACACCACCATCTGCTGGGTAATACCTCTGGAAAACATTTATCTTCCTGTATTCACAAGTATTTATATGGGATAATGGACTGTGCAATGTGAGTGAGGAACAGAATCTAGAACCATCAAAAGTCTGTGGGAAGAACCCATAAAGAAAATTCTCTTTGCACAGACAGTGACAGTCATATACTCTGCTGCAGACCTATCTAAATGCACAGCCACATTATTGAAGCAGAGTTCTGAAAGCAGAAGCAAACAGCAAGAAAAATGGCTTTCAAGGCAATTGTTTTGCAGACCAGGGAATGACTGTGGTATACCTGGCTGATTTATTTATCTTTCTTTTCTGCCACAGAACATGAATGCAGTGCTTTGAGCATCTTCTCAGTGGAAAGAAAATGGAGAAAATGAGAACTTTGTCAAAGAGCAGCTATTGGGAACTGGGACCCAGGTCTGGGACACTAATTAGGGGACACTAGGCTTAAAAAATGTGCATTTTTACTACAAAGTAGATGATGGATAAAAGGATAAAATATAGACTAAATTAAAAGTAATACAGACCCTCTTTTTTAGGCTTTGACTCAAGAATTTGTGTTGGTGACTACACAAGGATTGTACAGCCACTGCCAGCCTGCACTAGAAAAGAGGTAGCAAACAATATAGGATCATAGAATTGTTAGGGTTGGAAGGGACCTTAAGGGTCATCTAGTTCCAACCCCCCTGCCATGGGCATGGACACCTCACACGAGACCAGATTGCCCAGAGCCACATCCAGCCTGGCCTTAAAAACCTCCAGAGATGGGGCTTCCACCACCTCCCTGGGCAACCTGTTCCAGTGTCTCACCACCCTCATGGTGAAGAATATAGCTCCTCAAATTTTCATTTTTAGACTGTCACAGAACTTCAGCTAAATCAAAAGGGAGAAGCCAGATTTGACTCCTGTTTGTCGTGGTTCAGAGGGATACTAGGTACAGATATCACCTGTTATTAATATTACCAACTGAAGAATCTCAAAAGGTTTGGAGAAGTCCTTGAAAGGTCAGTAACCATGGAGCTGGTAAAAAAGACCACAGGGTATTAATCGTATTTACAATACTTCTTGCTACCATCTGGCCAGAAAACAGGTAAGATTCTGAGAGAAATGCTGCCTGTTCCTGGGTCTGCTGATCCCTAGAAAAGAAACTGTAAACTACCCAGCAGTTCAGCTCAACATTTCTTCTTGTTTTTCCAGCTGGTTCAAACACAGCAGAATAAATTTACCCCTCTTGCAACTGAGAAGATTTGTTGTAGTGTATAAACCATCATGAAACTCTCCTGCGGAGAATAAATAAACCAAATCTGTAAAGAAGCTGGTGCTCCCCAAGGATCTCATTTCCCCAGATTTAAGTATCTTTTTATGAGTGAAGAGACTTTCTGTCATCTCTGAAGTGAAACTACTCTCCTATTTTAAAAGTGCTAGATTGTTACTGTGCAATATGCAGTCCACCCATGAGTAAATATCAGACTTTTGTGCCTCAAAATGCTATTTCTGGTGTTCTAAAAGCTGCTGCTTTTAGAGCTTCTCCATTACTACCTCTCCTGAGATATGAATTGAGAAAGGTGCACATCCCAGATCTTCACAATCTCAGATAAGGAAATCAATTTTACTTCATCTACCCTACTGGAAGATTAATGAACAACTCCAGTCACTTTGCAGCAGCAGTCCCAGTGATTGATCCCAAACCAGACAAAAGCCTTGGACTGAATCTCAAAGCTGGGGTTCTGTACAAAGAGAGAACTGCTGCATACTATCCATTGCTGCACTGTTCCATAGAACTAGCAGTTTATGCAGGAAAGACCCAGAAACAGCCACAACCAGACTCAAGTGTCCAGTGCAAGGACATTACTCAATTCTCTTCCTTAGTCTTCCACAAACAACCAAGCCCTAAACCAACATTTGCCACATCTGACCGAGAGAATTAACTAGATTTGTGATTACATCTCACAACTATTTTTGTTGTGAGTGTTTTTCTGTGAAGATAAACTGTAATTATCTGCAGAATTTAAAAGACATTGACAATGTGATTACATTGCAGACAGTTTTGCACTGATGATCTTCTCCTTCTGAACAAAGTGATCTTTCAGGACTGTTCATTTGAATGACTGTTTTAAATAAAACATAATTAAAGAAATGTTTGGTTAAATTATTGTTTTGCATCCATTTAAAATGAATGCTATTGGGTTGTCAGCTTCATGTTTAAAAACGTACATTAAAGCCAGACTGTCAGAGCCACACAATTAAGATATGGCTTGCAGATGTTGCATCTATAAAACATATTTCAGAAAACTCCCTAAAGAAGTAGCCTTTAATCTGCACTAGAGGCAAGCTTGAGCTGTTGTTTGCCAGTGCTGATTTGGTTTGGTAGTGTTTACCTGAAACTGAAATGTTCAGATCCCAATCCTCACTTCCCCACAATGGAGAGTATTGTTTTGTTATGCCTTTTGTATTTTTGCTACACCAGGCGGTTTTCTTTGAAGAACCCCCTGCTAGACTCATTATAGAGACAGTTTTGTTCTCTTACAACTTTCTTGTGAATCTCACAGGCAAAATTTGTAGCATCATCTTGAGATACCAGCAAATGTTTAGTACAACTAGCACAGGATACAGTGAAACATTTCAGTTAGCGTAAGAGAATGTCTTTGAGCAGTCTATTGTCATGTAGAGAAAAGATGCTAGAGTTTACTGTGAGCATATGATATCTTGAAGCCATAAATGGGAGTGAACTTTCATTTGGGTTCCTATGAAAAATAGGTTGGATCTATTTCTGTGTATTGGTGAATCATGGGGCAGTTTTCTGTGCTAGAAAGGCTGAACAGAATATTGCTAATACTTCCTGATACTGGTGCTGTGGTATTCACAGATTCAGAGAATGGTGGGGGTTGGAAGAGAACTCTGGAGGTCATCCAGTCCCCACTGGCACTGTCACAGCAAATAAGTTCCTCCTTATGTTTAGATGGAACTTATTTGCTGTGTTACACTTTGTGCCCCTTACCCCTTGTCCTGTCCCTGGGTGACACTGACAGAAGACTAGCCCCCTCCTCCTGACACCCACCCCTAAATATTTGTAAGCATTGATCCAATCCCCCTTCAGTCTTCTCTTCTCCAGGCTAAACAGCCCCAAGTCCCTCAAGCCTTTCATAAGTCAGATGTTCTAGTGCCATAATCATCTTGGTAGCCCTTTGTGTTGGTGCCTTTCAGCTTTCCTTAAGACATTTTCCATATATAAAAGTGTTTCTTCATAAGACAGATGTCCTAGTCCTTGTATTTTCTCACTTGATGTGTTTTTGCTTTTACAGGGGAAGAGCATGCTGTGAATTCCAGGACAGATGCAAGACAGCAGGTGTCAAAATCCTTTTGCTTAGAATATGAGTGACCACATGGACCAGATCAGAGATTTAAGTGGTTGAAAAAGTACTCATCACACAGAGCCATTGCTGCTGTAGCTTGAATAAATGGGAAGATGTCCAGGGACAAGGGAAAAGTGGGGTGGTTGGTCTGACTCTGGTACACCTAAGAGTAAACCAGAACAGGTCTGGTACCTGGAAGGACACCTTCAACCGCTTTTTGCCTGCATTGTGTCTAATATCTGCCTAGGAGTTGAAGAGCCAGATATAATTTGGAAAGCCACGCCTGGCTTCCTATGGGTGCCTGGCGTGCCTGAGGTTCAGCTTACCACAAACCATATCTTAGCTTTAACAGCCTTAAGTAGCAACATGTTTGAAATCTCAGTGGGCTACGTGGTTTAAAAACCAAAATGCTGGAGGAAAAAATGATCTTGGGAGGATTCTCGATCTACTGCTGTGTTTGTTGCTGGGTCTGAGCAATTTGAGGGCACAGCTCTGTAACCTCAGTCATGCTTTGCTGAAGTTGAAAGGGTTGCTATTTTGAGGATTGCTTAGTTGGTGAAGGGTTGCTTATTAAACATGCTCACCTATACATATCAAGAAAAATGGTCATTAATTACCTGAGAAAGAACCACTACCCATTTAAAGTGAAATGTACTGGAAGCTGGACGTTTTATACAGCGTGTCTGGCTGTGTATGAAAAATTACAATGAATAAGAATTATTTTTAAGGCTGAACTGTGCAGTGAATTGATAAGGTGCTGTTCGTCTCTCACCTCACATGAAGCATCTGAGCAGTTTTCTTGCTGTTGGCACAGAGCTGCTATCCCTAGCAACTATTTCTGTCAGGTAATGAATGCCACAGAAGTTGACTTAACAGCTGTATTATCTATACTGTACATAGCAGTGGAAACCAGAAAAGATTGTTTCCAAATGGCGTACAGAGATGAACTTAATACTCGTTCAGATAACTTCTGTCTTTGCTATGAAACTTGGGGTTTACAGGAAGAGATGGTTTGGCCTTGTTTTGGAACAAAGAGGAATGTGTCTTAGTAGATTTTGAGTGAAACTGACCTTCAACTGCTAACCAAATGGTGCTGAACAGCAGGAGGTGCATCCAGTGTCAGCAGAGCTCGTGGAAGGTGCTGCAGCCCTCCCTGTACACAGCACATGATATAGAATGCAAAGCACCCGAATGGTTTTCAATATTGATTTCAATCCCATCGTAATTAAGAGCAGGTGCATATAAATGAGAAGAGAGCCATTCTTAATTGTTACTAATGAACTCCTTTACAATAAGAACTTTACATAATGAAATGCATAATTAAACATTAATGACCAAGATCGTTACTGGCAATTTTATTCCACTTACACATGATTCTAGCCTTAGGTGAAGACTAATGTTTTAGTAAAGCTGTCATTCCTGATACTGCTCCTTTGTTTGCTTTACAACCACATCATCTTCTAGCCTTGAGAAGTCTTCTGGATATTGATTTCTAATATGGATTTAAAGGAACACTGCTTCCAGAGTCAATCCTGACTCTAGCACTAACAACAAAAGTGGCAACCTGATAAATAACTCCGGGTATTACAGTGACCAGGAGATCTTGTGGTCCAGTATCTCTACAAAGCCTTCAGCAGGAAATCCAGCCAGCGGTGTAAGTATGCATGTTTCAGCTTTTAAAAATGCACTTTTATGTTCTCTAGCTACTTTACACTCATGCTTGACATTTCTCAGCTTTCCTTTTAAGTGACTGTTGTTACTGCAATCATCTTTTTTCACCCCTTTCCTTTCCTTGTTTGCCACTGAGGCAGACAATGATAAAAGCATGGCTCCAGTCTTATCCTTCCAGCTCAAGCCTAGCCTTTGGTCACGACAGCCTTGGTACAGGATACTTTGGGAGTAAGCTGCACAGTACTTTGCCAAGAGCTGGCCCAAGAATCACTGAAATGGAATCAACCAGCAGAAGAGACTTCAACCTGTTTGTGTGCTATAATGCCCATCCAGTCAGAGGAGAAAGATAACTCACCTTTCACTTCAGCATCTGCAGTTACATTTAGGTATTTGAGGATACTGGTGTCACAGTAACATTTTTACTGGTCACCAGTTCAATACCCTTGCTCTGAGAAATGCTAGTTATGCAGTGAAAAGCAAGCAGCGTTTCTACAAGCTTTGTGCCTTTAATGGGCCCATTTCCAAGGAGCTATTCATGATGTTACTACCTGCTAAAATTCCATAATCCCTTTTATAATATATATATATAAATATATAATAAAATTCCATAATCCCTGTTATTTGTTCTTTACTCGTTTTCTACAATTGTTTAGGATACCGAAAGTTTGGGTTTAAAATATTCAACCTTATTTCCACTATAACCAGTATGAAAGTTAGCAATAGGAGAGTTGCCAAAGGTTTGGGAAGAAACCATCTAAAGCTGGTTGTAGAGTGGGTAAAATGGGACAGAACATTCATCAATTTCTAGTGCTTCTTCCTATAATGTGATCAGAACTTTATTATTTGTGCTGCTGCTTAAAAAGCAGCTGAGCCAACCACAGTGGGTCCCATTTACTCCTCTTGTAATGCTGTATAAACTGTCTTCTCTCTTTTGAAAGAAATCAGTCAGAATTTGTTAATATTTGATGCTTTAACAGGATTTCCATGTATTTCCCAGAATACAAATGCACCTTTTTTTTTTTTTCCATTGTATGGCATTTCTCCTATGACTTTATTTATTTTTATTTATTTTTTCCCCTTTCATTTTCAGTGTCCATACAATACTTCCTAATCTGTTTGAAATTTGCAGAAACAGAGCTAGAACTGCAAAAGAACCTTGCAAGATTGAGTGACTGGGCAAATAAACTATCAGGTGAAATTGAATGCAGGTAAATTAAACAAACAATGCACAGCAATCAGGCATGAAATGATGAGGTCCAACCTGAATGTTATGACTTGGAAATCTTGGTGTTAGGACAGTTGTATGAAAGAGTGTTCACTAACAGTCAGAAAGGCAGACAATGAAGGTTCCATTCCAGTGCCTTCATCTCAAAAAAGAGAACTCTACAAGTGAAAGAATGTGTGCCCAAATTAGGCTAACCTCAAAGTGCCCCAGCACTGGAAGTGACTGCAGGCCGGGCAATACTAGTTGTACATACACATACACTCTACATTCTTCTCTTGGTCCCACAGACAGAGGAGAGGTCACCTTTGGTGTGACTTGTACAGCTGCTACATTCCCATTTTCAGCAGTACACATGGAGGAGAATGTGGGAAAGATAAAGATTAGTGCTAGAACTATGACTGAAAACCTTCCTGAATTACTAACCCGAAGAGGTTTGCTGTAGGCAATGCTTACCTTGGTCTTGCTCTGACTTCAGCATGGCTGAGCTGTGTGTAAGCAGGATCAATGTTCTCACTGCTGTTGCTCCCTAGGAGAAAGTTTGG
Source organism: Indicator indicator (assembly GCF_027791375.1). NCBI lineage: Eukaryota > Metazoa > Chordata > Aves > Piciformes > Indicatoridae > Indicator > Indicator indicator. The sequence goes on along the minus strand of NC_072014.1, from coordinate 8,831,138 downwards.
AAGTCATCAGAGAGTTTCCCTTGCTTATGACAGCTCCCATACACAGACTGCAAATGGAAGAAAGCAACCTGAAATTTTGATCTCTCTTTGGCTTGCTGCAGACCAGCTGACTCTTCAGTTTTCGTTTTTTGCCTTACTGAAGTAGTCTTATGCCTATTTTTGTCATGTTTTTGGTAAAGAGACTGACTATTTGTTCATAACCATTATCTACATAATAAATATAATTTAGATCTAATATTTTAAAAGTCTATTAAATACAAAAACATTGGCAGTCATTTCAGGAAAACTAGGAAATTGGGAAGGAATATCAAGGAAATTGTCCCTATATCCTTATCCAATTTCAATGCTCTTCGTTTATGCATCTGCTGCTAGCTGTTTTCTGAAGCTTTTGGTCCATGTTGTGTGAGCTCAGTCTGATGAGACTGTGGTCACAGGATCTATGTTTATATCATAAGAACTGCCAGCACAGTCTTTGATAAACCCCAATAACATAAGATACTATTTTTGGATAAAAACATTGACATACAATAACAATTTGGACAATGACTGTGAACGCCTTCATTCTATTTCAGCATCTTAATTAACTAAATATTCTTTTTCAGAAGCAAGCAGCTGGGATCTTGCCTGTCCTGAGTATATACAGAACATCCTTATTTCAGTGCATGGTCTGAGAAGGCCAAGAAAGCAGGAGCTGGCTTAGAAATAAATCAGGAGTGCCCACCTGTAAAGAAGAGGTCAGAACTATCTCCAGTGCATCCAGTGCTCAGCAGCTGGTGCCAACGCAGGCACCGGTCAGTGCCAGCTTCAGTGATGGTTTCTGATCAGGCAGCCCACACCCATTGGGAAAGATCAGAGCTGGGAACTGGATTGTGAATTCTGCAGGGAGCCAGGGAATAGAGTATGGTGGGAAGTTGATAGCAGTGAGCTGGCAGCTCTGGCTGCAGAATGAGCAACTGGAGCTGTCTCAAGGCAAATGGCTTCACTCCTAGCATTAATAAATTGCAATAATCAAGCCTAGAAGTCATCTGTGTGCGTCACTGTGGCCAAATTAGAGTCTGATAAGAAAGGACAATCTTCTGGTGCTTTGCAGAAGCAAGGGGACATTTTAGCAGCTGCTATTTAGATGCAGCAAAAATCTCCAGCCAGCACATTTCTGAAGTGAACAGAAGCCTCTAGTACAGTGACTTAACTGTGTTTATGTTAATTTTCTATCACCAGCTGCTTTTTTTCTGTTCAGACTGAATCATATTCTTCAAATAAATTTCAGCATGCCAATGACATTTTAAGGTAGTATTCTTTCCTTATGCTTTGTTGCTCCTGCATTGCTGCTTTTTACAGTGCATCCTGTCCAACAATAGCTTCACACATGTGAATTAGAGAGAGGAAAAGAACTGAGCCTCTCTGGACTCCTTTTGTGAAGGGCCGAGTGGAACAGCTGGTTTTCCCAGCATTTGCTGCTCTCAGATGAAAGATTTGAGCTATCTGGGATTTTTCCTGACAAAAGTCTGAGGTTCGTCTGCTGGTGAACAACATTAGGTTAGATAGGAAACTCCTCAAAATAAGAATGATTCAATACTTGTTATCACTGGGAAATCAAGTTGAAAAATGATGTTGGTTTTTGGTGTGTCTTGAAAGTCTATAGAGGCAGAAAGCAGGCTTAAAGGAGTATTACTTTGATATGCTTGCATAAAGCAACAAGAGGAAGACGTGCTACAGTCCAGTGCCTGTAGTATCTCCAAACTTCTATTTTATCCTGTAAAAATAATTCCAAAAGAATTTTCCACCAGTGATCCCACTTTAGAGCTTCTTGTACCTCTAGCAGAGATAAATTAAAGTTTTACCCCAAAGGAAATGAAAATAAAAAGCAACTGCCTAGCAGTTTTGCCTCAGAGAAGAAAAGCACCTACAATTTTCAGGAAGAAATGTATATGCCACAGGGAATTTACTGGGGAAAGCCACATTTTAAAGCTAGGGAGGAAAAAGCACCTTTAACAATGTCATATAAGTATCAGAGTGTATGTGTATCTTCTAACAAAAAAAGATTTTAGCATTATCAGCAATGGGAAGATGACATTAATTCAGATAATAAAGGCTGCATATTCTGATCATGCTTTATCCACCACAAAACTATTAGCTTGGGTAATGGAATTCTTAATGTTGGTTGTTACATAAGGAACACGTATCTAGATTCTGTGCTGTGGTGCTGCAGCACAGAAGATCTTGTGCAGACTGTTGGCTTATGTAAATTTTCTGTATCTCTGAAGGTCGTGTTTTCCTGTGATTCTCCCAAGTCACTGATATTCAGTACTGCTCTCTGCTTAATGATCACACTTGAGTGCTCTTGGATGGCTGCATGGTTCAGTGGCATGAAAAAAACCAAACAATACCCTAGATAACAAAGTTCTATTTTTCCATGATTTTGGGTTTGACTTATTCCGATTTAAGTTATGTCAAGGTAATCTCATTTAGCTGTCTGAAAGAAATATGTGCTAATTCTGAGCTGAGGCATTGTCCAAGTCAGCTGAACTGCAATGCTTTGTTGGCTGTTCTCTGACTCACTAGAAGCAGTACTTTCATGTAGTGAATCTGAAGAAGTATTTTAGATACCCTGAGCTTTATTTAGAATATAGCATAGTTCAGTGGCAAGGGTGCCATATCTATTGCTGTTATTGTTAATTGCAGTCATGGGAATAAGCAGATTTGGAGACCTTCTGTGTCTGGAGCAATTATACTTTGTAATTGCTGGGACTTTTGTATTTGTAAATTTATCTTGTCCAGGGAAAAGTTTCTTTGATACTGCAAAGAAAACATTGGTGTGATTAAGTACCATTCATGGCCACTCAGGTAAACTGCTACTGGCACTCATAAAGACACACACACTATGCAAAGTACCAGCCCTTTTTGCCATGTTGTTTCTAAAAGTTTGTAAGAAAGCAAATTATTTCTAAGACACTTCAGAGGCTGAGATTTCTCATTTTAGACACTCAAAGTGCCCTGAGAAACAAAGGTTACTGTTATTACAGAATCATGGCATTGCTGATCTTAAAGATTTACCTCAATGATCTTCAGTGTCTTTTCCAATCAAAATGATTCTATGATTCTCTGATGCATTTGCAAGCTCCTTGAGACCAGGAACTGCCTTTAAAATCTGTGTTCCTTCAGCCTGAGTCAATGACAAATAATATTTTCAATCTCTATTTTCCAGGTTCAACATTGGCTTCAAAAGGAGGAGTACTTGTCTTCCTCTGGCTTGCTTACACCACTCCTCTGAATCAACTGAGATGGAATAGCACCTCCAAGCCCTGTTAGATTCTGAGTAGACTATAAATAAGGTTTCTTTAAAAAATATATGCAGACTCATACAATAACTTTATCAGTTTGTGCTGTTGAACACCTCACTGACAGCATTTTCAGGCTCTCCTGCCTCTTGGGAAGACACAATAACCTGTAAATTGTTTTAGAGATAGAAGGTATTTTAGGCAGACAATGAAAAAAATGTTGAGCTGACAGACAAATAGCAACATTCTGCCAGATATTAGGGCTGTTTGCATGGCCAGCTGTTTGGGAGGTGGAAAAATGAGTCTGTCAGTTTGTTACTGACAACTGCATAATTCACTTCCCAAGGAAACTCAGAGGCATAGCTCTGGATGGGGAAAGGCCTAGAGGTAGATTACGGTCTGTAAAAGGATTAGAACCTCATAATTGTGTAATGGAGAGTGAGCAGCTACTGCTGTTATCTCAGGAGTAGCATGAGGTGCTTGGTAAAGCAGCTATTCAATGTTAATCATGGACTGCCTTTGTGACAGAGCATTACTTTCCACAATTTATCCCAGCAGAACACAAATGTTGTGAAATAATTGTCATGAGCTAAAGATATATATATGCAGCTTGTCACTGTTTAATTTAAATCCAGACTCTGCTGTATGGCTGGAATAATCTGTATCTTGTTTTCACAGCATGCTTTATGAGCAAAACCTACTCTCTCTATTCCTAGTTCTCCAGCAGAGTCCTGCAGCGTGTTACAGCAACAGAACGCCAAGGAGCTGTGCTTCCTACAAAGCCAAGCCTTTAGTGTTGTGGTGAAATTCAGAACTGGCCCAGGAATTTTTCCAGGTACCAGTGCCCTACTGCTGCTGAGCAGTGAGCTGCACTGCCACCCTTTCTCTAACTAAACAGTGGTCGTTTTGCTTTGGTGTTAGTGTGCAACATCGAGACACATGAGAAGGCAAAAGATAAGAATACAGAAAAATTTGGAGAGGGGCAGAAATGATCAGATCTCAGGGTCCTGCAGGAGGACAGGGAAGCTGGTCAAGAACTTGTGTGAAGCATTCAACAAGACCAGAAACAGAGAAGGGAAGGCAGATTGGCAGGAAAGGCAGGCTTGAAATAGGGATGGAGCAGGTGAGTTTACAGCTACTACCACATTTTAGTTCCCACTGCCCTGAGCTAGGTTCTAGATTTCCTAAGTGACATTTCTGTTGCTGCTTATTCCCACAAGTTCCTTTGTAATATAGGAATTAAGTAGGCTTCTTTTGAGGTGTAGCTCTGAAAATATACCAAGAGCGAGCCGTCTGCTAAGACAGTATATGCAAGGTTAGAGGAAATTCCATACATAGAGCACATGGAAACATTTTTTACAGAGCTTTAGTTTTTGGATGCTTGAGATTGCTCATGACCTTAAGACACCAGATAAAACTCCAAAGAAGTATAGCTGCAGGGAGGGAGCAGTAGAGACCTGTTATCTGCAATTGCATCACTGTTTCACTGGCTGTTGTTTCCACATGTGTGTGCACATAGCAACTGTAAGAACTATAGATGATAGTAAAAACACTTATAAAAATGCCTTTTCATTCATGTTTTGGTGACTTGAACTGAGCATTACCCCTCTTTCTGTTTAGACAATCAGAGGTTCACATGCTGAAAGCAGGTTCCCTCCTAGAGGATGCAAAAGCCAGATTATTCTGGTAGACTAGAAAACAGAAACGTTTCTCATTTCATCTGTGAAGAAGAAAGAGAAAGCATTTGAGAAATCAATCGAACAGAATGCCAGTTATTGTGGATTTACTACAGGTCTGTACAGGGATTTACACAATTTTGGAAGATAAAGTACTTCCAAAAGCCACACATTAGAACTCCAGGAACTGGACTGATTATTCTAACACAGCTCAGTCAGAAAAGCAATTTGAACATGGTGTAGAAATGTAAAATAAGATTTTTTTTTTTAAAGTAATATTTAAAGAAAGGCTCTCAAAAATCAACAGCACAGACATGTGATTAATATTTACCTAAAAATATAAATCATTTTTCTTGCAGATTTGAGATTGTTGCACTAAGGGTGTCATACACTAAGAATAGAACAGCTCAGATCTGGGACTAAACTAAGATTAGATGTCTTTAAACCTGAGTTTTGATACCTCTCCTTATAGACATAACACTGAGCTGAGAAGCTGCAATCTGAACGTACCAGATTTTGATGACATTTATATTCAGACAAGTTTCTGCATGACACAAGTATTTCAGACCTATGTCTATATGCAACAAGAAAAATACTCCCCAAAATATTTCAACTCCTGTAGTCTCAGATTCTGCCCACAGAATTTCATCACTGCTTTATTCAGGAAGAGTTAAGGATCCACTTAGGGAGCAGAGGACCAAGTGTCAGTAAATTAGTACAAAATACAATTTATTTTTTTATATCTTCTTAACATTTGTTGTTTCTGCAGTATACCTTCAGATAACTCAGTTACGCTTTTACTTGCCATTCGACAGATAATGCACTAGATGGTAAAATGTCTGTGTCACACAATGCAGTTAAATGACTGTATGCTATTTTTACCCTGAACTGAACTGAAAGGCAGACTTGCTAAAATATAGAGTACTAAAAAATAGCCACTTTGGCATTTTGCAGAATGCTGTCATCCTAAAAATATTGATATTCTGTTGCTCTTCAATTAGATTGAAAAAAACCAAAGCCCCAAATTCAGTTTCTTCTCTCCAGTGCCAGAAATGCTGTGTGAAAGGCACTCTTTGCAGGAGGAGAGTAGGATCTGGATTTCTTACCAAAATCCAAATAGTCTTTTTAACCCTGTATCCAGAAAGACAGTGTAAAGATGGAAGAAGAAACACAGTTCAGATTCTGAATAATGACAGAATATGCAGAACAAGACCCACACTCTTCTCTTATTCTGTGATCCCAGTTACTTCCCACTCTGTAGTCCAAGTGCTTTCCCAGCTCTTCATCAGACTCCCCAAGGCCAGCTGGCAGCACTTTTGTTATTATCATGTCTACATAAAAAAGTTTTGTTGCTCCTTCCAAACAACTCTAGAAAGATCAGGGCTCTGTACCCTGTTTGTCCTCCAAAATGTGGCAGGGATGTTTTTTTCTTCTGCTAATCTCACCAAGCTGTCTTCCCCCAGTATCTCTGTCATAAATTAGCAACGTGGAATCATCAAAGCCTGAGGGGTTTACTGATGGATCAAGTATTAGAGGACAGCACCTCTATATCAGACCCCTTATCTGCCTGCTGTCGAAACCCAGGACATAAATTGAAGCATCTCTCTGCCACTCACATTGGAGAGAAATGCACAGAGCTGGCAGTGGGAACACAGAAACACTATTTTTCCAGACACTGAACCAGAGCAACAAAACCTTCTGCCTGTCTCCTAGATTTCATACCTCCCATAAAGACTGAAAGTCAAAACAGAACAAAACAAAACAAAACTAACTACAACATAAAGGTGTTTTAAAATGTTGCTGATAATCCTTTCTTTCAATATTATGGACTTAACTAAGGAATTCACAAAGTGTTAATGCTGGACTAAATGATCTCCAATGGTCCCTTCTGACGCCTGTGATTTTGTAATTTTAATAGCTAAAAATTCTAGGTGAGTATCTATGTCTGAATTCTAAGGAATGTATCACTCAAAACAAAAAGGAGCAGATTAATCACACCCCCAAATTAATGACAAGCCTAGAGAAAATCAGCGAGAAGCTGAAACCTATTGACAGATGGTACCACGGCACTGAATACAGCAATGCCTTTACTACTGACTCGAAAGGCCCCTTTGTCCTTCACTCCACCTAAAGAAGAAATCAGTGCTGCTGTTTCTGGGAAGATTCCATGAAAACATATAAGCTCCTTTTCTCTCTAAACATGAAGTAAAATCAAGTGTTTGCACAGCTAATAAAGGGTTTAAGTAGATAAAGTTTTGCCCAGTAAGAGAAGTGCTTGTGAGACTATTAGTAATAAACAACTGCCTTTGTAGGTCAGACAGTGAAGGATAAAGCTGTGTGTTGAAAGTCCATTAAAATGGTGGCCTCAGTGATTTTTCATTGGTTTTAACTTTAAAGAAAGATCACAGTACAAATTTTGCTCTTGTGTTAAGCATGTTAGTCTGAGGACAGTATCATGTAGTTGATTGCTTTTAAAGGAATAAGAATTCTCCAGGATTCATTTGGGATAAAACAAGATTGATGGTATCAGCTTCAACTCCAAATAATGTTCCCTTTCCATATTGTTGGAAGCCATTATGGATACTGCAGTGCCTTGCTTTGTGCGTTTTGCAACTCTCTCTTAGCGAAGATACAATTCCATGATGGCTGAAGGGATGGATTCCTGTGAGGATATACTTCTTAATTGTCTCTTGCTCTCTACAACTACCTGAAGGCAGGTTGTAATGCGGTGGGTGTTGGTTTCTTCTCTCTAGTAACTAGTGACAGAATAAGAGGGCACCAGGGGAGGTTTAGGCTGGACACTGGTATGATTTTTTTCATGGAAAGGGTTGCCAGGCATTGGAACAGGCTGCCCATGGAGGTGGTAGAGTCACCATCCCTGGAGGTGTTTAAAAACTGTGTAGATGTGGTGCTTGGGGATATGGCTTAGTGGTGGACTTGGTAGAGCAGGGTTAATTGTTGGACTTGATGATCTTGAGGGTCTTTCCCAACCCAAGTCAGTCTATGATTCTTTGTAACTAACTCCTAAGATCCTCCAATGCATGTCAGTCTAGTAAGAGATGTTGCAGACTGCTAGTGTTAATAGACAAAGAGAACTGACTGTAAAGGTGAGCGAGACAGAACTCTGTTAGGAGAGGGAAGATAGCACACAGTATCTTTGCTTCAAGTGGGATGGAGGTACAGAGGATGGAGGCACATGATAACTGAGTTACATTTTACTGGGTCTTCTCATGCACTGATATTTACCAGGGAGTAGCTAATTGCTACAAATTCACACTTCAGTTTGCCTCATCCTGTCACAGTCCCAGCACAAAAGACATTTAAGACACAGCAGGTATGGAAGGGCTGTGCCATTCTGTGGGCAAAACAAGTGTAAAGCTGGAATAATAGATTAATGCAGGACAAGGAAAAGCTCAGGCCACTCTGAAATCTACCCACCTGAAGGAGAATAAAGAATGACTAAGCTAGAGTTTGCTGGCAAGTTCAGACTCAGACTGTATGCCTCTATTTTCGATGACAGGGATAGTGATGAGCATCTTTTGGAAGGTGTAGAGTAGGAAGAGAGCTTTTGAAGCAACAGATGGAAGAAGAGGATGAAGATGGCACCAATGGGGTAGTTCTGGGTAGTGAAGAGCAACAAGTCTTCCTGGACTGGATGGCACAAGTCAGTGTGAGCTCAGTGACAGCAGAAGCTGGGAAGAGAACAGTGGGTAGAAATGACCTTGGAGCTTGATTGGTATTGGGGACCAGAAACAGCAGGAGCCACAGGCAGGCAGCTGAGTGCATAAGGAACAAGTAGCTGCTGTTGAAGGAGGTCACCTACACTGAGAGGCTGCTACAACAGGCCCTGGTATAGCCATGCAAAGAGAGACACCACAGCAGCACAGCAGCTGGGGCCAGGCAGAGCTGCAGGCAGATCAGAAGGAGAACAAAGAGCAGTGCTGCTCAGTCAATAGGGAAGTTTGCTCCCCCGTGGCTTTCCAGTCAGCTCTGATCCTTGGAGAGTATCTTTGCAGACTCACACAGCACAGGCAGCAATCTCTGGTTTCTCAGGCTTGCAGCATTCCCTATCCTGAAAGATGCTGGCTATTAAAAAGCTTTTAAATTCTGATTTCAGAGGTGCTCAGCCCTTGAAATGCCAATCAGTCTCAAAGGGAACTGCAAATAAATCTTCTTAAAATTGTATTTATAGGAAAAGAATTTAATTATCTTTCCCCTGCAAGGCTGAGATTGCTTGCTTCTTATTGCAGACTGACAGATTTTTCTTCCAATTTTTTGCCTTTAGGAGTTTATCACAATAATATTATTGTTTTACCTTCACATTAAAAAACAGTTGTGGAAAGCACACACAAAACACCCACTTCTTCCTCCTCTCCACTGTGTTTCTTGGAAGTAATTTGTTTAGTTGTTCTATTTGTTTTCTTTTCATCTTTGTGAACTCAAAGTTTCAGGTTTACAAGGAGAAATCCCAGTGCTGCAGTTTCCTTGTAGGCACGTTAGTTTGTCTGACATGTAAACTATCAGAAGGTTAAATCTCTTTCATCAAAGCTGTGAATTTTGTGTGAGCAAGCTCCTGCTCCCATTGGAGTTAATGCTGCCTGCTGCTCCTACATATTAGAAGCAATTGGAAGAGGAACTAGTGCTAATCTACAGAAAGCCTCAAGACTGGAACAATGGTTTTGAAAAGGTCAACCAAGAACCTTAAACAGAACAAGGGATTTTAGTTTAGACATTCAATCATGTGTTGGAAATTACGTGTAGCACCTAGAAGCTTTTGTGCTTTACAATATATAATCTCCAGAGACTATGGTAGAATCATAGAATAGTGTTGGCTGGAAAAGACATTTAACATCATGGAATCCAACCATGCTCTAGCTCTGCTAAGTCTGATGCTAAACCATGTCTCTCACCATGACATTTCTGCCTCTTTGAAGCACTCCCAGGGACAGGGATTCAACCACCTCCCTGGGCAGCCTGTTCTAGTGTTTGAGAAACCTTTCAGGGAAAGTTTCTTCTGATATCCAACCTAAACCTCCCCTGGCACAATTTCAGGCTGTTTCCTCTTGTCCTATTTCTTGTTACTAGGGAGAAGAGACTAATGCCACCTTGCTCCAGCCTTCTTTCAGGGAGTTGTAGAGCAATCAGGTCTCCCCTCAGCATCCTCCTCTCTAGAGCAAACAACCTCAGGTCCCTCAGCCACTCTTCATCAGATCTGTTCTCCAGACCCTTCACCAGCTTCGTTGCCCTTCTCTAGACTTTCTCCAGTACCTCAGCTCCCTTCCTGTAGAGAGGGGCCCAAAACTGAACCCAGCATTCAAGGCGTGGCCTTGCCAGTGCTGAGTACAGGGACACCATCATTTCCCTGCTCCTGCTGGTCCTGCTATTCCTGACCCAGGCCAGGATACTGTTGACCTTCATGGTCACCTGATCACACTGCTGGCTCATCTTCATCCATCTGTCAATCAACAGCCCCAGGTCTTTCTCTCCTGAGCAGCTTTCCAACCACTATTCCCTAGTCCTGGAGCATTCATGGGTTGCTGAGACCCAAGTCCAGCACTCAGCACTTGGTCCATTGATCCAGAATGTCCAGGTCCCTGTGCAGAGCCTTCTTACTCTCAAGCAGAACAACACTCTCTCCCAATTTAATGTCATTTGCAAATATACTGAGGGTGCCCTTGATCCCCACGTCCAGATTGTTGATAAATGATCATGATCACAAGAACTTGGGGCAGGATGGTGATTCTATTTCCCATGCTGACACAGACTGTTCTAGCTCCTTGGATCAAAAAAGTTGTGCAGCATTACTTGTAACAATCAGGAGAATTAGAAAGAAGCTGTATTCATAGTTTCCCATCTGTTGAGAGGGAATAGTCACAAGTATGGTTAACTGATAGGTGTTCACTGGTTCGCTACTAAGTAAAGTTCAAATTTAAAGGATATATCCATGAATAAACTCTCTGCTAAATGTCAGAATGTATTCCTGCTTCAAAGCAGAGTTTCAGCTGCATGCAAAAGGTCCTTCTTAGCTTCTCTGCATGCCTCCTCTTTAGTTTTACAGAATAAACACAAGGGACACAGCCTTAAACTAACTCTGTGAACTGAAGTCACCTGTGCATCCCAGAAGTCCTTCAAACTAGTGGCTTGTCAAAATCCTCGCAAAGGTAAGGATTAAAACCACAGAACTCCATAGAATTATAGAATATTGGGTTGGAAAGGGCCTTAAAGATCATCGAGTTCCAACCCCCTGCCATGGGGAGGGACACCTGCTACTAGACCAGATTGCTCAAGGCCCCATCCAACTTGGATTTCAACACTTCCAGGCTTGGAGCCTCCACAACTCCTCTGGGCAAACTGTTCCAGTGCATTAACACCCTTGTGGGGAAGAATTTCTTCCCAATGTCTCATCTAAATTGATCTTCTGGTTTGAAGCCATTACCCCTTGTTCGTTCACTCCGTGCCCTCATAAAAAGTCCCACTCCAGCTCTCCTGTAGCCCCCTTCAAATACTGGAAGTCTGCTCCAAGGTCTCCCCAGAGCCTTCTTTTCTCCAGGCTGAGTAAATCCAGCTCTCTCAGCCTATTTTTGTAGCAAAGATGGTCCAGCCCTTGGATCATCTTTGTGGCTTCCTCTAGAATTTCACCAATAGTTTCATGTCCTTATTTTGTGAGCTCTAGAGCTGGACACAGTACTCCAGGCAACTGAAGGTGTTAGAGACAACACACATTTGTCAGGTCACTGTGTCTGTGCCAAACAGGCTCTGTGCCTGCCAAGTGTATTGCTCTGCTCTCCGCAATGACACATTCCTTTGGCACAAAGGGCTGCAGAGATTGTGGTGGCAGAAGGCTCTGGGTTATACCAATAGCATTGTGACCTTCTGCAGAGCTATTTCACTTTATCAAGGATGAGTACAAATCGAAAGATGCAAAGCAGAAAATGTGGGCTATGACAATAGTTCTGAAGAAAATAGGGATTCACTTGCAACATCCTGTTTCTTCTCAAATTGCTAACACTAGAGTTAGAGGAAAAGACTCTGAAATGCCAGGGAAAGAAATAGAGAATGACTGCTGCTTAATTTTTCCTTTGAAAAGACATTTATTATTATTTTCTTGTGGACATCTTTAGATTATTGCATGAGAAAAGGTCAATAAGCTTTCACAGAATGTTAGGGGTTGTAAGAGACCTCCAGCGATCATTGAGTCCAAACCCCTGCCAGAGCAGGATCACCTAGGGCAGGCTGCACAGGAATGCGTCCAGGTAGGTTTGAAAGTCTCCAGAGAAGGAGACTGTTCCTTTCTTTCCTCCTCTCCCACTTCACCTCCCACCATTGCCTTTAATACTTAATTATCCTTATCAAATACAACCTATAAATGTATGAAAAAAGAACTATGATCTGTCATACTTTGGGACATGGCCTCCTAAAACTGGTGTACACCGGCCCACCGTAATAGTGTGGTCCAGCTGATCTGCTGGGCTCTTAACGATCCAAACAGCCTCTGTGGCCATCATCAGTAGAGATCTGAAGTCAAATGCAACCAGAGTACATTAAGGAATGTTGTTCTACAAAGCACTTTTAATCACTGCCCTGAAGCGTGGTCACACACGCAACACAGCTCTGCAAAGTTTTCATATTCTGTGTTCCAAGGGAAGGCCACTGAGCTCTAGGGAAGGCAGGTGGACAAATGCCAAGAGAAATCCATGTTGACATCAACCCATTCAGGGTTCATGGCTGAGCTGTAGGTCAGTGGGAATTGTCTGTCTTTGGAAGTGTCAAAACTGATGAATCTTCTGGAAAGGGGAAAGACCAAAGATTCAGTAAGCTAATGAGAACATAAACTGCTGAGATCAAAATGTCAGTGCAAGCACTTGGTGTGAAACATGGGGTCCTAATCACTGGAACTGATGGATAAGAGGAGAGCCGTTTCACATCTGACAGAGCAAAATGTAATCATTATAGAAGTGGTGATAGGGCAGGTAAATGACTTGCCCCCAAATTTAAAAAGTCAAACATAGTTAATTATATCTCAGCTAATAAAAACAGCAGTGGCAAGGCTGTTATAGACTGGTGAAAAATTAATGAAGTCTTTAATGAACTTTATGGCAAATTACATAAATCAGAGCTAACTTAATAAAAGCCCAGAAGATTTTTAGTAGCAATTAGATTCTTCAATTGCTGAAAGATAAAGGAAAATAAATCCACTAAAGTCTTCTCTTCTCTACTGGAAGATTCTGTAAGTGGTGGCAGCAGTGCCAATGAACGATAGGCTTACCAGTGAGATCATTAAATAAGCTTAGAGTTTGCCTTTTCAACAGTCTTTTACAGAGCTGAGCAGAGTGTTTTGAAGTACCTGCATATCAGACAAAGCCAGTTTCTATTTTGATGACCACAAGGAGAATATCTGCATACTGTGTAGAGACACAGACAGAAAACAAGACATTTCACACAGGGGAGGTTTTGCTGGACTTGCAGTTAAGTGATAAGCACGTTTTGTTTGTAGAATTCTTTAAGTAGTGATTTTTAAAGCCCACAATCCCAAAGAGCAACAAAAGGCAAACTTAGTTTTCAAGAGACAAGTCAGATTCAAAGCACTTCAGTGAGATCAGGGCTCCTCACAGCACTGCGCTAAATGCCCAGGGGGTTGGATCTAGACATATATGTAAATGGGCAAAAATTTCAACAGGGAGTTTTAGGAATAGGCCCAGAGAGCCCCTGCAAGGTGCCTAATTTCCATCACATGTCAATATGTTTAGAAACAGCTTTCCTTCTTGCTTCTGAGACTGTCCTTGCAGTTAAACCACTAAGAATTGTATGGTAAAATGCACTTCAGATTCGGAGAATAACCTAGAGCTCTTGTATCTCTAATATATGTTACTGCTCAGGGAAGGGAAAGGGGGGAGAGGAGAAAAAAGATTGTGTACTGTCTCCTAAACCATGCCAAGAAGCCTTGAGACAGTAATCACATGAGGCCCAGAGGCAAGGTCAATTAAAAAAAAATCCGTTTATTTCTGAATTTATCAGACTGGTGAAAAGAAGCAATCCTCCCTCATTTTCAGAGTTGCGGAGTTGTAGCAGAAATAATACCCTAAACAACGAGCCTATACAAATGGAGGAATTCAGTACAGAAGTTAAGGATATCATGAAAGCTTGAATGAAAAAGGTTTGTGTCTTGCCTCCAGCAAGATAGCTCTGAAGAGCTGTAACACCATCATGCAATTTGTAAATATAATGATGGACTCTTACTGTTTGATAAAGGCAGCCCCCTACACCACAAAAAGTCACCACTCTGTACCCTCTACAGTACTGTAGTCACATCACAGCATCAGGGATCCCTTCAGCCTTCCCTGTCTCCAGCAGCACCCCGGCAGACCTGTGCTCTGGTTCCCTGAAGAGCCAGTATGTTGCAGAGTGACTCCATTCCTTGGGGTTTGTTGGTGGCTGAATTCACCAAGCAAAAGCCAAAGAAAATATTTTCATAGAGTTACTGCAATAAGTTAACTAAAGCATCATGTAAGAGCTGACAACTTAATACTTCCTAAGCAATGAGATCCTGCCTTTCCTTTTTCTGTTTCTTAATTATTTTTTTTTTTTAGATGTTGAATTTTGTCTGAAATATTGCTAAATCACCCAAACCCAAGAAGATCTCTTGAATGCTAGGCATTGTGTGACATGGGGCTATAGAAGAGTTTCTATTCCAGTCAGTAAGCGTGGCACACAGTGATGACACCAGAGCAACAAAATGCAGCAGAGCAACAAAGATTTGTTTCAGTAACCTCTCCTCGGCAGGACTGAGTGGCAGTGGCCACTCAGAGGACATTTGTCTTCACACAAGGAGTTTTCTGAAATAACCTTGGAGCACCACTACAGGAGCAGAAAGTGGAAAGGGAGAAGCTTTCTGCAGGCTTGGAGTGCAAAGCAGACTGGGTGTAAGTTTGCAAGGTGTTTGTCCTAAGGCAGCTTGTACAACAATGCTTTCTACCTCAGGCACAGGAAGGAAAGAGGAAGAGTTTTCAAAGCAGCAGGACCATCTCTTGTACACAAGGCGGTTGCCCAGGGAGACTTGTGCTGTCTCCAACCTTGGAGACTCTCAAGTCCCAAGTAACCTGATCTTAATTGATAGCTGACGCTGCTTTGAGGCAGGAGGCCCAGTTAGGAAGTCCACCCCAACCTGATGGTTCTGGGTGCAGCTGGATCATCATTGTACCCAGGCACAAATACAGCTTTTTCCTTTAAGACTATCCTTGTAGGTCTCTTTTTAAAAGAAGCTGAAAAAATCTGTTCCAAGTCACGGTATGTAAATGTGTAACAATTTGTGACAAGTGTGCTCCATGCAGAATGGTGCTGTAACCATGGCAACTTTCATTGAGAGAAACATCATTGTGACCCTGGAAGGATCTCATTTAGAAGAGATGCAGTTGTACTAGTCACCCATTTTTGAATATTCCAATCATGTAAAGAACATCCCAGCTACATAAAGAGTTGCACGGCGTTGTGTTTGCATTGAAGAGCTTCTCAATTTTGTTTTGTGATTCTTCTGCAGCTTTTTTTGGAGGCTAAATTGGAATCTTTTGCTGTAAAATCATTCAGGTTTATTTAGACTTGCTTCTAGCATGCCACTCTTCTTTGCCTTATTATATTTTTTGTCGACAGACTGGTAAATGTGTCTTTCTCGTGGGTGTGTAAATTCAAAACTGATGAAAGTTTTCCCCCTCTTATTTAGTTAGGTGTGAGCTCTCCTTAAACTCATGAGCTCCCTGTTGCCTCCCACTTAAGATGAAGTGATGAACCAACATTTCCCCACAGTTTCTATCCATCTTCTAACTGTTTTCACTAAAATCTCGGCCTTAGTTCTCACTATTTGTAGATGCTCGGTTTGTTGGCTTGTTTCTTAGGTATTAAACTCCACGTTGAAATCTGGGAGAGTTGTTTTGTGCCTTGCTGACAGGATGAGGCTCCAAGCCTGGAAGTGTTGAAAGACAGATTGGATGGGGTCTTGAGCAACTTCATCTGGCAGGAGGTGTTCCTGCCCATGGCAGATATCGGAGCTAGATGATCTTGAAGCTTGCTTACAACCCAAAGCGTTCTGTGATTTACCAACTCACAACCACAGTTTAGGATACATAGAAATATGTCTCCCTAGAAGAGGGATTAAAAATTTGCAGAGGATATGGTGTCTACAGTGTACTCATTTTTTTTTTAAACTGTTGGTTTAATAGTGCAGTGAAATGCAGAAAGAGAATGAATTACGGATCCTCTAAGCTCTGCCTATTTTTCTCAGTGCTAGAACAGAAAAAATCCCATTCAAGAGGTATTTATTTGCATGGAAAGGCATCAGCCAGAGATAACTAAAGTTGATACATTCCCAATAGCATTTCAGAAATTCATAGAAGCATAAAATAATTAAGGTTGGAAAAGACTTTTAAGATCATCAAGTCCAGTCATTATCCAAGCTCTGCCAAGTTCACCACTAAACTAGTTTCCTCAGCACCACATCTACACCTTTTTTGAACATCTCTAGGGATGGTGACTTCACCACCTCCCCTGGGAACCTGTTTCAATGCTTGACCACTCTTGCAGGAAAGAAATTTTTCCTAATATCCAGCCTAAACTTCCCCTGGCACAACTTGAGGCCATTTCCTGTTATCCTGTTCCTTGTTATGGAGGAGAAGAGTCTGACCTCCACCTCTCTACAACAACTCAGAGCAGCCTCCTCAAGAGCATGGCCTGGAGACAAAACAAGTCTGGTGATATCAGATGTTCATGAAGCAAGTGTGCATGTAACACAGCTAAATATATTGGTTGGGGTTTGGTTGTTTGGGGTTTTTGTGTGTGTGTGTGTGTGTGAGGTTTGGGGTATTTTTTTAATGCTGTTCTGATCCCATTTACTTGTGTATTAAAACCAACATCTGCCCAAGGGCCTTCTACCAAACTCTACCTGATGATTAACTGTGCAGGGGTGTGAGAGGCTTTGGGAGCAGCAGATTAGCAGCATCCAACCTTGTGCAGCCCACCTGTTTTTGCTACCAATAGCCGAATTTCTGCAGATTTTAGAGGCCACTGACATCTTTTTCTGAGAAAAAGGAACATCCTGAAATGGCTTGGAAAAAAGTCAGCAAGTTCATTACTAAACCCCACCTGTAATGCCTAAGGTAGGTTGGGCTTTTCACATAGATGTGTTTAAATATGTGAAGTATTAAAAACAAACCAAAACCCCAAACACTGCCATTGCTCTCCTGTCAAATTTATCTACTGGAGGAATACTTAGCCCTTCAGAAATGCTGAATTTTGCAGGACCTTTTTATGAACAATACCAAGTACATTAACGTAATTCCTCATTTCCACACTTCCTTTCCAAAGGAGAAAGAAGAAACAAGGTTTGTACAGCTAGAACACTTAATCCAAATTCCCTTTCCATTACTTCAGCTCTGATACACCCCAGGATTTATTCATGACTTGACCTTTTTTTTTTTTTTTTTTTTTTTAATCTCTGTACAAATCAAATCAGTGTTAGGGAAGTTTCCCTGTATCAGCAGCCCTGCATCCTGCTGCACAGATAACACAGCTCGCACGTTAATGCTGCCCGCAGGTTACTGTTCTGTTGGACACCTTCATGGAGAAGGAAGAGGCATCATAAATTTTGGAAGAAGCTATTCTCTTCAGCTTGCCAGAGGGCTAGAAGCAATTAGCTGCAACTCATCAGAAGAGCAATCCTTTAGAGAATGCACGTGTCCTGTTTCCTTGGTTATCTCCTGTTCAGTGCAGTGCTTTGGGATTGTGTTTTAGAGGTTGAGAATTGACCTACAACTCGTTTTCGAACCAACCTCAGTCCTCAACCACGAGCATGCATTTCTGAGCAGGTTGCTCTCTTACTTTTGGAAGGTAATAGCAGTATGCAACTTCGGGCAATTTTCCCCCCTCCCAAGTGCACATAAGAAAGGGAAAATGGAGATTTAAAGTGTAAGAGACATGGTGTATGCTCAGCCAAGAGAAAAAGAATCCAAACCTATCTGTGGCTCTGGCCTCAGGCAGGGTCTCGCTGTAGTCCGTTGTGCAAACTTTCATATAATTTTGGTTGGAAAAAGCCCTTTAAGACCGTCAAGTCCAACTATGATCTAGCTCTGCCAAGTCTGTTGCTAAACCATGTTTCTTAGCACTAAAAAACTCTCCTTTGATTTTTGACTCTCCCACTTTTGGAAACCGCAATTTGTCACCTTACATGATAATTATCCACAAACTCAGGGAACTTCCCACGGCACCTTCCTCTCACCTGGAGAACTGCCACCAGAACCCAGGCTGGACTTGTTCTCTCCCATGGATGCAGCCAGATGAAGAAGGAAGACTGATATTCATGGAAGCATGGCTGGGTGGGTATGTTGGTTTAAGGTATACATTTGATCCCCATATGTTTTCAGCCAGTGCCCCAGGAACTTTCAGCCTAGTTTAAGTTTAATCCCAGTTTAAGTGCCCCTACAATAAAGGAGGGTCTTTATC
Organism: Indicator indicator; assembly: GCF_027791375.1. Lineage (NCBI taxonomy): Eukaryota > Metazoa > Chordata > Aves > Piciformes > Indicatoridae > Indicator > Indicator indicator. The sequence continues at coordinate 8,812,699 of NC_072014.1, read as the reverse complement.
ATGTCAGTCCTTCCTCTTTTACTGAAAGTAGAAAAGCAAAAGGCTCACCCAGCTTATGGGGTGGAAGGGTTGAACAAAAGTTACTGTGACATGCAATAATTACGGACTTTATAATCCGTAAAGGTGAATCTGAAGTTTCCAAGGACAGCTGCTCTTCCTCCAAGAGCAGAACCACATTCTTCTGAGCACGACTCACAGCTCTCACACTGGCACTGCTTCCTCCTGGGAACCTCATCTTGGCTTTGGTTCATAGTGTTAATAAAAGCCAGATGAAAATAGGTGGCTGCCCTTTGTTATGGAAAACACAGGAGTGCTGCTGCAACTGCTTATCTGAGTGGTAAAACTCAGGGAGAGGAATAACATCCTGTGTTCCCCTTCTGTCATCTGCCGAGCCTAAGGAATACAAAAATTTTCCTGGGAAAAAGCTTGCTCTGGTCAGGGCCCATCCTGTCACAGAGTCATAGAACAGTTTTGTTTGGAAAGACCTTTAAGATCGTTGAGTCCCACCAACTCCACCATAAAGTCTAGTGCCAAACCATGCGCCCGGGCACCACACCATTGCCCTTTTCTGGACCTGTTCTCCAGGCCCTTCACCAGCTTCATTGCTATTCTGTGGACCTGGTCCAGCACCTCAGTGGCTTTCCTGTAGTGGGGGCTCAAAACTGAACTCTGTTTGACATCCACCTCCAGTGTCTCTGCATGGGTGCATTCAGACAGGTCTATTTGTTTTGCTGTATAGCATCAAAGCACCGTTTAGCTGCCATGTCTTGTGAGGCTGGGCAGCAGGAGGGGCTGATATGATTTCACACACAGTTCATCTGGCTGCTCCTTTGTGGAATGGAGGTAAACGTACCAGAGAGCTGCACATAATATGTAACTGGTTAGCTTTTGTTGGCTACTGCCAGAGCCAGGTGAGGGGATAAGCAGAACATGCTGAAGCCTTCAAACGCAGCACTTTCAGCCAGTAACATGATTACCTCAGACTCTTAAATTGGTTGATAGAAAAACAAGACAATATTTCTACCCTTAATTAAGAAAAACATAAAAATCAAGCCGGAAAGCCTGAAGGCACCTCTGTGATTGTACTGAAACATGTTAAAAACCCCGGGCTGCCTTAATTCAGGCCTGGGAGTCCTGCCCATCTTTACTACCTAATTAATTGTAAAGATGAAGCTTGCAGGAAATGCAATTATCTGTCTTTTCTGCTGAGTTTCAAGGTATTTGGCAAAGAGATAGGCAAAATTTTATGCTTGCTGAGCAGGAAATTTGTCACTCGTTACCATTTCAGGAAGATAAAAGTGTAAATTTGGCAAATTATTTCAGCCAAAGAAGTAGGGAATTTTACAAGAAATCTTTTCAGTTTGAACTTTTGCTCAAAACAGCATTTTCCATTTTAAAGTAGGCTTTCTTTTAAAATAGAGAAATTATTGAGAACAAAATCTTTCAGATAAAAAAAGGGACATGGTTTAGCACCAGACTTTGGAGAGTTAGATAATGGTTTGACTCAATGTTTTTGAAGGACTTTTCCAATCAAAATGATTCTGTGATTCTATGATTCTGGTCTTTAACTGAATGGATAAGAGGTTTACAGGGACAAAGATGTAAATAATTTCAGATGACAGTGTTGCAGTGCTTATTCGTTCACACAGTTTCAAGAACGCCTGCCAGTGCTGAACGAATCATCTCTAATGAAGTGCTTACAAAATGTCCCATCAAACCTAAATTAATCTCTGAGGTCTTTGAAGTGTTCATTAAAACATCTCAGAATGCAGAATATTTGTCAAACACTAGGACATCACTGTTACTGAGAACTTCATTACAAAGTTCCAGTGGATGTAGCCATATATATAATATTACTATAAAGTGATAAACCTCCTAATGGCATTTTGGTCCAATCAACACTTTAAAAGAAGTGTAACAGACTCATTTTCTTAAATAGCACACAAAAGAATGATGAGCCATATTTGAACAATTTCTATATAATGACATTTCTTTTAAGAATGCTTAGGACTGATGAAAAATTGAGGAAAATATCACTCACTAGTTCAAGATCTTTCAAAGTATTTCTACTCACGTTGCCACTGCAATGAACAGAAGAGTTCCTAGAACACTGGACAATGATTTTCTTTGGTGTAGCACAAGCCTGAAACGTTGAGGGATGTTGAAAGCACATTAAACAATTGGTTCTCCTATCCGGGGATGCAGGAATTTATTCAAATGTTTGTTCTTTCCATTTTCTAATTATGCCAGTCAGCAAACTGGTCTCTCTTTTCATGAAAATATCAAAGGACACCTTTGTTGGGTGTTCTGGCAAATGAAAGCAGAAGCAAACAGAGGTAAAATAACATGGCATATGTGAAAAATGGTGAAATACAATTTGATAAACCCCTTCTGAACCTAGCGCCAGGTTGGACGTGGCCTTGAGCGACCTGGTCTAGTGGGAACTGTCCCTGCCTACCAGTCTACGATTCTATGATTTTCTTTCAAAATTACAATATGCAGAACCAAATTAAATTTACCCTTCAGACAGACAAGCAAACATGGCCCTTGCACAGAGATATCACAGACTTTCAAGCCCTGAAATGTTCAAGAATCTAAGAAGCAGAAGAAAACACTTGTCAAGGTGGCAAGACTGCACTCATTAGTTGTACTTCTTAGTATGGTGAAGAAGTAGAAAACCTAGGGGAAAAAAAAACAAGAAGTAGAAAACCTAGGGGACACAAAAACCCAAGAAGTAGAAAACCTAGAAAAAAAACTGTCCTGCTTTTGACACAGAGCACCTTAGTTTGAGTAGAAAAAGGAGTTAAGGTTTTTAGTTTTCAATCTTTCATTAATGATTCCTCTCTCCCACTTGCGAGTAGGGCATTGCTCTAATGTTAACATGCACAGCATGATGATTTTATTAAATGATTTGCTAAGGCCTCCTGTGTAACCACTTCACTGAAAAGTAATGAATGGCCATTTATGACTTGTCAATTAGTATTGTGTAATAATAAGGGTGATACTGGTTTAACACTTATGCCATGCATGAGGTGGTGAACACAGCTTGGTGGAGTCGGCAAAGCAGTTAGACTACCAGTGGCACACTTGGGGTTTATTTATTGATATGCAATTGCCAGCAGGCTTCAATCTGCTCAGCTATTTTTAGGTTCCTTAAGACATTTCCCTTAAAGGTTTTCTAAATTGGCAGACACAGAATTGCTATGGAAAGCTCTAAGAGTTTTCTTATCCTGGGAGAGAGATGATGGTGGTGTATTAGAACAGAAAGTGCTGTATTAGTCTCTGTTAGGACTATGGTAATGAATCTTTAACAGGTTAAGTCTATAAAAACCTTTGAAAACCTCAACAAACAGTTCAAAATAAAGAGTGTAGTTAACAGTTGGACCTGATGATTTTAAATACCTCTTCCAACCAAAACAATTTTATTATTCTAAGAACAAAGGCAAATGGGGGCTTTCTGTAATGGAGGTTTCATATCTCTGCTGATGTCTGCCTTAATATAGAATATGTAAGTACAACAAAGGCTGTGTCTTCACTAAGCAAAAGAATATTTTCTTGGCACTGAAAAAGGATAACTTGCAAAATCCTAAACCAACAAATGGTAACTCGGCTTGATCCAGCTGCTTAACCCAAAGGCTTACCTACAGAGGGAGAGACCACTTGCTGTTGCTACTTGCCTACGTCAAGGTTTGAGGATGACTTTCAGTTTAGTAAGAGCTTACCAAAGGACATACTCAGACTCTCAGAAACCAAATATACCAATAGGATCTACAGAGACTTGGAAAATACAAGGGCCAAAAATTCACCTAACTTACCCTCAGCTAATGCTGACTGTATGGACTTTTAATTCTTTCTGGAAAAATCAGTCTTGCACCTGGCTTTTGAAAGCACAAACTGTATGAAATCTTCCTTGAAAGACTTCCTTGGAAGTCTGCAGATCCAATCCTCTACTACCAGGCACAAAAAAATGACTACAATTTTGCTGGGGTCACTAGAGGGCTTACCAGAAATAGACCTGTGATTGGACATTTTTAACACTGAAGGCATTTTTTAAAATGACATTTCTAAAGTGTTCTTGATAATATGTAAAATTGCATGCTTGCTTTGGTACAGCTGATTTGATTGGCACCTCAGGGGAGGCCAGCCAATATTAAACAGCTCTCAGCCTTTTTTATTTTTTTCACTGTTGGTGGAGGAGAGATTCAAAATGCCTGTGATGGAATCTGAGATTGGTTCATATGATAGTTTATTAACTTCTGCAAACTGTATGAAAACAATTCAAAATATCTCTTTAGATAAAACAGATTTAGCAAGAGCTAAATTGAGTCCCACGATTCAGCAGTATCCCATATGGTACCTCATATGTCACAAAACCTGCATGGATCTGGAAAGCGAAGGTGAGTTTATTTCTTCCTGTGGGAGTGAAATCTGCATTACAACAAACTAAACACAGGTATGCTCTGCTTCCTGCCTCCCCACTGTGGAAAAATGCTATTTTTGTGTTGTTCTATGCTTTCAACACCATGAAATAAATTTAGTACTACTGCTTGGAGTCTTGGAACTCTCTCATTGCAGGCATGAATCACTGAAGAACTTGTCTTATGAATAATTAAATACATACAAACTCTACTTCCTATTGCAAATGGAGATTAAAGAGTGTCATCTCAAACACCTCCTGGTACAGTCTTCTTGCATTTAGTTTATTCTCTGTGCTATCTGTGATGCCCTTTGCATAAGAAGACAGTAATGTAGTTCTCAACTAGCTAAATCATGAATGAAGGAGCAAAACAATTCTTCATGTGGGGAGTGTGAAGCCATACGGAATTCCTTTTATAGCAGAAACAGCCCTTTTCACAATCTTTCTTTGGAGACTTCTTATTAAGTATCTCCCAGCATTCACAGTGAGAGAACACCAGATCTGTATGGAAATCAGGCAGCAAAACAACTGTGGCTTCTCTAAAAAGTGAGTGCTGAGAGGCATGGTCAGCTATGATATCAAGGGTTAGGGCTAGGGCAGCCACTATGAAACCCTCTCCCTTCCCGAAAGGAATAAGGGAGAGAGACCAGTGGGTTGGGAAAGAAACTAAACTAGCTGGAATTGGAATAAGAAATGGAATAGAGACAAAGAGATACAAACCAGTATGGAACCCAGCCTCTGAATGCAATGATGTCACTGTCACCACCGATGCTGTGGAAGGCACTGGGAAAGTCCCAGCATGGACTCAGCAGCAAATGGGAACTGGATTCAGGATGTGGATTCTGAAACTGCATTCAGGAATTTATGGATTTGGATTGAATGTAGTGAAGAAGATTGAATTGCCAGTGAAGAAGAGGCTTCACCATGGTGGTCTCTCAGCTTTCTCCTGAAGATGACATCCCTGGGATCGAATCCCTTGTTTGTCAGTTTAGGGTCACCTGTCCTCTCTGCTCCTCCCTGCAGATGCCACCTCTGACTTCCTGCATCCCAGTATGGGGAACAAGGTGTGGCAGTGCTCTTGGTCTGCAGTGACTCTTCCCATCATGTTCTCACTGCTAGCAGAAGCCCCTGGTTGTTCAAACCTGCCCTGAACTTCAGAAAGTGCCTCACTGAGCAGAGACTGAGCTGAGAAGTCAATCACTGAGCAGAATTAGTTCTGGTCTAGCTCAAACCAGGACATATGGCTATGGACTTGGTATTACTGCCACTTGTTCCTTAGAAGAGTCACCTTGTGCTCCAAAACACAAGGTTACACCGTGGTATGCTGTATGCAGTCACAAGTGAAGACGACACACTTCTGCAGTGGCCTGCTGCAGGAAGGCAGGTAGCTGGAACACCGACCTGTACCTTATGGCCAGAATATTTACTTTTCACCTGAAACTCCAGACCCAGGGAAATAATCCATGTATGGAATCAGTTCTAGATATAACTGGGAAAAGAAAGATCATGGAAGTGACTATTACAAACAACCTTCGGGTCTTACCAAATTGGATTGATACTGATATCACACAAAGATGATGGCTGCTGAGCCATTAAGTGGATACAAAGAGAATACATGAAGAACTGGTTGCCAGAGCAACACCAGTTAGGAGCACACAAGGAACATGAAGAAGGAGCTTCCCACTTACTGTATAAAACACATATGTGGACTGAGAATACAATTTTTTTTACCTGCAAAATTGAAGAACCCACTGATTTGCAAGAAAAACAAACCAAACCAGCAATTCCTAAACACAACATTTACTGAATTCAGAGTCATTCATATAAAATGGCTGCAGACCCTTCATGATGATCCTGTTTTTACTTCTCCACCCTACAGAGTGATCCTTTACGTTTGATTTTCACTCCATCCTGACACATCAGCTGCCTCTGCAGCAGCAGGTGAAATACTTGAATTCTCACAACTTGGCTGGCAAACTGTGTTTTGCTCTACTAGTTTGTTAGCCTGGCAAGGGAAGTGATAATTTCCAAGATCACAAGGGTGTTATTTCAAAACATTGTCACCTTCTGACTCAGTGGCACAAATACCCTTGTCCTGTGTGAGCAGCAGCTGACAGCCTGCAGCAACGTTCACTCAGGAACAATTTCATGCCTGCAGTTAAAATTGTTGCTGTTTTGAGGAGATATTAGTTACTTGAATATGGTAATTTTAGAAAGCAGAGCAGGATGACTCAAGTAATTATTTTGTTATCCACAGATCTTTAACTGATCTTTGGGATAATATTTAATGCAAGCAATTAAACACCTCCTGTTTTCCCTGTGGATGGCAAGACTGGCCACTAGCTCAGAGACTTCCCAATACCTCCTGTCCCTCTAAGGCTCAATCTACAACTTCCACTATTGTTCTCTCCTTGTGCTCCCTTTGTTAGGTTTGTCTTCTTGATAGGCTTTTTCTCTCTGTCATCTGTCTGATTCCCTGTCATTTAACAGATTCCCTTTGTGGTTTAGGCTCCAAAAATGAAAACACTGGACTTCTGTAGACTACACATAATCAGGATACTTTGTAAGAAAGTCTGCATCAACTTTGTCCTCCTGTGTGACACAGAAAACAACACCTCAGGTTAGTAGAGCTTTTCTTTCTGGAAGAGCAGCTCTAATTGGAAAGAAGCAGCTGTTCATAAGCCTACCAAAAATAATTTACTGATTGATAAGGGAGGGGACAACTATCAGCAGAGCTGTTATTTTGCTGATTGTAGGACCAAACCCATTATTTAAAGAGCTTCCTGGCAGTAGGCTCTAATTTAAGAGTTCTATCAATCTTGGTTTTCTCAGCAGGGTTTTAAGTGGGCTACTTCACACCTGTCCTTCACTGAGCACTGCTGAGGAAGAAAAAAGGGGAACAGCTTGTCACTAGATACCTGCCACTTATAAACAAGTGTAGGAGAAAGCAGTGTGCAATATTCTAGCATGACTAGATTGCCTTTGAGCTAAAGATTCCTTACCCCAAACCAAATTCTCCTGACAATTCTTTTTACTGTTCTACAAAGATTTGACATGCAGCTGCTGCTTTCCTGTTCCCTTTGAGAGCACTGCCACATCCTTCTCAACACATACCTCCTTAAAGCCCAAAAATTGCCTTATTCTGCAGAAAAGAAAATTTACACAAATAATATTAACATGGACAGAATGAATTGGGACATAAATCTGAGGATGAAGTTTGCATATAAAACAAGCATGTGCGTGTGTGTGTTTGAAAGCAAAAACGTTCAGCGACATAACCAGGGCTGTTTAGGAGAGAAAAACCAAGAGTGATTTTTCAAAATCAAAGCATAAAGCGGAAAAAATATTTGGAAACAATCAGCTAGGCACAACCTGCAGAACCACTTGGTGTCACTCTTAACTCAGGCTTGAGTCAGTTCGGTGCTTTCTTTGCCAGCAGGAAGCAGCACTGTCATAGCTAGTGCTGACAGGTTGGGGAGGATTTCACTACCTGCGTCTTGGAAATTCAGAGGTTCAGAGACTTAGATAGCTTGACCTAACTGTTCTCTAGAGGTTGCATGGGGGGATGTGTTTCGAAAGGACTTGCTGTCTCCCAGGTAAACAGTGACCATTCATGCTCCCTGTTGTCTGCAAAATGTGATCTATTAAACCTGATTTGTCACCATCTCCTCTCTGGTTCTTAACACAAGTGGAAGAACCTCACAGATGGTATCTTTGTGCATCGTTTTCAACACAAAAAAACTTGTTTGACAAAATGTCACAACCCTCTGGTTAGTGACTAACGAGCCGCAGGGTGGGACTTGTTACCTGAGCAACCTGCAAACCACTGAATTAAAACTTTTTTAGTGGCCTTAAAAGCAAAACTGGTAGTTGACTTCTACACTCTTGTAGGCCCTGCTGCTAAAATGCTCTAAGTCACAGTAATGCTGTCGAGTGCAAACAGCACTCCATTCCACAGCAATAAGCAGTCACAGCCATCTTGCACAGGACATTACCTTACACTGCAGCAAACTGATTGTCGCCATGAATTCCCAGATAGTTTAGTAACAACAACAGCAGCAATAACCATAATAATAATAATGAAACTACACTAAAACTATCTGAAACACTTCAAGTGTATTCAAAGACTGGAGGGAAAGCAAAGTCTCATGGCTCTTCTGTCTAAATGTTGTCATGAAAGTTCAAGACAGAAGACATGGCTAAAACTACATTGCCTGACAGAAACTTATCTGAGCCTTCCCTGCATCTTCCCCTCCTCTCCCCCCCTCACCAGGAAGATGGTAGCCATAAGCTGCTTATCCCTACAAAGATTCGTGTAGTTCAAAGAGGAGAAAGTTGCATTTCTTCTCTTTGGTCCTAGTCATACTTTGGCTTTTATGTCAGTTATTAACAATTATTAAGCATGACTGTAATTATGATACTTGCAGGTGTTCAAGCAACATTTTAAATATTATTTTGTGAGGGAGAATATTTGAACTCACTGATAGCTTTGTCCTACTCCTGTAATTTCTTTGATGTGATTGTTTTCCTATAGTAAATAAAGGAAGGCTCATTAAGAAAGCAGTAAGCTGAGGGATGCTTCTGACAGTCTGTACTTAAAGGCAAAGTACATAGTCAATAGCAACACATTAATTGGTGTACGGCATGTGGTGATGATTCCTTTGCCAATGTATTAAAGTTTTATGAACCCTTTTCCTTCTACTTGTGTGGAAAGGCACTAATGTTCAGTCAGCTGATCTATACACCTATACACCTTGCCTGGTTCTGAAGATACCAGCAGATCAGGAGCTGTTTATTGCTTTGCATGCCACAGACAACCAAATGCTGATTGAGTAACTTTAAACCAAGGTAAGATAATAAGATTCATCATGCGGGTAAAGGCATAAAGAGAGAGAGGGACCATACATACTAGATATTGTCTCCTTTAGAAAGGAAAGATAGATGAATAAAAGCTATTAAAAACTTGAATTAATGCATGTTTTATAGACTCTACAGCATTAAGGGGAAGATTAAACTTAAAGGTGGCCATTTCAGGCTTTATACAGCACTTTATAATTGCATCTTCATCCCTTGAAGCAATGTGGGTGGAATGCCAGCAGACCAATTATGGTACCAGAAGGAAGTAACCATCTATAGAAGCTTTGCTTAGATGCAAAACTGCAGAGGCACCTTCTCACTAGAATTCACTGTTTTGACACTATCCACAGAAAATACTGGGTTTTTTATAGGAGATACTTTTTTTTTCCTTAAAAGGAAAATTCTCTAACAAAATAACGTTGAGAATGAGGGAATAATGAGATTAGTTACTATAACTGGAGTGTGTATGACTCAGAGCATGCTACTACTAGTTCTAAAGAAAAGAGACCCACTGCCTGAAAAAAAGTAGTTTTGTGGAAGATCACTCAAAGAACTGAGAACCTGTTCCAGTATGCAATATGTCATTTAGAAAGTAGAAAGTGTGGGAAAGCTGAGAAGTAGGCAAGGGCAAGCCTCTTGTTGCTACAAAACCAAAGATGGAGTAAATGGAATAAAACTGAAGGAGAAAATGGAGGAGGAACGATGTAAAGAAAATCCCACTTCAGTTATGCACAAAAATTAGAACCACTCTTCCAAATGCCATAATACATTAAACATCCTTGTGGGATCACACAAAAAAAAAAAAACCCAGAGATCTGATCTATCAGTATTCAGTATCCAACGGTAAGCTACATAAACATAAGTAAGTTTATTAGAGAAGGAATTCTTCCTTTTGTTATGGAAACTTAATTAAATGCCCATTCTAAAGGGTAAAGTGTTACTAAGTGCACAAAGACTGTTCACAATATTTTAGACTTGGAGAAAATGCACCTTAGTTACTAAAAGCTTTTAGGAGGAAAACTAAATATAATCAAAAAGTGAAGTGAACAGCATAGCTTGGAAGATGGTGTTTAGATGTCTGGGGGACTTTTTTTACATTAATAAAGGCAAGATAGGTGTGAAAAATAACAGGAAGGATAAAAACAGTGATGAACTTGCTAACTTCATAAAACCTAAACCAAGTCTTTTTCAAGCATGCCAGAAGCAGGGATATTATCTGCGACTCTGTAGGGGTAATACATGCTCACATATAAGAAGTCCTTAAAGAAGCCAAGAGAATGAATTCTTTCTTTTGTGCTTGTTGAAGATTTAGTTAAGTTATACCACAGACTTTCTTTATGATGGATATGTTAGACAGATCATCTCAAATCTAAGTGTCAGTAGAACAGAAGTAGGAACATATTGGTTAAAATGAATAAGCAACAAATGCCAAAGACCAAGTGACATTCAGTAAGATGTTTCAAAGGCAGCCAGGTATGAAATGACTGTAATGGTGCAATATGTAGCCTTTTGCTTGTAACTACCTTGGTGACAGAAAAATAGAGGTGGCTAATGTGATACCAAGGTGTCATGACAGCTCTTAGGGAATTTGGAGAACTACAGGCTAATAAGCCAACTACAAGGAGTTTGAGAAGGATCACATGACACTGAAGGATAAAGCTATAAAAGGGCACATAAAATTTAAACCCTACTTTTCCAGCAATCTCTCATCAGTGCTGCACAAGAATCCAAATTTGGAACCCAAAATAACTTAAAGAGATAAGCTGTCCCAAATAGAAATGTAAAATTGAGATTATTCCCAGTCCTATCCTTATTTCCTTCAATAGATTTCAGCCAATTGAAAAAATTAAATGCTGTATTTTTATAGTTTACTGAGCTGTATCCTGTGTAATTCAGAATGCACTTGCATTTTATTTCCTTTATTCCCCTCACTACAAGAAGGGCATTGAGGTACATGTACATTGAGGTACATGGCCCTTCTCTGGAGGGGGCCATGAAGCTGGTGAAGGGTTAGGAGAACAGATCTGGTGAGGAGCAGCTGAGGGAGCTGGGGTTGTTTAGCCTGAGAGGGAAAACTCATTGCTCTCTACAACTTCCTGAAAGGAGGTTGGAGTGAGGTGAGGGTTAGTCTCTTCTCTCTAGATACAAGTCATAAGTCATGAGGAAATGGCCTCAGTTGCACCAAGGGAGGTTTAGATTGGATATTAAGAAAATGTCTTCACTGAAAGAGTGGTTAAGCCCTGAAGCAGGTTGCTAAGGGAAGTGGTTGGAGTCATCATCCCTGTAGGGATTTAAAAGACTTG